>NC_056741.1:1041789292-1042044292 GCF_019279795.1 Protopterus annectens
CAGCTCAAGCAGACAGTTTGGGTGTATGGAAGGTGACCTGAAACTTTGGAAGGTGGCTGGCTGCTATGTCCTTCACAGGATAAACGTCATATAGCCAAGTCTACTGCAGCAGTTATTAATACAATAAGTATCAGCAAAATTTCCAGCCCCCATAAACCCTGAGAACGCTGTTGCCTACACAGAACTGTTCACAGAAAAACTATACAAGCATGTTAACACCTGCATACAGGCAGTTGTACCCACCAGGAAGATATGCAGAACTAACTCAGAAAACAAGCCACCCTGGTGGAATCACATCAATAGGCTGTATAACATAAGGAAGAAAAGCATGGCAAAAATCAGGAGGTGCAGCACTTAGCAGGATAAAAGCAAACTCAAACTAAACAACTCAGAGGACAAATGAAGTCTATCAAGCCAAATTTGGTGTCAATAAGGAAAAACAGACAAATGTAGGTTTTTGTAAAACAGAACTGGAAATAGTTGCACACCTTGTTGCCGGTTGTGATATATTAATGTCAGGAGGACTGTATACTGAAAGGCGTAATAATGTAGCAAAACTGGTGCACTGGGGACTGTGCTAACATTACAATACTGAAGTAGCTGAAAAATACTGGAAACATGAGCCACAAAGCATCATAGAAAATGAAGTCTATATCACAGGGGATCACCCACTACAAACAGTTCAAAAGACAGATGCAAGAAAACCATATATAGTAGTCCATGAGAAGACAACAAAAGTAGCATTGATTATTGAAATCTCTACACCCAGTGACGACAGTGTCTTGTGCAGAGATTGACACAAAGTCATAAAATATCAGGATTTGCAGGCAGAAATGAGAGCAATGTGGAAGAAGGATACCCAGACAGTTCCAACAGTAGTAGGAGCAGGGGGTCTTATAAAAAAGAATCTACAATCCTATTTAGATAGGTTATGGATACATGTAGCTCCATATGAATTGCAGGAGTCATTACTGGGCACACTGCTGGTGCAGCGAAGAGCACTTCTGGCTGATATCAAAGATTGAAACAATTCTAATTTCATGAACTTTAATCATACTTTGACTTAGGAATGGGGTCCATTCTAGTCATGGTATTAGAAACCCAAAAGAATGGGAGAAATTAAAAAGAGAGAAGCCAGAAAATGTAGCAAACCTACTGGCTGACAAATTCAGTTCCAACTTTACCCCTATCCCCCCTCCAAACTTCCCTCAGGAAATACCATCAAATATAACTCCCCTCCACTATCACTAGGGAAAAGGTCCTTAATGCTCTCTCAAGAGCCAAGAACACTGTATCAGTGACCCTAGACAATATCCCAAGATGTCTTCTAAATATGAAACATGATCTATCAGGCCATCTGGAATTGCTATTTAACTGTAGCCTCCAAACAGACTTTATGCTTTATGAATGGAGAACAGCAACAGTCATCCCTCTACACAAAGGCAGGCCATCTACAGACCCTGGAAACTGCAGACCCACAAGTCATATTTAGTCTTATATGCAAAGCCATGGAAAGAATTATCATGGAAATGATCAACAATGGCATAGGAAACCTCCAGACACTGGATCCGACCCAGTTTGGTTTTATCAAGGGCAGGTCATTCCTACTCAACCTGGTGGACTTCTTTGAGAAGATAACCAAAACAATGGATGAGGGCAAAATGGTTCATACTACCTAACTTGACCTGGCCAATGCATTTGACACAATCCCCACTTGAGTACTGACAAACTTAGGAGGTTAGGCACAAACCCTTATGTTACCCGGTGGACAGCCAGCTGGCTCACAGACAGGAACCAGGATGTTAGAACTGGGGAGTCCAGCTCTACAAAGAGGCCAATCACAAGCAGTGTCCCTCAGGGACTGGTCCTGAGACTGCTCCTTTTTGGTATTTACTTCTCTATAGTCATGGCCAATGTCACTGGCCTCTGCCTAACTAAATTTGTAGATGACTGCAAATTAGGAACTGTCATTAAAATCACCCACTGACACAAATGTTCTCCAAGAAGGGCTGACACAGACAAACAACTGGTGCAGGACCCACAGACTAAAACTAAATGCCATGAAATGCATAATAGTATCCTTCTGGAAGTCATCCACCCCTTGTAACTATCATATTGACAGTGCACCCCTAACAGCTGACACAGTAGTCAGGGACTTGAGGACACAGACAGTAATCTAGCCTTTGTCCATCACATATCTACAGTAGTGAGGAAATCATTTTATGTTGTGTAATATAGAAAAAGGTGGGTCTATATTAATTTGCCGCAAGTTTTTTTTTCAGCGAACACCTTATCATCGACCCTTATTCAGCGAAAATTGCTTACTCGATTTGCTGAATTTACAAAGGGCAAAGAAGTAGTTGGCCAACTACACAGCTTTGCCCTTTTCTCCAATGTAGTGCGATCACTGAGTTGGTATATATAGTTGAGGGTTCATTTAGTCAGATGTTTGTCCGTTGTGCTGTGGGGCAAGTATTTCCTTGCCCTTGGTAAATTCAGTGAATCACAAAAGTGATTTTCACTGAATAGGGAAAGATGATTAGGTGTTTACTGAAAAAAGAATTTGGTGAACTAATACAGACCCAACAAAGTTGAGGCATCTAGGTCCAAGGAAGTCATTGTTCCACTGCCTGACTTATACAGGCTGTTGAGAGGGAGATTTATGCCTGGTATGCAAGGCATTGTCAAACCCCACACTGATGGACTCCCTGCATATTCTCAAAACTAAACAAACCAGAATTACCTGTTCTAAACACTTATACCTTGCCTGTGACATAAGCAGGACCTGTTGGAGAGAGAGGTATATATTCCAGAGACTACCTCTCCTCTGGAACAGGCTCTCCATCCATGTGAAACACAGTTCCTCTCTAACCCAATTCAAGTGTAACTTGAACAACTGGATGGGGAACAGGAAATTCATCCCTTGTTTGGCACCTATATCTCTAATGGAAACAGTAAGCCTGTAAATGTTTCATCTCCCAGGCCCCTGCTTGTAAATACTTTACCTCTCAAGCCCCTGCTTACACTTAACCAGAACTTTTCAGAGATTTGGGATGAAAGGCTAGGATTAAAAAACAACACCCATGTTGTAAGCTGAAGCCTGTACAAAAGAATACAGAATTTATCTGACACTAAAAATTAAATCTTCTTTTGGGGAGAGCTGAACAAATTGATAAGTTGCCTCAATAAGAAGGGAAAAGTAAAATATTTGTTCTTACCATATCAGCTATTACATTAGGGGTCTCTCCTCTAAGGGTCTATGACTGGGTTCATCTCTTTATTTCCAGTTCAGCACTGCTTTCTCTGAAGCGGATGTTCTCAGGAATACTCATGTCTTATGCCTCTGCATGCTGGAATATCTTGAGCCACATTAGGACATGGCATACAGTCAGTGAACCTATTACTTTTTTCCAACAACTGAGATAGCGTAATACCTGCAAATCAAGTTGAAAATGAAGATTTGACACCCACACGGTATAATATACAAATATACACTTGGCCAGCTTAGAAGGAACTACAATGTCAGGCAGTGGATGAAGGGACATTCCAAGCCAATGGTAAAGGAGTCTGCGCTCCAACAAAGATCATTCCTTTACAGATCAACTGAAACAATGAGGACATACCTGCTACACCTAACACAAGGAACCGCCTTTAGTGGGTCCACAATAAGCTGAATATTAAGCAGTGACTAGATGAAATGATGACCAGCTGGTTAGGGCACAAATGTTTGTATTTGCAATGAAGACGCATTTGAAACTGCCAACAGCCATACCCACAGCTGACCTAACCTTTGAAACTGCCCTAATGGCAAGAGATAATGTAGTTTGTCATCCAAATGGAGAAATTGATTGGTAAATGCCACCCTTTCCCGTGCCACTGTAAAGCAGATGACCCCTGTCTTCACCTTCCTAAACTTATGCATATGTTTTGGGAAAAAGAGTTAACAGTGCATAGTGGGGGGGGGTGAGATATTTGAGATCAAAAGCTTGTTTGTGTGAAACTGCACACACAAATGGGCTAAAACAGAATTTCTAAGCATCAGGGACAAGCCTTTCTATAACCCATTTAACCCCTTCATTATTATAATTATATATAGTTATTATAATTACTTTCAATTGGCACCGATTTGAGGAAAGTTAGCCTTCTTCTATGAAATGGGCTTTTGAAGAAATAGGATAAAAATCACAAAAACAATTATTGTGAATGGTTACTGTGGCTTCTCATAACTGAGAATGGCAAGACTGGCTTCAAGATGATTCTGATGCCACTTTTGGTGGTCTTAAGGAAATATGATGGTTGTGAAAGATTACACAAATTTAAATAAAGATTGTAGTTGAGGACCATCTTACAAAAGAAGTGACAGCTTTAAGGAAACGCTTTTTTTAACAGACTAATGCAGTTCCTCTTAAATCTGTGGGTTCAAATGGTATGAGCAGGATTGTCAATTACAGAATTAAAATTCCAACAGTAAAAATTTCTTCAAAGAAAAGCAGAGATGCAGATCCCTTTAAGAAGCTCCCTAAGTAGCTGGTGCTGGGTCATAAACCTACAGACCACAGATTCATAAAGATCAGAAATAGGTTGGAAGGTTCATATGTATTTTTTAGGCTAATGATTTGCAAGGATCTAAAGAAGCCTGTTCTTGCATTCATGTGATATTTATTAGCCCTAATATTTACATTAGGAATATCCAAAAGTGGGCCAAACAAGTATATGTCAGTGTAATTACTTATGTTTCCCCTATCCATAAGGGCCAGTGGTGCTAAACCAGGGGTTAATTTGTGGTTTTCCTTCCATTCATCCAAACCACATTTCAATAGAGTAGGACAAGTACTTTGCTTTATGTGAAGGGGAAGATGGTTCCATAGAAATAGTATACCAACTCCTCCAGTAGGTTCTGTTAATTTTGCAAAAGAGATTGAGGTCTCTTGAGCACAATGTTGTGATACCACTGGGCTTGCGAAAGTGCAACAAGTCTGACAGAACAGTGTCTGTTGAGGCTCCATATGAAAGACAGAGGTCGCCAGCATTTTTGACGGGGCAGCAAAGAATTTGACTTAATAGCAGAATATCTAAACCATGAAGAGCATGAATCCAGCACTTAAAAACAGAAATACAGGAGTGAAGCAGGGAGCTTGCCAACATTTTCACTTCACTGGTAATGTAGATCCTTTGTGATGCTTTTGCACGTGATCTGCTACAAGACATACATGACCACTTTGTATGAGGGGGTGCAACTGTGTACACCCTTTGGTTGTTTAGGTAACACTCAATTAAATGTTTTTTAGACTGAACAGAACAGAAAGTCCAGCAAAAGCCTGCACTCCAGAGCCCTACACATTAGGACTATCGTGTAAAGCTCAATGAGGTTACCAGAAGACAGTCATCCTGGTAGGGGAACATAGGAAGCTCCATGTCCTGCAATGCTTTGGTCACCATGGACTACATCCTTAGTAAACACCAGAAGCACAAAAATACACAAAACATCAGTGCTTTATAATGAAAAGTCCACCCAATCAAGTATGATTTGAAGGAACTGTCTGTGTGGATATACACGGTGATGTATCAGAAGGCACCCATCATGTTCAGTAGCATTACCAAGGTGTACTGTAGCAGCAGATGTATGGCTTTCCTGTAAAGTCATCATCTCATCACCCAGAACCTCGTTTAGCAGAGGTGTTCACTGAATTAGCAAAGATTCGGTGAAGTCTGGGCCTGTGTGAAGAGCTCTGCAGAGTCAGTTTGGCCTCTGAGCAGACAGCTTTGAGAGCACAATGAGAATCTATTAGGTTTTTGTGAAGGCTCTATAAGTGGAGGCAAATTTGAAGAAATGTGCACACACAGGCAGCCCTAAAAAAGAGTCAGGCCTACATAAGAAGGGTCTAAAACATCACTGTCTTAGGTGGTTTAGAGGCAACTGCCAGCAGAGAAAAAGTGTGTGTGATACAAATGTGCATTTCTCAACATGCAAAAGGTACTTCTGTGGGGGGAGGGGTGATATTCTGCCTGACAGAAAAAAAATGAGGAAGAAGCTGAGAAGAAACCATAAAGTTCCTCAGTGGTGGAAACAGCTGGTTTCCTTCCAAGGGGCCATCTACAAGGTCATGTGAAGGATGTCCTATTAAGACACTCCCTCCACAGGGAGTCCATGATGGACTAGCTGAGTGCTTCATTAAGGGAGGGTAGACTAAGTGAAGCGATCCTATGCAGGCACATTCCTAAGTCTGTTGAGAAACAATGTAGCCAACTCCAAAGTTACAGACAGTTCTGACAACCTCATCCTTAAGCCTGGACTTAAAAATGGTAGAATGCTTTTCCAGTGAATGATCGATCAAGAAGGATAGAACTCTGGAAGATGACACAAACAGTTGAAAGATCTAAGCCATGACATGGTTAAGGAGAATATTCTCTTACACATTACATTACAATTAATAGGAGTCATGACTGTAATGGATCATAGAAAACTTTGATTTTTTTTATAGCAGATCATGACCTAGTCTTCTATACTTTCAGGTTCTCTCAACCTCTCTCTCTCTCATACATGCACACACACACATACATATACACACACACACACACACACGGGCAGACAGACACGCGTGCATGCACACACACGCACACACTGTCAGTCTGTTATGTGTAAAGTTATAGGAAACATAGTGCTGCAAATTTTTTTTCAGATTGGCATTCTTCAAATGTCTTTTTGTTTATCCAATAAGAAATAAATTACATACTTCCCTTCCTTGAGACAAGTGAATATTTAATCAATGTATCCAACATCAGTAACTTAACTCCTCATGAAGGGCTCATGCCAGCTTGAAAACATGAGTACCTGGAAAAAGTACAGTTGTGGAAGTCCTATTTACCTATAACAGTAGAGGCTCAAAGAACACACTGCCTTACCAGCATTCAGGTGGTAGCGCCCTTTTACACTTCTCTGGCAGTCTACAAAAACTCAATAGTCCTTTCCACTGCCTGTCTGTGGGTGTGATGGACCAACCACACGACAGTACAGGAACTGCCTTACAAACACACAGACTGGACCCTTTCAGTTTTCTGGGGTTCAGCAGGAACAGAAGATGGAAACACAGGTAGAACAGAACAGGTAGAACAGAACGTGTGTTGTGACTTTAAGAAGCATTTCAAAGTGAGGGCATGTATGTATAAACATAGAGCACATGCAGACAGAAGTGCCATATTGAGTGAACAGCCAGTGTGTTAACATGTATGAGTGAAGTAGTCTGGTTACAAGTTTATTTAAATTAGTAAGCGTCAATCCTGATGTGTTTGTATGTAATAAAGCTGCTTGAACTGAACCTACAAATGTTCGTATGTTTTATTCTGACCAGACGAGCAACATGTTGTCAAAAGCGGGATGTCTGAATGACATGGAGTTAGAACTGGCATGCCTGAATGACATGGTACCAGAAGTAGAGTATCTGAATGACACTGTGTTAGAAGTTTTGTCGCAACCTGCTCAAACGATTGAAAAAAGGTCAGAAACAAATTTCAGGTAAGAAAAAACTTGCATAAATGATTTATTTCGTAAAGAAAATGATATGAAGCATTCGCAAATGACAAAATGTATTATTAATCAAACGAAAAGCACAAAACGTATTATTAATGAAACAAAATGTTTGAAACACATTTGATAAAATTATTCAAAATACTTATGAGAGCATTCAGAACTACTTCTGATTTACATAATGAGCAGGTTAAAAATAAAACGAGCACAAGAAAAGTATAATGAGCATGATAAAAGTCAAATGAGCATAACGAGTACAATAAAAGTGCAAAACGAGCATTGAAAAGTAAAGCGGCTGCATTTTTTTTTTTAGTGAACAATCATGTTTTTTGATATGAGCTACTATTTCGCATTGACTAAAGCTATTCAAAGTATAACTAGAATTGTTTGAAGTATCTCAGAGTGTGCAAAGTGTTTACAGTGTGTGCTTTATTATAGTACAATTATTTCAAAGCGTTTACTGTGTGCAAAGTACAGTTAGTTCGCAAAGTGCAGGTATTCCAAAGTGTTTCTTACACTGTACAGGATTATTTTGCAAAGTACAGTCATTTCGAGAAGTTTCTTCTGCTGTGTACATTTCGGTAAGTGCAGTCATTTCAAAAAGTGTTTCTTACACTGATAAGGAGTGATGTCATGAAGTACAGTGATTTCAAAGTGTTCCTGTGCTATGGAGACCTATTTCGCAAAGTCCAGTTATTTTGGTGGAGCATAATTACAATTTTCTGGCATAAAATTTTTGACGTGTGTGTGTGTGTGTGTGTGTGTGTGTGTGTGTGTGTCCATACACAACTCCAAGGGTCTTTATTACTGTGTGTTGGCACTTTATTATTGTGTGTTGGCATGGCAGAGGCATTTCACAGACTCAGTCCACTTGTGTTTGATCCAAACATTCCACTCATCACTGTGTTGCCCTCTAATCCCTCAAGTGGTTAAAATTCACAAATTACCTGGACTTCCTCCAGCTCACTACAGCACATAGACTGACATTTAATCCAACCAAATGCCTCTCTCTAACATCCTTCTCCCATACACCCCAAATAGAACTCTTAGATCTGAACTTCAAAACTTAATTACTGTCCACAAACCTAGACGTCCTGCTGGACAACTTCTCCTCTCATTTTCCTTAGGTAAGAAATGGAACTCTCTCCCTTCCACACTAAGGACAATGTCAAACACAAACAACTTCAAAACTCAGCTTTACACCTAATCCTCCTCCAAATAGAAATGTAACTGCATTCTCCCTACCTAGAACTCTCTAACAAAAGCCTCTGGGAGGGTATACTCCTAAGTTCCTAAGCACCTTATAGCTGCTTATAAACTTCTATAGCCAATTCCCATACAATTTCTCACACTCTGTAAATATTGTAAATAACTTTTGACTTTGTTTGAATTTGTTAAAATGTATCTGCATGATATTTTTACGACATTTTTATACAAGCAGCTTGTTCTGATTAAGACGCACATATGAGGGCATTTATTCTGTTTAATCTAGTGGGGTCAGAAGCCACTGAAACAGCGCATTAATTTGTGTATGAACCAGCAGTATATGCAGGAGAAGGGGAAACACATCCTATTGTTGTACAAACTGAATCAAGGGAGAACCCAGAGTGCTTGAAATGCAAATTTAGAGAAATGTGTAAGCCCCAGACAAATGTTACATCGGAGAGGCAATTAACAGACTAAATGCCAGGAGAAACTTTTGCACTATACATTATTGACTTGAGAAACAAAGCTAAAATATGCAGATATGGTTATTTGAAAGATGAGTTGATAAAGGACAGGCTTATGTGTGGTGCTAATAATGCTCCAGTGAGAAAGAATTTGCCCTGAGGCAGTGATTTAAAGTTGAGCAAAGCCATTACATGAGCTTACAGAAAGGCACACAAACATTATTTCATGTGATAACAGCATGATTTCAGCAGCCTCTAGAGCAAACACAGCCATGGCTAACAGAAACAGGCCTAAGCAGATGGCAGCTGCAGCCCCTGTGGGATTTCCAGGGAGAGCCCGTACCTTTCTAGCAAGTTCTAAGATTAACTCAGTAAAATGGACATGCTCAATGCAGCACAAAGGTGAGTCAGAAAACCCCAAAGTCAAGTCTCATTGTTAACTGCCATAATTGTGGTGCCAATCAAGGGTTCAAAAGAGAAAAGTTCTTAGCATCGGTCAGCAATGCCACAAGTGTAAATAATGGAACCACTTTCAAAAGCTTTGTAAATCAAGCAAGCCTTATTCATTTATTAAGAAAGGTCACTCAAAAAAGCAACTTGATCATATAGAAAGCTGCAACTCTACTTTCTATGTAGCTGGTGTATTAGGGATTGGTGAAAAGGTTAATGCAGTAGATTTGTTGGCAAAAAATAAAGTGCTTTGCACTGTCCTAATTAATGGTAAACCCACAGAGCTCAAAGTGGACACTGGTTCAAAGTGCAATGTTATGTCAGCAGAAACATTTGCTAGAGCAAGAGCTGGTGAACAACTTAATTTGGCCAACTGTGTGAAGCTTGTTACTTATGAAGGTGAAGAGATTCAAATTGAAGGCTCATAGCTTTCATGATATTCAGCTGAGAACAGTAACAGCTTGCAATTTTGTGTAGTCAAAAGACCTGTGCAGTTATTAATAGGTCTCAGAGACAGTCTAAAAATGAAACCATTTTCTTTTACCAAAGAAGTCCAGCATGTAAGCACATGTACTAGTTCCAGTTTCAATGCTATTTTCCCAGAGTATGCTGATACTTTTGAAGACAAGCTAGGTAAACTTCCAGCTGTGTATTCCATGAAATTAGACCCAGAGGTCAGTCTAGTGGTCAGACCAGGAAGAAGAGTTCAGATAGCTATGCACGACAGAGTCAGAGTCTAGTTAGATAAAATGGAGCAGCAAGGTGTGATTTGTCCAGTTACAGAACAAACTGAATGGGTGTCTTCCATGGTAGTCTCTCATAAGAAAGGCTCAGATGAAATTAGAATATGTACTGACCTGAGAGACTTAAACAAAGCATTAGAGAGACCCCACCATCCTATGCGTACAGTTGAGAAAGTTGCTACCCTCATGCCAAATGCCACTGTTATTCTCGTCTTAGATGCGAAGAGTTTATTTTGGCAAGTAATGCTGGATTGCAAATCTTCACTACTGACTACATTCAGCACGCCATTTGGTAGACACAGATATCTCAGAATGCCTTTTGGAATAATTTCCGCCAGTGAAGTCTTTCAGCGTGCAATGGAGCACATTTTTTCAGGCTATCCATGTGCTATAACAGTAGATGATTTAATAGTTGGACGCAGTTGTGAAGCAGAGCATGACAGAAACCTTAGGAAAGTTCTGGAAAGAGGGCATGGTACTTGCGTATTATCGCAACCACATTTTTGCACTAATGCAGGTTGCTTCCCCATCACTAAATATGTTCCTCAATTTGCTTGAAATGCAATACAGTGTGTTTTCTTTAACAAAACAGGTTGTTTTCCGGAGGCCTATCAACACAAAGTACACAACATACTGTTGATATTTCTTCATGCTCTTTTCTGGCTGTAAAAGCATGTCACTTCATTGCAAGGCTGCCCACTGAACATTCTTTGTCAGCCAGTGCTGTCAAATAATGGCCGTACATGCCATTGGGAATTCACAGCTGGGAGTGTGGAAGTTTGCGACATGTGGATTATTGCTCTTTTTTTTAGTCAAACAACATCTTTTAAGCTGGCTGTGCATTTCATTCACAATGTTTGCAGAAAAATAGACAAAAAAAAAAAATCCGAAATGAATGCAAAATCATTATTTAAATTCCTGCTTGTGTACTGCAAGTAGACTTAAAACCAAGGAACTCGATGTGCCCGCAGTAGCAAGTGATTTCTAAGGCACATATTCTCTTACAGTAACATAATGAACTCCACTCAACACACAGAAAAACACTATGAAACACACCCATATGGAAAAGAGTAATAGTTGCACTGTTTATTAGGAGTAATGTAGACCACGTATCCTTTTATTACATTTGTATAACACAGCTGAAGTTTACCCATTCCCGCAATATAAACAGTTTCAAAGGAATATAAGTAAATTCATCGTCTGCAGTTATTAAACAGCATGACGCGCAGCGGTAAAGTGTAAACCTACATTGCATTATTTACTTTCTCAGTTGTCGAACTCATAAAATTGCCTAAACATACCAAAACATTTTAAAGAAAACACTATTTCTATGCCTTTTAATAGATTATCGGCACCACTTTATTCATCGGGAAGCAACCTGCATTAGCGCAAAAATCTGGTTACAATAATACGCAAGTACCGAGGGCATGAAGTGAATCTAAAGCTCAATCCTCTGAAATGTAAATTCAGGCTACCAGAAGTTACTTACGTCAGTTATTTCTTTACCAGTTCAGGCTTACGACCAGATCCTTTCTAAACAAACAGCCATTCCTGAGACGCCAGCTCCAGACAATGTCCAAGCCTTACAGTGTTTTCTTGGTATGGTTAACTATTTGAGAAAGTTTATATCAGACTTCACTTGAATTATCAATGCCCTTGAGAGAGTTGACATGCAAAAATGTTATCTGGTCATGGATGGAACACCAGAGAGCAACTGATGACCTGAAGCAGAAAATTGCCAGTCCACCAACATTAAGATACTATGATGTCCACAAACCAGTAATTCTTTGCTGTGATGCTGCAAAGTTCAGCCATGGTGCAGTTATTCTTCAAGAGGGCAGACCTGTAGCCTATGTATGTAGAACTCTTATCCAAACTGAGATGCAGTATGCTCAAATTCAGAAGGAACTTTGAGCAATTGTGTTTGCATGTTCAAAGTTACATGATTATATTTATGGCCAAGCTATCGAGACTGAGACTGACATCAACTTCTAGTCACTATTTTAAAGGAGAAAAGAACTTAATCGGTGAACTGAAACGAGAAATTGCCAAAATCTACAATGATTTGACTGTGTTGTTGAACAGTGAACAACTTGATACTGTTTTCAATGATTTGAAGCACATGATCTCAGCTCTGGACATTAAATGTTTAAGTGATAAGAAAAGAAAATTACAAAGAGACTTTCTCGATTTTAGCAGGTCTCATGTTTTTTCCTGGCCGAGAGACTCGTTACCATCAACAGCCGAGAATTCTAACATGCGATTGGATAATGCGCCTGTCTCTCATCCGCCCACTGAACAACCACAAGCGTTAGTTACACCTGCATTGCTGACGCCGGCTGAAGGAGTCAACGTTGTGGAAAATGTAATCAATACGACACCTGGACCCCCTGAACAGCCGTTAGATCAACGGCCCAAAACCTTTTTGGTCGAAGCGGAGATACACAATGTATTTGATTCTGAGCAAGCCCTTGTTTCAGAACACTCTTTTCCTGCTACTAGACGCAAACAGGATACCCGCGTCAAACAAGCATCTATTGATACATTTATAAGACAACCTGCCAACGAGTTATTTGCCTTAGGTGAAGGCATGCCTTCTTTTCCTTTACCCTACAAACCTCAAGAGAGGAGGACTTGGTCGCCACAAACGAAGGCGAACAAAAGGAAGAATACGGACGACCCTACACCACCTGTGAAGAAGGTATGGCGAACACGGACTTAAATGACTTTATGCACCTTGATAATGATGTTGATTCAGAGTCTTTAGTAATTAATATTTCAAAGTATTGCTTAGATGCAGTCGAAACTAATGTCTTAAACAAGGGTCTTGCATTTATCCCTTCTAGTTGCAAAGATGTGACAGATATTGTTGTTGATGTGAAGTTGTTTACGAGGAATTTAGCACTGAAGTTGTTATTTGGTGAAAATGATGACTATCATACCAATAGTGTTACAGTTTTTAAGAAACCATCGTCATTTATACCGCCACAGCACCCCTTACTTGATGCATTTGAACAGGCAGTCGAGAGGGACCTGTTTGATTTATATAATGACCACAACGTTAAACCAGAATTTTATAATTTAACAACTGCAGAGAGGCAAGCTCTCAATAGTTTACGACAGAACAAAAACATCACTATTAGACAAGCTGACAAAGGGGGAGCCGTCGTTATCATGGACAGCTCTAAATATGATGACAAAATGTATTTTATGCTCACAGATAGTGAAACATATTTACCCCTACCAGGTTATAAGTTAAATACCTTGATCAGAGATGTGCATGCCATGCTTTATGATCTATTGCTATCTGGCATTATTGACAATGAGCTATATACTTACTTTTTGGTAGAGAAGCCCTTTATACCATCTTTTAGGGGGCTCCCTAAAATACACAAAGACCCCTCTGATCCACCCTTACGTCCTATCGTATCTAGTCGAGGTTGGTTGACTGAACCATTGTCGATTTACCTCGACAAGATGTTTAAGCCGATAGTGACTGATATTGCTTATATCCTAAAGGACACCAACAGTTTTATACACAATTTGGCCAATCTCAATGATACTCTTTCATGTACGGAGAACATGTTATTGGTAACTTTAGATGTTAAATCGTTATTTACCTCCATACCGAATGACCAAGGTATGGAGTATGTTAGAGCACTATTGTTACGTAATCAGGTAGCTTCACGAATTATCAACAGATACATGTCTCTCTTAGAGATCATTTTAGAGAATAATGTACTTTGTTACCAGAATCAATATTTTCTACAAACAAAGGGCGTAGCAATGGGGACCCCCTGTGCCAATGCCTATGCTAATTTGGTGTTGGCACAGTGGGAGCACAACTTTGTATTTATTGAGGACCCTAGTGTTTCTAATCACTTGAGATTTTACAACAGGTTTGTGGATGATGTGTTCCTTCTATGGGATGGGACGCATTCCCAACTGCTGGAGTTTGTTGAGTATTTAAACAAATCCACTGATTTTCTTGCTTTTGATTGTAATCATTCCTCAGTCAGCATAGACTTTCTTGACATCAAAGTCATTATGACGTCACATGGTTTTGAGACTGAGTTATTTAGAAAGAGCTGTTGGAGAAACAATCTCCTACATCGAGGGAGCATGCATCCACCACACATCTACAAGAATATAGTTAGGAACCAAACCACCAGGGTTTCTAGGTTAACATCCGTAGACACATCCTATCATAAACACAAGACTAATCTAGCAAGAAATTTCATCTCCAGAGGATACAATAAAAAGTTAGTCAATCAGGCTATCCTTGAAGGTGATGCTAAAAGATCCAATGAGGGTGCCCCACTTATTACAAGGTCTGCCCGTCCTACTAATCGTCAACCTTCTGTCACAACTACTTGTAATAGAATCATTTTACCATACACTAACAGAAACCATCATATACAACGAATCATCAATCAACACTGGCATCTTTTACTGATAGATGATAACATCAGATCCCTCATTGAGACTCGACCTAGAATAGCCTATAGAAATATGCTGTCCCTCAACCGTCTCTTATGCTACGACAGACCCCATAGTTCTCAGTCAGACACTACCCATAAGAAGGGAACCTTCGCTTGCCATTCCTGCAACCAATGCAGATACATTTCTGGTTCTCACACCCATACATATACACATCCCATTACGCAGAGAATATATGCTTTTAAACATCATGCCACTTGTAGATCTACCAATTTAGTCTATTTGGCTGAGTGTCAACTTTGTCGCAAGTTCTATGTAGGAATGACTACAAGATCTTTACGTGAGCGTATAAGGGAGCACACATACGCCATTAATAAGCACAATACACTCAACGCCCTGGCCAAACATACCACCGAGCTTGGCAGTACCCATGGTTTCAAATTCCTGGTCTTAGAACTAGTTCACATAGATGCAAGGCTAGGTAATTTACAGAACAAGGTAGAGGAAAGGGAAAACAAATGGATCTTGAAACTCCAGGCACACAGGTTTGGGCTTAATGACAGGCTTAGTCTTAAGCCTTCATTAGTAGCCAGGTCACTTAAACATTAATATGGAGTTTTTACATAATGCAATGTTGTTATTGTGTTGTTTTTATATTATTTCTAAAGGCATGTTACTATTATTATTTTTATGTCATTTTCATTATTGTGATTTTTCATTGCCCTTTTAAATTTAAATTTATGTGAATTCATGTGAAGTCATGTGATTTTATATATTTAAAGATGGAGTTAGCAGTACTTTTTTATGTCTGATGAAGCGTTGCAAGTCAACGCGAAAGCGCTCACACCTGTTCCTGCAGTTTTTGCTTCCAATAAAGTGGAGTTATCTTTATGAGTCCGTACTTTTTTTAGTTTCATCATTGAACATTTTGGAGACTTCTACTGGTCGTGGTGCACTCTATACTTTTTACTATTTTAAAGGAGCCTATGCATACATCTGCAGCAAGACTACAAAGAATGATGCTCAGATTACAAAAGTACAACTTCAAAATGTTCCATACAAAAGGGAGACTTCTTTATCGGGCTGATACTTTATCCAGATCACCCAGAAATACCACAGAAAAGCTTGATACAGAGGATTTTGACTTCAATGTTATGGAAGTGAGTAATTTTTCTACCACAAGACTTGATCAGCTAAGAGATCATACAAAGACTGATACAATTTTGCAAAAGCTCAACCACTTCATCAATGTTGGATGGCCGTCAAAGCAATCTTGTGTACCAACAGAAGTCCAACCTTATTTTCCTTAGAGATGAGATGTTAATGGAAGACTGTATAATTTTCAAAGGTTCTAAAGTTGTCGCTCCTACTTCCTTACAACATGAGTACATCCAGAATTTGCATTGTGGCCACCCAGGTTTCGAAGCTACCAAAAGAAGGGTGAGAGGATGAGTATTTTGGTCTTCTCTGTAAAAAGATATTGATAAAGTACTTTCATCTTGTTCAGTACGCAAAAGTACCAAATTGCATTTGCAAAGAGAGCCACTTCAGCTAAGCCAGATTCCTGAAATACCTTGGTCAACTGTAGCCACTGACATATTCCAGTGGAATAGTCAATATTACTTAGTGAAGATTGATTTGCTACCCAACCTAAAGTTCAGTACTGTCATTACTAAGTTGAAACCTCATTTCTCAGTCCATGGTAGTCCACACAAAGTTATTTCTGACAACGGTGCCCAGTTTACCAGTCAGTTATTTCAGAAATCTGCAAAACAGTGAGACTTTATCCAATGTTACCAGTAGTCTTGAGTACCCACAGTCAAACGGCCTAGCTGAACATGCAGTACAAAGTGCAAAGCAATTACTAGAGAGGTCAAAGTGTGACAATAATGATGTTTTCTTGTATTTGCTTAATCTCAGAAATATACCCTGTGATAATTTACTTGGCTCACCTGCTCACAGACTTCTGTCTAGGCAAACCAGAACAATCTTGCCTATCAGTTCCAGTTTGTTGGTGCCTAATGCTAAAAACACCAGAGCAATCAAATCCCATCTATTCAAAAAGCATTCATTCCGGAAGTCCAACTATCATAAAATGAGCAGATTTCTTCATCCACTGAAAGAAGGAGAGAGAGAGAGAGAAGATGCAAACGGCAAAAGGTGTTGATTGAAATGGTCAAATGAGAGGTGTATGTGCTGAGCAGTGATCTTACTTAATAGAATCTGAGGGTACAGAATACAGAAGAAATCGCAGGCATCTTCTTCCAGTGTCTGAATCGATATCACAGCATCGTACCTGTGATATAGACTCTAGATCTCAGAGCAATCCAGATGATGTTCCTGTTGATGGACATGTCTCAGTACCTATTCCTGTTTCTGATGATGTCCCTGAAGTTGAACATTCATTAAAGACGGTCTCTGTTGCTAAACCCAGTCCTACTTTTTATGTCACATGATCAGGTCATAGTTCCAGACCTAGTGTAAAATACACAGCAACCTGGACATGATTGTTTCACTTGTAATTAGTTCTGTATATCTGCATGTCAAAGGATTATTTCTGTACAATTAAATGGCAATGATTTTTGTCGCCGTTACTGTGCATGACTTGTAATTCCACGGTGGTATGGCGGTAGCATTGTTACCTCACAGCAAGAGGTTCGCACGTTCGATTCTCGGCTTGACTTGGGAGTGCCTTCTGTGTGGAGTCTGCATGTCCTCCCCGCGGTTGGGTAGCATTCGAAAGACATGCGTGCGTAAATGGGCGTGCCTTTGTTGAAGGTTGGGCGTCGAGCTAGCACCTCGGTGTTTCATAAAACAAATCTACTGCCAATCATTAGCGGACCGGAGTTCCGCTGTGGCGACCCCTTACCAGGAAAAAGCCAAAAACAAACAAAAACGACTGTGCATGACTTATTTCACAAAGAGGGCAGATGTAGAACACAGTGAGTGCTGTGACTTTATGAAGTATTTCAATATGAGGGCACGTGCATATAAACAGAGAGCAAATGCAAGCAGCAGTGCCATTTTGAGTGAACAGCCAGAGTGTTGACATGTGTGAGTGCAGTAGTCAGTCCGTTTATATGTTTATTGAAGTTTAAGTTACTAAGCGTCAATCCTGATGTGTTTGTATATCATAAAGCTGCTTGAACCGAACCCACAACTGTTCGTCTGCTTTATCCTGACTAAACGAGCGACACACAAAGTTTGCAAACACCTATTTTTCCAATACCAAAAAACACACACAGCAATAAAGGCTGTGGAGCAGTGCTCAGCTGCAACTAAAACACCACACTATGTACATCCAAAAAAAGGGACATGGTGGGTGGATACTGCAAGTAAGGTAGTCTGTTTTATGAATATCTACTGTTACAGGTAAGTGGGACTTATGCAACTGTACTATAATAAACAAACTCACTGCCTTAGTGGCATTCAGGTAGACTCCCAAACTTACCCAAACAGGAGGAGGAAGGATAAGGGTCCAGCAGCCCCTAGAGAATGTTCCTAGCGAAGCCTTTTCTGGATCTAGAAAAGGCATCCAGTTTGCAGTGTTTCATAAAGGTACAGACAGAGGACCATGTTGCTGCCTCTAGAATACTTCTAGAGTTCAATCCTTTCCAAAATTCAACTGAAGAGGAAAAGACCCCTGTGGAAGGAGCATTAACTTGCCTGGATTCGCATTGTCATCATGGGTGTAAAAAAAAAAAATTACCAGAGGGCAACTGATGTGCAACAGTTTGTTTAGCGACAGACCCTTCTTGGTCCCAGTGTTGGAAATAAAAAAAACCTTTCAGCCTTCCTGAAATGGTTTTGTTTGGTCAAGTTAGTACCTGAGCTGCTGGTGCACATCCAAGGTATGAAGTATCCTCTCTCCCTTATTCTTAGGTTCTGTGAAGTTTATAGACTAACAGAGTGAATTCTGAGACCACTTTCAACATGAAAGATGAGTTGGTGTGTAACACTACCCCGGTTGAAGATAAGATTATCCCACCACGAGAACTTGCAGCTCAGAGACTCACCTTGCAGATGTCAGAGTAATAAGCAGTTTTCATGTTAAGAGCTTCAGATTAGCCTGAGCGGCAGGTTCGAAGGGTAGCAAGGTCAACTTTTCCAGGATATAGCGGAGACCCCAAAAAGGAAGAATTTCTTTGCAAGGGAGTCTCATATGAAATACTCCTTTCTTGAACTGTTTTAACAAAAGAGAAGAAGAAAAAAAAAAAGAAAGAAGCAGAAATGGAAGCTAAATGCATCATAATGGATGCATATTATAAGCCATCCTGAAGTAGTTCACACATATATTTCAAGACCAGAGGGATCTTGACCTCAGGGGACCCACTTAGGCACCACTAAGAAAACCTTCTATATTTGTAAACACAAGGTTTTCTAGTAGTAGGTTTTCTGGCCTCCTTTAACACCTGCTGCACATCATCATGAACAAGTACCTAAATGCAGTCCGGATTGAATCATTCAGGTGTTCAGTTGTAGTTTCTCCAAAGTAGGGTGGACGAGATGCCCCTGAGACTGTGTGGGCAAGTCCAGAGTGTGAGGAAGTCTGTGGTAATTGCCCTTGTCCAATACCATTAGAAGGGAGAAACAAAATTACCTGGGTCAATAGGGGGTCACCACAATGATCTTTGGCATTTCTTTCTGAATCTTCCAAAGTACCTTGTAAATCAGTGGAAAGGGTAGAAACGCATACAGGAACATTCCCATCCAAGGGAATGAGAATGAGTCTGTTCTCCAAGCATGGCTGCAAGGATGTCTGGTTCAGAATTTCATCCGGTGTCTGTTTTGAAAGCAGGAGAACAGATCTATTTTGAAGCATTCCTCACATCTGGACTAGATCCTCAAATACCACTGCCTTGAACTGCCACACTTGTGGGTCTTCCCAGGATCTGCTTAGTCTGTCTGCCACAACATTTTACTCTGATGGAATGCATGATGCTTGAATAGTCAGAGAATGCTATAAAGCCAGCTCCCAGGCCATTACTGGCAAATGGCACAGAGGGTATGACCTTGTACCCCCATATTTGTTGAGTTACCACATCACTGTGATCTTGTTCATAACCACAAGAGGAGGACCTGGAGTCTACAGGTGCTGAAAGACTTTCAGGGTGTGAATCACCACCACTTCTTTGACACTGACGTGCTTCTTTGCATCTCTGGGCCTTCAAGTGCCTTGCACTTGTACTCCGACTGACACAGGTCATCAAGTGAAGATTGAGGAAACTGTCTAAACAGACTGCGCCAGAACAGGTGGGAAGAAGGGAAAACCTGGACTGATACTCATCTCTGCTCTCCACCACTATAACTTTTCTGTGATGAAGGCCAGCACTGCCAACTGGGATTACAGGTCATATAGGTGCTGGGACCAAGAATTTCAAACATACCACTGAATTTTCCTCATTTGGAGACAGGCCAGTGGTTATCATGAGAATCATGGACATTATCCATCCTAGAACATTTAAAAATCTCTTACCTGGAGAAATCCTGAAATATTGTCTGGTAGGACAGGATCTTATCTTCGGGAAGAAAGGCTATTCTTTTGTTGGTGACAATTAAGCATTCCAGGAAGATGAGTCTTTATGAGGACGCCAGGCAAAACTTCAGAAGACTCAACTTGAACCCTAGCTTAGACAGTAACATTGATGTCAGGTGTAGTGGATAGCCTAAATGGCAATGCACACAACAAAAATGTAAACTAGACACAACCACTCTCAGGTATCTCCTGAAACAATGAGCAATGGGGGATATGTTGATATGCATCCTTCAAGTTCAGGGTCATCATGAAGCTGATCCAGCAGAAGAAGATGCAGTGTCTGCAGGGTGAGCACCTGGAACTTGGGAACCTTGACCACTTTTTGAGACTAGGAACATTCTGGAGTAGAAACTTTTCATTCTTTCCAAGGAGGGACCAGCTCTATGACCCCCTATGTCCAGCATTTGCCACGAGTATAGGAGGGAATAACAAGGTCTGGTCCTGCGGGGGTGAGGAGGAACCCCCTTGAACTGAGGTGAATGTTCCTTCCACTGCCAGCTGTAACCTCTGCCAACAATGTTGAGCAGCCATTTCTTGGAAACCACTGACAGCCAGGCCGCTGTATTGAAAGCTAACTTTCAAGACAGGGGCCCGCAAGGGGAATCTGGGAATGACCTAGCCAAGTCTCAGCATAGTTATAAGTTGGAATGGGGGGGGGGTCATCCTTTTTGGGAATGGAAACCCTCTTGTTAGGTTTAGCAAATTTTTTGTCCTACCATTTCCTTTTGGTGTCTTGATTTTTGTTCAGCTAGGACTTATATTTGTTGGGCCACCGAAAATTATCCTGCTTACTGTGGGGAAACTTGGGGATATGGAACATTTTAGACACCCCTTGTGTCAGTTTACTTCTGTCATCCCAGTGTTTTACGATCTGATTGCACTAACACATGATCTGAATCAAGTGCAGCATTCATAATATAATTTTTTTAACTCAGCAGGAAAGCTTTGGCTGTACAACCAAGCATACCTCCTTACCACCACTGATATTGCTGCATTTCCAGACAATGTATTGGTCCCCACCAAGGAACTCCTTAAATTAGGTTTAGATACTTGAGAAACATTGGAAGCAATCTCTTTCACACAATCTTTCTGGTTAGCAGGTAATGATGCAGCAAACTAATCTAAGTCACCAAAACTATGCATACAGTTCAACACAAATACTTTAAAAGCTACAGTGCTGGAATGCACCAGCTTCTTTCCCTGAGATTCTAGCCACTTGCCTATTTATCTTGAATGACTAGGTTTGATGAAGACATGGTCTTTTTATTGGCAAAGGTCTCTGGGGACACAGAAGCAGGGTCCACAGACAATGGGGCTTGGAGGTCAGGTATGGCTGAGCACTCCCTAAATTTCCTAAAACATTTTTTAGGTAGCAGCTCATTCAGCAGAGGAGAATTGCAAGCTTTCTTAAAAACATCCTTCAGTGTTGAGATCAATGGAGGAATGGTTAGCATGTCCAGGACTTCATCCTTCAAAAGACCATATATCCTGATGGTCTCTGGGTCAGCTGATGATTGCGCCTAACTGAATACATCTCTAAATCTTGCCAGCATCTGGGGAAAAGAACACATATGTTTGTCTTCAGGACACTGACTGGTCAGGCTTTGACACTTTCAAAGCCTCAGATTCCAGATCCCCTTTAAAGTCATGATCCTGTGGTAGTTGAATGGGGATGGGAGCAGAGGCGTTACTCATAACCCATGTTTGCACCCCATAATCAATGGGCTGAACAATGGATGTAGCCATAATCACTAGCTCAGGTGAAAACACAGTCAGAGACTGTTGCCCTATAATGTGGTGGGTCTTGTGACTCTTTTTGCATGCACTGTACTAGTGGGAGAATCCCCAGGGGAAGACCTATCAGCACTGTTAACAGATTCTGTACCCCTGGCTTCACCCTCATTTAAAGATTTTGGATCTCCTGTATTTGAACCAGGAAATGATACTACAATGCCTGATCCTTGTGTCACGTACAGCGGTGGTGCTACAACTACATTACACGACCTGGAGGCAAAAGAAGGTGAGTGGTCCAATAGCCTGCCCAAGGCTACTGCAGAGTCATAAACCATAGTCCGAGGCATATTCCTTGATTTAGTTTTATATGTTTTTTTAGGTGCACAAGGGGCAGATGATGAGGCAGGGACCATATCTTAGTCCATCAAGCCAGGGGACAAACAGTAGAACAATGCCAAACAATGGATGCACACTCAGCTAGTAAAAAATGAACAGATTCCTGTATTCTCCCTCTAGCAATCTGAAGTCTTTTTCTGCAGGAGTACTATTCTGAACACTGCACTGAATAAAGTAACAGAAGTTTCAGTCACACAGTTCAGAATACAAAATACATTTACAAATGTCCCCTAGTTTTTGTAAAAAAAAAAAAAAAAAAAAAAAATGCCAGCTTTAGTCCAAATGAATGGATACAGCTTAAAACAGTATTAGACAAGGAATAATACATAAACTTATTTTAACTTCAGAAATTTTTTATGTACAAAATGGTGTCAAACTGCAATGTAAACAAGAATCATATAAAATGCTGTAATCCTAGTCGGTCACATCAAATAATCATAACCGCAAAGAAAAAAATGCAATATCAGCAGGTTTTCCTGTCAAAACCTACAAATGGAAATTTTAATCAATAAAAAAAAAACGGCCACAATTAATTTGCTGCTCTAGAAGTATAAGGTAATGTGAGGAACTGTAGTAAAATGGCCTTAGTATAGAAACCCATCTAAACGTTCATAAATGGCCATAAAATACATTTGAAGGGCGAAAAACGTCCAGAAACCAACACTCAGGTTATAATAAACAAAACAGGATTTACATGCAGTTAAAGTAAAAACAAAAGCATAAACAAAAGTTCTAGTCAGAAAAAAACAATCAAAGCAGCAGAATACACTATTCAAGCACTAATAGAAAAAACACAGGGAGAAAATAAAAACCCAAAAGGGTTTCTTATTTGAGTTCATTAGCTGAAGAGATCCAGAGGGGTGCGCCTTCGTTGAAGGTTGTGTGTCAGGGCTGGTAACCCGGTACGTAAAAAGCCACTACCAATCATTAGCGGACCGGAGTTCCGATGTGGCGACCCCTAACCGGGAAAAGCTGAAAGACACAAACAAACAAACAAACAAAAGCTGAAGAGTCCCAGAGTAAGGAGCAATCTTCTAAGACATTTTTCTCTTAATCTGTTACTAGAAAACTGTGAGTTTGTAAAGGCAGTCCCTGTAGTAGTGCCAGGCCATGGTCCATCACACCCACACACACAGACAGTGGAGCGACTCTGAGCTTTAGCAAACTGCCAGAGAAGGGCTGCAGAGCACTACTACTCAAATGCCAGTAAGGCAGTAAATTTGCTGAACATCCTATGTGGAGCAAATGAAATGTACCACATCATGTATGTGTTCCAATGCCTTTTTGTTTTCTCTTACTGAATCAACACAGCATTTCTTATTTTTTTCTTCTAAGGGTAGAAAGTTTTGCTTTACGGTAGTAGATATAAAACCATCTAACAAAAGTTCAGAGAGAGGTTTAGTCTCATACTCTCAAGGCTAATTTGTACAGCAGTAAGGAACAGGTACTCTCTGCTTGTTTATATACCCCTTTACTGGGTTAGAATTTCTGCAGATAGGAGCTAAAGCCATTGTCTATCCCATCTCAATCCTGATAAATAGATCTATAAAGGAAGGAATTTTCCCTTCCATTTGGAAGATATCTCACATCATCCCACTACACAAAGGGGGCAATTCTAATGACTTCTCTAATTTTCATCCCATAGCATTGCTATCACCTATAGCAAAAATCATGGAAAAATGTATCCATAAACAACTCCTTAACCACCTTCTCCATAACAACCTACTTGCTAACAGTCAACATGGATTTAGACCTTCTCACAGTACCATTACTGCATTACTCTCCTTTACTAACGCTATCAACCATAACCGTAACAACACTAATCTATCATCTTCTATCTTCATAGATCTTTCAAAAGATTTCGACATGGTTAATCAAACTTCTTCTGCACATACTAAAATCTCTTTCAATTCATCCTTCTTCCTTATCCTGGTTTACATCTTACCTAGAAAACTGTCAGAAGGCAGTACTTTGGAAAAATTCATTATCTAATCTCCTTCCTATCTCTTTAGGTGTACCTCAAGTGTCTATCCTTGGCCCACTCCTATTTTCTATCTTTATTAACGACCTCCAGTCAGCTATTCCAAACACTACTTGCATACAATATGCAGACGATTCCACTATAATCTGCACTGCCTCCTCTCAGACTGAACTCCTGTCACTTACCCAAGAAGCTTTTTCCACTGTTGAACACTGGTTCTCTGACCGTTGCCTACTGCTCAACCCCAAGAAAACAAAGTTGCTGTTGTTCTCACCTACCCACAAATCAACCTTTCTTAACTTCACTATTACTTCCTCTGATAACACTCTGATTTCTCCTGATTCTACTACAAAACTACTAGGAATAACTATCGACAACAATCTCAATTTTGATTCTCATATAAGCAACACAATAAGAGTAATAAACAAAAAGATTGGTTCCCTTTATAGAATCAAACCATTCCTTACACCTGAAGCTCGGACCACCTTAGCTAGTTCTCACCTTATCTCTACCCTTCTATATGCTTCCCCTATTTATACCAATCTCTCTAAAAATAACCTCAAGAAACTTGCTACATCTTACCATAATATTGCTCGATTTGCCACAGGATCCCTTTTCAGAACTCATCACTGTCTTAACCTAAAACAACTAGGCTGGCTTGAACTTCCTAACAGGCTCATTTATCAACAGCTCTTAACTGCTCACAAAATTCTATATCAGCCTTCTAAAACACCAATTCTCTCTAACCTCATTACGCCTTATAGTAACTTGAAACACCTACACCTTTTCAAACAAACTACTGGTTAATATTACCAAACCCAATAACTCTGCAGGTGACAGCCTTTTTTCTAACTCTGTTGGAAAAATGTGGAACAAACTGCCATCTGATATCTCATCTTTGTCTAGTCTTCCACTCTTTAAAAGACAGCTAAAAACACATCTCAATAAACACTGGCTTTGTTCCTGTAACAACCCAGATTAACCTTCCTTTTTCCTTTCCTCCTTAATTCCTCCTCACACAAAAAAAAAAAAAAAAAAATAAGAAGTTATGTACCTACCATAACGTTCCATGTTAGTTGTCTTCTCTCGCCTTCTTTCTTGCTTGATGGGTTCGGAGCCGATCCTCGGCTCCGACTCGGCACTTGCTTTAGCTCGAGAACTCCTTTTACCAGCTCGAGGCAGCCCCATATCCCATGATGCAAGGCAGTAAGTACCCAGATCTCGTTTGTTGACAAAGGGCAATAACACCAAGCAAAAAATACTTCCCAAAGGAAGAAGAAACTTACAGATGGAAAAAGGACCAGGTCTGAATGGTCTTTAGTATAATAGTTTCTTATACAAGGTCTGTCCAGGCCAGGGGGAAGGAGGGAGGGTCGCAAGAAAGAAGGCGAGAGAAGACAACTAACATGGAACGTTATGGTAGGTACATAACTTCTTAATGTTAAGTTGTCAATCTCGCCTTCATTCTTGCTTGATGGGACCGTGTCCCTAGCACCTCTATCCTGGGTGGCTCAATGGAACAAACTCTTGAGGACTGTAGAGCCAAAACTGGCTCTGTCCCTGGAGGCCAAGTCCAATTTGTAATGGGAAACAAAAGTGTGAGGAGTAGCCCAAGTGGGCGCTGCACAAATAGTGTCCAAAGGAAGTCTAGCTTGAAAAGCTGTAGAAGTAGCTAAACTCCTAGTTGAATGTGCTTTAGGTTTTGAGCACAGCTGTTTTCCCGAGCGTATAAATTTCAGTGATGACCGAAGAAAGCCATCTGGACAAAGTCACTTTAGAAACAGGAAGGCCTTTTTTATTATCCGCATAGGAAACAAAAAGTTGATCAGATTTTCTAAATTTTTTTGTTCTGTCCAAATAATATCTAAGTTGACGATGGACATCAAGATAATGTAGCTTTTGTTCAGCTCTGTCTGAATAGTTAGGGAAAAATACCGGGAGATCAATGGATTGATTCAAATTGTTCTTTGAAGCGACCTTAGGTAAAAAGGTTGGGTTAGTTCTCAAAGATACTCTGTCTTTGTGAAAAACCAAATAGGGGGGTCGAAACGAAAGAGCATGAAGTTCAGATACCCTCCTGGCAGATGTAATAGCCACTAGAAATAACGTTTTCCAAGAAAGATATTTCAGGGAACAAGAAACAGCTGGCTCGAAGGGGAAGAATCAAGGATGTCAGCACTAAATTTAGATCCCACTGAGGAGGAGGATTCCTGATTGGAGGTTTTAGTAGGAAAATTCCTTTCAAGAAGGCCCTGCAGAGCCTATGGGACATAATATTATGATCTGCTATCCCTACATGAAAATTGGAAATAGCAGCCAATTGAACTCTGACTGTGGAAGAAGAGGAGCCTGCATGAAAAATCTCTGCTAAGAAGTCCAGAACTGCCTGAACAGGGGCAGTAAAAGGATCAATATTTTGGGCCTTAGCCCAATAAGAGAAACGTTTCCATTTGCTTGTGTAAATCCTCCTGGTAGAGGATTTTAGTGAAGCTACTATGATGTCTCTAACTGGGTTAGAGATCAAAGGAAGCCTGGCTAAGGAAGGAAGTGGAGCAACCATGCTGTGAGGTTGAGAGAAGGGATTGACCGGTGCAGCTGACCGGATTGGTGAACCAGAAGATCTGGCACTGGGTCCAGATGCCACGGCTGCACCAAAAGGTGATGATGGAGGAACGGGAACCAAACTTGTCGAGGCCAGTAAGGGGCAATGAGAATCAATTTGGCTCTCAAAACGGTAGCTTTCTGGATCACCTGAGGGATCAGAGGAAATGGAGGGAAGGCATAAAGAAGTCCCTGGGGCCAATCCTGGGTCAGAGCGTCTCTGGGGATGGCCTGATAGAGGGAAGAGGCTGAAGAAGTCTGGACATTTGCTGTTTTGGGGAGTAGCAAAAAGATCGCAACATGGACGACCCCATTCCAGAAAAATCTCTTCCGCTATAGATTGCTTGAGAGACCACTCGTGAGGCATGAGGATAGCTCTGCTCAATCTGTCCGCTATGATGTTGGTTTTCCCAGGGATATGCGTTGCTACCAGAAACCGATGAGAGGAGATCGCCCATTGCCAAAGTCTGAGCGCTTCTCGACACAAGGGGTAGGACTTGGTTCCGCCCTGTTTGTTGATATACCACACTACAGACATGTTGTCTGTGTGGACTGCAATTGTCCCTACGGGAAGAAAGTCGTTGAGGGCTTGCAACGTTAAAAGCACTGCTCTCATCTCCAGGACATTTATGTGCAGATGGTACTCGAACGGTTGCCACGTCCCATGAACCATCCTGCCCTGATAATGACCCCCCCCCACCCGATCAGGGAGGCATCCGTGGTGACAGTGGCTATCGGTGACGGAGGTACAAAGCACCTGCCTTGGTGAACCTGAGACGATGTGATCCACCAAGCAAGATGCTGTTTGCATGTCTGTGTCACCAGAATCTGGTGACGCATTGGGAGTTGCTGGTATGACCACTGTGTGAACAGCATCCACTGAAGGAGGCGCATGTAGAATCGAGCCAGGGGAAGAAGAGTAATGGCCGCAGCCATGAGACCTAATACCTTTAGAACCATTCTGGCCTGTACTTTCTTGCTGGCCAGAATGATCCTGACATGAGTCTGAATGTCTGAAACTCTTTGTTCTGTAAGGGTAGCTGACATCCGAACAGTATTTAAGTTTGCGCCTATGAAGGTAATAGACTGGCAGGGCGATTAGGATGACTTTTCGAAGTTGATTGAGATGCCTAAATGAGAACAAAGGTCTATTGTGTAATCCCTGGCTTGTATAAGCTGATGCCTGGTGGTGGCTGACAGGAGCCAGTCGTCGAGATACGGAAACACCTGGAATCCTTGACGTTTCAGGTGAGCCGTGACCACTGCCATGCATTTGGTGAACACTCTGGGGGCTGTAGTGAGACCAAAGGGCAGGGCTCTGAACTGGAAGTGACTGGACCCCAGCCGAAAGCGGAGAAATCTCCTGGAGCGTCTGTGAATTTTGATGTGATAGTACGCATCCTGAAGATCTATTGAGCACATCCAGTTGTCCTTCTGTAAGAAGGGCAGAATTGACTGAAGAGTGACCATTCGGAATCTTGTCTTCCTGACAGACTTGTTGAGTCTGCGGAGATCCAATATTGGTCTCCAGTCTCCCGTCTTTTTGGGGACCAAAAAGAACCTTGAGTAGATTCCGGGCTCTGAATGGTCTATTGTAACTGGCTGAATGGCTCTTTTTTGCAGTAGTTTTGCGATTTCTAACTCTGCAATCTCCCTTAGACCGGGTGGTACATCTGGAAGGGAACTTGAGGGGAAGGGACTTTCCTCGAAAGGAATTATGTAACCCTTGGATATGATCGACTGTACCCATCTGTCTTGAGTGAGGGAAAGCCAGGCTTCTGGGTACAGTGATAATCTTCCCGACTGCCTCCAAGGAGGGACAGCCGGGCAACACCTCAGGGATGCTGAAAGGGCTTATCAGAGAGAGGCTCCCTGTTTCCCTGGTTCTTCGGACCCCTCTGCCTCTAGAGCGGCGTCTGTTGTTGTTACCCCTCTGCCTCTAGGGGTAAACTGACCACGTGAATCCGGCGTGACTCCTTGGGATTTACGGAACCACATCTTCCCACCCTTCTGTCCTTTGGGATAAGGCCTAGAAGGGGTGGAAAACGGACTCCAACAGCAGAAAGAGTCTTGCCGTCCTGCTCACACCTGGTCAAGGTTTCCTTCACCTGAGGGCCAAACAAAGCTGACCCATCAAAGGGAGAATTTGTGAAGGACGCCTTAAAGGGATCCATAAAATCACATAGCCGCATCCAGGCTTGGCGCCTAAGAGCCACACCTGTGCCTGCGGCTCTACTCGCTCCATCCGCAGCATAAGATATTAGCCGCATGGAGGAGTTAGCAATGGAATTGAGGGTTCCTAGCTGCGAAGCAATCTTTTCTTGAGCCCCTGCAGCTGTAGGATCCTGAACTACTTCTCCCAGCTCCTTCAGGATATCTCTCTGGAGTCTGGTGAAGTGACAAAGATAATTCAGCGAACGCATAGCAAAGGTCGCTGAGGAAAACATCCGCTTGCATACCTATCCATGGTCTAGAGTCCTTATTAGGAGGATGGACGGGCACGGAAGGATCTGCAAGTTCCTTTTGGTGGCCGCAGCCACCACCATGGCATCAGCGGGACACCCTTGGTAAGGAATTGTTTGTCACTAGGGGCAGTGATAAATTTAGAAGGCCTCCTAGGGACTGGCTCTACAGAGTCAGGAGCTGCCCACGCCTTTCGTGCAATAACCTGCATAAGGGGGTCGAAGGCGGAGACACCCAGGAGGTGGAGGGCCGAGATCCAAACGCCTCTAGGTATACTGACTCATCCTCAGAGGGATTGTTGGTGGGCCAGTTTCCCTCTGTTTCAGAAGTTCTAGGATGTCTGAGAAGGAGACATCCTCAGAGGGGATCTAGGGGATCCCTCTGACTCATCAAAGTCAGTATCCAAGTGACAGACTCGGGAGTCTACATGCTTCCTCTTACAAGTCCTCTTCCTAGGAGGATCTCCCGAAACATCAGGAGAATCCTCGGAAGAGGGGAAATTCCCAATGGGGAAACCTGAGGCGGAGGATCTCTGGGTCCTGTAGCAAGAGAAGTGGCAGAGATGTCAACAGGTACTATAGAGGGAGGAGCTACGGGAACAGACTGCTGACTGATACCAGTGGCCAGTACACTCTTCATCACCTCGAATGCTCCCTCCCAGGCAGGTCCGAGAGAACCCGCTCCAAGAGCTAGGAACTCCAGGGACCACCGAAGGGAAGTCTCCGAGGCAGATGTCGGAGCCGAGCTCACCAGGCCGAGGCTCCAAGGGGAAGAGCGGGCTCGGACAAGGGTCCGATGCCACTCACCCCTCGGAGGAGACCATGGAAGCCCGACCACCGAATCCCTCTAAGGAAGAGGAGATAAGAGTAGAGGCTGAAGGAACAGAAGGGGGTATCCGTCCTCCAGCCGTAGCAGTAACCATGCCCAAAGACTCCAACTCCAAGCTCTGGGGTAGAGTTGAAGGAGGAACTGTAACGGGGTGTGGACCAACAGTCGTCTGCTGAGACGGACTGTGTAACATTTGGGCCAGTACCTGTGACTTGAGTAATCTACTGACCACTCTCTCTAGGTCATGATCTGACAACCTGGATGACCTTGAAGATCGGCTCCGATGGCTCCGTTCTGATAGAAGAGGTGAAGCTGGAGCCGAAAGTATCGGCTCCAAGGAAGGAGACCTCGACCTCTTCCTGGAATGAGCCATCGGAGCCGATACTATCGATCCTATCGGCGCCGACTTCTCGGAGCCGACAGAACGCCTCGATGTATCGGCTCCAGCCGGAGCCGATACAGCCACCAAAGTAACGGTGTCGGAGCCGATCGGAGCCGACACCGATGCCTGTGCCACATGGGTGTCGGAACCGATCGGAGCCGACATCGGCGGACAATACAGATTCGGCACCGATAGCCATCGGTGCCGAAAGCTTTGTCAAGCCAGAATCGGCTCCAGCCGAAGCCGATCTCGACTCAGTACGAGTCGGAGCCGAGGCCGCAGGCTTAGATACAGAAGCCTGGGCCTTGGCAGGTTTTGTTGATTTTGGTGGAGCCGACTTAGCCGGAGAGCCCTCCGGCTTAAGAAGGCCCCTAAGAATCAACTTGTTACGTCTCTCCTGCAGGACTCTCTGGCTGAAGGAGTGACAAATAGCACAGGAGTCCTGCAGGTGAAGAGGGCCCAGACAATACAGGCAAGAAGTGTGACCGTCTGTCAGAGACATCTTCTGACAGCACGAGTCACACTTCTTAAAACCTGAGACCCTCTCCTTTGACATGGTGCCGAAAACACAACACACAGACACACCAGTCAAATTAAATTAAACAAAATACCAAGAGGTATTCTATAAAACACCAACACACACACCCTAACAGGGGGGGGGATGGGATAGGAATTGACTAACAAAAATTAAAAGAGACAGGGAATTTCTGTCAGAAAGGGATAGAAATAAATTTAAACTATCAAAAAATTAGTTTTAGACTAAAAGGGGCTTGAAAAATCACAAATGTGAACAACTTACCAGGAGCTGGTAAAAAGAAGACCTCCTAAGCGAAGCGGCAAACGAGATCTGGGTACTTACTGCCTTGCATCATGGGATATGGGGCTGCCTCGAGCTGGTAAAAGGAGTTCTCGAGCTAAAGCAAGTGCCGAGTCGGAGCCGAGGATCGGCTCCGAACCCATCAAGCAAGAATGAAGGCGAGATTGACAACTTAACATAAAATATTTTTAAAATATTTTTATTATTTTCTTTTTCACCTTTTTCCATATTATATACTTATATTTTTAGAATTTGTATAGCAAATATCTAAAATATCTACTAAACTTTGTTTATGTAATTTCCTGCTATGACTAAGCCTGTCTGCATGTGTATCTCATGTTCTGACTCAATGTGTTTATAATTTTTACCTTGTATTGCCTGTTTCTGTGAATTACTTGTAATACCGTTGGAGCTTTTCTCCCCGGGCCTCCGTTGAAAATGGACATATATCCAGCTGGACTCGCCCGGTCAACAAATGTAAAATAAATAAATAAATACATAAAATACTGTAGTAATGCCAATAACAATATGAAGTACATCTAAGAATAACATTTTCCCCAGACTATTGGACAATTTTGTTGCCAGAATATTTTTCATATTGATATTCAGGGTCAGCTATTACCACCATTCTTGAATAAAAAGACCATTGATGTGTGCTCCAGCCTATGTCTGATACACCTACTATGAGAGAACAGATGGGAAGAAGATAGAATGTTCTAACCCTTCTTTGATTAGACAGAGAATAAAAAAAAAATGTCCCTTCTGAGACGTCTGTGTCTGGATTTTTCCACTGGTATCTTAAGCAAAGCTAAACTGTTTCATAAAGAATCCTGTACTTAACAGAATGAGAATGCTGAATGATAAATGTGCTAAGACAGCTATGAAAGATCCTTGTAAATGGGGATGGCTGTTCAGCTGCACACTGAAAGAGGGAAACCACATTTTGAACTCTTTTTTTGAGTCATTAATATTCTTACTGATACGTATCAGGCACAGCACACAGAAAAGCTCTTCACTTTCACCAACTAGGTACAAGGTTTGACTTTTGACTTTTCCTTGTTGATATCAACTCTAGTATTTATAGATGGGAGGTCACCAGAGCTAAAATCCTTAAAGACCCTATTGAGATTGGGCAAGAATGAGGAAAGTTTGTAAATGTGACTGCAGGATTCAACAATGCCCTTGCTGAAATCAGACACCTGAAAAAATACTACTGGAGCAAGTAGATCAAATCAAAGTACCAAAACTACAACTGTTTGCATCCCAACGTGAAACGTTCCAAGAAGACTATAAAACAGTACAAGGCAGCAAGCACCACTGAGATACAAGGAAGCCATTCAAGACCCTGAAGAGTTAACATCTCAAAGTCTGGGGCTTTTACAATATTGATGGCGAGTACAGAATGGATCTTCTTTCATCTTTGCTATGGCTGAAGAAGAACTGGAATAAAAGCCTCTCTCTCTGTAAAAAGGTACCATTTCCACAGCTCTTTTTCTGGGCAAGGTAATCTTTTTAATTTCGCTTGACTCTCACAATGAACGTCAAGCCTCCCCAGCCATGCTATCTGAGTGGCAAAGCATTGTTTAATGATTGTAAAATTCTGTTTGCTTCTTAAGTGTCCCCAGTTTGATCCAAATTTGTTGATTAATGGCAGTGTCAATTTCTTCATAAAAGCTCTTTGGTAATGGACTGCCTGCAGCAGTCAGTGCTGTTTTTCTCTGTCTTTCTACACACATATGCATACACAGACACACACAAAAATATTTTACATGTGTATATATTTTACCATTTTAATTTTACAATCATTAAGCAGGAAAAAAAAAAAAAAAAAAAGAAGTTATGCCTTACCATAAAGTTCCGTCTGTGTTGTTCATCTTCTTTCATTCATCATGATGGTTCCGAGCCCTTGGAACTGAGTCGGCCTTTTTACCAAGCTCACACCAGCCAAAAAAACTCTTGAACTAAGTCTATACCCGGAATGCCCTTCTTCCTGTTACCTCTGATCGAATTTGCTAGAGAAAGAGAAGTAAAGCCGAGGCCACTTCTGCGCAAATACCCTAGGACACCACTTAGACCCAAAGCATCCCCCAGGAGCCTTTGGAGGGGGAAGGAGGGTGGGAAGTGATGAATGAAAGAAGATAAACAACACAGATATAAAGTTATGGTAAGACATAACTTCTTTATCTGATGTTGTTATAATCTTCTTTCCATTCATCACTGATGGGACAGAATCCCAAGCTACCTTGAGGTCCATGGGCGGCTGTTATGGAAGAACATTCCTGAGTACCACTGAGCCGAAGGCAGCTCTACCTCTGGAGACCAAGTCCAATTTGTAATGATTGATAAAGGTATGAGGCTTAGCCCAAGAAGCTGCTGCGCAGATGTCATCAATGGAAGCCCTGGAATGGAAAGCTACAGATGTTGTCATAGACCTAGTGGAGTGAGCATTAACTTTTGGCTTAGGTTCATCACTGAGGGAATAGATTAAAAGTATGCAGTCCCTTAGCCATTTTGATAATGTAACCTTGGAAACTGCCTCTCCCATTCTGGGCCCAGAAAAGTTGATGAAAAGCTGTTCAAATTTACGGATAGGTTTGGTCCTGTCTAAGTAAAATCTCAACTGTCTATGTATGTCTAAGGAGTGAAGGCAGTACTCTCCTCTATTGGCAAAATTCAGAAAGAACACTGGTAGATCAAAGGTCTGGTTTATGGAGAATCGAGAAACAACTTTGGGAAGGAAGGATGGATTTGTCCGAAGTGATACTCCGTCTTTATGAAAGACCAGATAGGACCTCTTGATACATAATGCCTGCAGCCATGAGACCCTTCTGGCAGAAGTGATGGCTACCAAGAACAAGGATTTCCAAGACAAAAACATTATGTTACATTTCGCAGCAGGTTCAAAAGGTTGAGTCAAAGACTGAAGGACTAAAGTGGGGTTCCATGGGCTGTCTGACAGGAGGCCTGATAATGAGGGGTCCCCATGAGGAAGGCCTCGCAAAGGCGTAAAGAGATTAGAGGGGTGCCATCTATATCATTGTGGAAATTAGAAATTGCCACTAGATGTACTCGTACAGTAGAGGCAGAGGCTCCAATATAAAAAAAAAACTTAGCCAGGTATTGAAGCACTGCAGTTACTGGAGCCGAATACAGGTCTAGCATGTTATCCTTGGACCAGATGGAGAACCTTTTCCATTTATCCTGATATAGTCTTCTGGTGGATGGTTTATGAGAGGCCAGAATTATGTCTCAAACAACTGAGGAAAGATTAGCTTGCCTGGTGACTATTGGAAGTAGAGAAACCAAGCTGTCAGCTTTAGACTGGACAGATTTGGGTGACTCAACCCTTGGGGGTGAGTAATCAGATCGGGTAGAGGGTCCAGAATCAATGGTGGTATACTAGGTGAGGCCAAAGGAAGGGGAACCAAACTTGTCGACGCTAGAACGGAGCTATGAGGATCACCTTGCATCTCAACTGAGGAGCTTTCTTTAGAAATTGTGGAATCAGGGGGATAGGAGGACAAGCGTAAAAAAGTCCCGTGGGCTAATCATAGATTAGAGCATCCCTCTGTAACTCCCCCTCCGGGGGAAGTAGGGCAAAATAGCTGCTGCACTTGTTGTTCGATGGGGAGGTGAAAAGGTCGCAGTAAGGCTGGCCCAGGAGATGAAAATTTCTGTTGCCACCTTGGGGTTGAGAGACCACTCATGAGGCACTAGGATGCATCTGGTCAATTTGTCCGTAATCATGTTGGAGCTCCCCAGGATGTGCATTGCTATCAGAAAGCGGTTGGAAGCTATCGCCCTCTGCCAAATTCCCATGGCTTCTCGACATAGAGGGTAGGCCTTGGTTCCTCCTTGCTTGTTGATATACCAGACCACTGACATATTGTCTGACTGAATTGTAATCGTCCCGGAAGGGAGAGCAGAATGAAAAGCCTGCAATGCTAACAGCACATTTCTCAGTACCAGAACACTGATATGCAGGTGTTCCTCTGAGGTGGACCATGTGCCTTGGACTGTCATTCCCTGGAAATAGCCTGATCAGGGAAGCATCCATGGTCACAATAGCTCTGGGCTGAGGGGACTGAAATGGGTGACTCCAAGGTTTTATGTCTGGCCTCATCCACCAAAAGAGGTCCTGTTTGCAGGAGGTGGTTATTCGAATCTAGTAACAGAGGGGGGGGGTGATAGTTTGGGAACCATTGACAAAGAAGGAGCCATTGCAAGATCCGCATATGTAGCTTTGCTAGAGGCACTATCAGGATTGAAGCTGTCATAGAATCTAGGGCCTGAAGAACTTCCCTTGCTGAGACTTTTTTTTGAGAGAGTATCACTCGGAGCTGAAGCCTCAATTGGTGGAGTCTGTGAATTGGGAACGATACTAGACAGGGACTTGGTATTGAACAATGCTCTAATGAACTCTATTTGTTGTGTAGGAGTAAGGTTTGATTTCTTCCAATGCATCGTTATTCCCAACAATTTTGCCAGAGAGAGAGTATAATGCAGTGCTGTTACTAGAAGATGCTTGGAAGGGGCGGTGAGGAGCCAGTCGTCTAGATATGGAAACACCCGGAATCCTTATAGTCTCAAATGAGCTGTTATCACTGCCATGCATTTCGTGAACACTCTGGAGGCTGTACAGAGACCAAATGGCAGGGCACAAAATTGATAATGACTGGACCCTAGCTGGAAGCGAAGCAGACTCCTGGAGCATTTGTCCATCTTGATGTGGTAATACGCAAGCCGGAGATCTATCGAGCACATTCAATCATCTTCTCTTAAAAAGGGAAGAATGGACTGAACCGTGATCATCCGGAATTTGGTTTGGGGGGACAGACTTGGTTAAGCTGCTGAGATCCAAAATTGGGCTCCAGTCCCCTGTCTCTTTTGGCACCAAAAAGAATCTTGAGTAAAATCCGGATCCGAGCTGGTCTGATGGGACTGGTTGGATAACTCTTTTTTTGAGACAGCTCTGAAGCTGCTTCTTCCCTTTGACTAGGTGGAATGTCGGGAAGTTTCCTTGGAAGGTTTGGCTGACAAGAAAGGGGAAAGGTATTCCCTCTGGTGATGATACTCTGCACCCAACAATCAGTGGTAGTGGACTGCCAGGCAACTTGGTGCAGACAGAAATGACCCCCAACTGCTTCCAGAGGTAAGCAATCAGGCTGCTCCTCTGGAGCGCTGGTAAGGCTGTCCAGAGAAGGAATTCCTGGAGCCTTGGTTACGAGGACCCCCTCTGCCTCTGTAGGGGCATCTTCTGGAATTGTTACCCCCTCTGCCCCTGGGGGTATCATCATGTGCGGCACAGAAAGGACTCTGAGATTTTTTTGTGCCACATTTTCCCACTCCTCTGATTCCTGCAGAAGGTAAGTTGAGGTTTGGAAAACCGTAGGCCTATGGGAGACAGGGTCTTTCCATCTTGCTCGCACCTGGCTAGCGTGTTCTTAACTTTGGAGCCAAAAAGGGATGAAGCTTTGATGGAAGCATTCAGAAAGGAAGACTTGAAGGAGTCGTTGAGGTCACAAATGCGCATCCAGGCATGATTCCTCATGATAATGCCTGACCCTGCTCCTCTAGCCGCCCCTTCGGTCACATGTGAAAGCAACTTCATGGATGAGTTGGATATTGATTCTAGGGTTACGAGCTGCAAGGCCACTTTGTCCCTGACGTCATCAGACAACTGTCCTGCAAGCATCCAAGAGAGTTCTGAGATCAAGTCCCTTTGGCGCTTCGTAAAATGTGCCAAATAGTTCAGGGACCATATAGCAAAGGTCCCTGATGAAAAAACATGCTTCCCAAGTCTGTCCACCACCTGGGACTCCCTGTTGGGTGGATGGACAATGGGATTTTCCTCATCCAAGTCCTTTTTCATGGCCTCCACCACCACCATAGCATCGACTGGTAACCCTTTGGACAAATGCGGATTCTCCTCTGAAGGGGAAAGAATTTTGTCTGGTCTCTGAGGGATCGCCTCAATGGAATCAGGGTTCTTCCAAGTGATTTGCACAGTGAGCTCGTTGGCAGACAGGGTCACCCAAGAGGTAGAAGGCCGGGCGCGGAAAGCCTGCAAGAACATGGATCCTCAGATGAAGGGTTGGAGGCTTCCAGTCACCTCTCTGCTTTAGCATTTCCAGGATGTCTCCAAAGGAGACATCATCAGGAGGTGACCGCAGGGACCCTTCACCATCATCGTAATCCGTGTCTTCAGTTAATGACTCCTCCGGTGAGTCCATGTGCTTCCTCTTGCACATCCTCTTTTGAGGCGGCTCCTCAGTGGGGGTCTCTGAGGAGGACTCGGAAGAGTGGGTACCCTGAACAGGGGTGTCCTGCGGCTTCTCTGCCCAGTGTTCTGGGGAGGTGGTCTGTGACAGCTGTAGCTTGGGGGGTGAAAACTGGGGTTCTGACATCAAAGGAGTGCTGCCAGAAGCAAGAGCCTTCACCATCATGTGGAAGGCAGGCCTGCCCGAAGAGGGATGGGAGCCCAGAACCAAGAAAGACAACCTCGAAACCGGGGTCACACCCGGCTCTGAAGAACCTGCTCACAAGGGTGGTGCCTCAAGCAGTATCGGTGTGGACATGGCTATTGGTGCCAAGGATGGATCAGAGGAGAAAGATGGCTCTATGCCATGGGCCAAAGAGCCCATTCCCCCAATCCCTATATTGAGGAAGGACTGGTTCCACAGAAACTGAAGACCAAAGGGGCAAACGCGGAGCCGGAGTGAGATGCACTGTAGTCGCCGAGGTGATGGGTTCCAAGAAGGCTGTCGAAGCAGAAGACTTCGGAACCGTGATGGTTGAAGGAGAAGTGTAAGATGGGGTCTGTGGATAAGACAACCCAAGTCCTGCAGAGGGATGGGTCTTAGCCTTTCTAACAACAGCTGGCCCACAAGATGCACCACGTCATGTTCCAACAGGCTCCTGGTGGATCTAGTGTTTACTCCAGATGGAGAGTCAGGACATTCAGTGAAGGGGCTATATGCTTGGCCCAGAAATGGATCTAAGGAAGAGGAGTAGCGGGTCCGTTTTGCAAGGTCTGCCAGCACTGAAGTCTCAAGTTTTGAGACTGGGAGTAAAGGGGTCAAATCCAGTGAAGTCGGTACAACGCTCGGTGCCCAAGTGTCACTTGGAGCTGAAACGGTTAGTTCCAAAATGGTAACTAATGAAGTAGTAGAAGGTGTGCCCTGAGCCGAAGTGGGCAGAGGTGCTGAAGTCAAAATTGGTGTAGTAAGGGCTATAATCAGTGCCGAAACTGGCGCCGGTATCAAAGGTTTTAAGATGCTCACAGCTGAGGAAGATGGAGCTGTAGAGGCAGATTTATGCCCCAAAGACAACTTTGGGACCTTTGATTTCACAGGCTTGTCCTGATCACCCGACGGTGAGGAGGGAACCGAGTGGGACTTCTTTTTGTCTTTAGTAAGAGTTGAGACCTCCATCACAGAAATGGCCTCTGAAAAGGGAGACTTGAGTAACCCTTTTCAGAATCAGTTTATTTTTGCACTCATTAAGAGTGCGTTGACTGACAAATGTCACAAGGAGGCTGCACCGAAAGGTGGGGCACTCCCAAACAGTATACACAGTCATCATGAGAATCACTATTGGGTAACTTGCCATTACATGAAGTACAATGCTTAAAACCTGAAGTACCCTTCTTATCCAACATCTTGATAAAGAGACACCTCAGGCCAACGGTATAATACAATTAGTCAAACAACTTTCAAAGTCACAATTATAGCAATATAGTGATATGTAGAGAAGAAAGAGAACACCTTACTAAAAAACAAAGCTAATAGGTTAAACAGGAAAGACAATACCAGCTATGGCATTGAAGGAATACCACAAGGCTAAGGGAGGAAAGGCCGTACCAGCAATGGTACTTGAAAGTTTACCAACGGTAACAACGGGTAGAGTAGAAAAGAAACAAACAAGGTCAGACAGAAGAAAACACACTAGAAATACTATTTGCTCAATGAAATATGAAGATATTGAAAACTTTTCACACAAACATCAAATAAAGTTCCACTTAGCTGAGAGCTCAGCTGAAACGTGGCTTTACTGCTACATGGCAAACGAGATCTGGGGTAACAAGGAGAAGGGCATTCTGGGTAGAGACTTAGCTCGAGAGTTTTTTTTGGCTGGTGCGAGCTTGGTAAAAAGGCTGACTCGGTTCCGAGGGCTCAGAACTGAACTCATCAGTGATGAATGGAAAGAAGATTAACAACATCAGATCAGTATTTAGCAACCATAACAAAATGGTGGCCTTTTGATGAAATGGCAGACTTCATTTTCAGTGAGCATTATCTGTACATTAACATCCTGCTGGAGAATGCTCATTCTCCAGTCAGAGTGGCAATATACAGGTCTCCCATTCTCATATGGTAATTAAAATATCAAACCATGGCACTGATCACACTCGCATGAGATCAGAGCATAAAACATTGTCATATACTACAATCCAATTTTTACAGGGGGAAAGCCCCCTGCATTCACCCTGTCTTTACATATACTAACTCAGCAGTCAGACAAACTCAGCGAGAAAAAGGAAAAAGGCACAGACACAGAGCTCACCTTTTCTCTTCTCTGATCCTGCGACACAAAACCACAATACAGCATGTCCCAGTGTAGCAAAATGCCCACGAATTTAACATGCAATCTATCCTCAGAAAGTGTTGTGTAGCAATTACAAGCCATGTTATTAACTGCAGTGCTCATAGCCCATTTATTCACTTCATGGGTGAGAGCGAGTGCCAGGAGTGGTGCTCTCATCCTCAGTGCGGGCCAAGGAAATCTCTGACCTACCCATCCCCTTGCCACAGTTTTGAATGCTGCATACTGCTTGTCCCAGGTAGCCATCGGGGTGAATCTGCCTGCAGTGCGGCATACAGAAATGTGCAAGCTCAGCAGCTATAGGCCTCTGAATGGCCAATCATGGCAACTACTCCCTCTTGAAGTTGGTGAGTTGGAATTAGCTGCTCAGCTTCCACCCTCCATGTGCCAGCTCCCTCAGTACCTGAGCCACTAAATGAAGTCATGTCATCTAAGACATTTTATTCCTGTATGCCATGGGCTGGACATGTATAGGATATCTTTTTTTTTTTTTTTTTTTTTTTTTAACTTTTTGCCCCCACTGCCTGCCAGAGAGGGGTTGTCATCCAGGCAGCTATTAGGGAAGTTTGAAGTTTTCCATTTTTTTCCCACTGGTCCTCAACCTGTATGCACCTGGCAAAATACAGGGAGGGAATGTGCAATGGACTGTCCATGAAGGCCATTTCCTCAATTCCACAAATGGCATTTCCTCCAAGCAGTCCTGACCCTCTGCCATGGCTCAAGGGGTGGTGTCTCTGGTCTCCACCAGGGAGTTGGCACCACCCTCTGTGCCTTCAAGTGCACACAACCCCACCCTCCCCCAGGAGAGGTCAATGGGTCACATCCCTTCAACTCCCCCCCCGCCTGGCTCCTCCAGTGCCAAGCTGCTAAATGAACCCCAGTTGCTCAAATCGCAATCAAAGTTCCATCCCTCTGCATCATGGAGCTAGGTGTAATTAGCAGGTTTTCTCTATATATTTGGAACTGATGTAGAATGTTTTGATTATATATTATAAAACCCATTTTCAGGATCTTACAACCACACACCTGTGTAAATAAGATTAGCCTTCCCACCCACTTTCCTCTTTATCATTAAATGGACAACAAAAAGATGAAGAAAAAACTCTGCATAAACTGTAATGGGAGCTTTAAAAACTGATGGAAATGCTTATATTGTCCAGATTTAAACCCGCTCTCCTCCTAGTGGTGAATGCTGATAATTTACTCAGTTATGAGAGAGAGTGCTCATCAGAGCTCTGCAATTCTGGTTGATGATTTCCAGATGGGACTGAAAAATACCCATTCACAGAGAACTGAGATATGAAAAAATGATACATGTAATGTCAGATGACATAAAAAAGACTAGCCCTTGTAGACTGACCATATGGCTTGTAAGTTTTGTCTCCAAGTATGCCAGTGGCACCCTATGACTAACAGTAGCTGCCCATAGTGAGGTGATATGGAGTGGCTGATTGCCTTCGCTCCAATTCCAGAAGGAGGTGAGTACACACTAGTGCAGGACAGGCCAGGAAAGGTGGTGACTAGGAGGGCACATGGAACAATATGAAAAGTGCATTACACTTCTGATGCTGGCAGGATGTCCTGGAGGTGGGCATAATAATGTAAATCTGGTCTTTGGTAGGTGTCAGTCTGAAGCTACTGTGGTGGTGGTGCTGCGGTAGCGTTGTCGCCTAACAATTACATGTTGCCTGTTCGATTCTCAGTTAGAGTGTCTTCTGTGTGACGACATACATGAATGGGCCTTCCTTCATTGAAGGTTGTGCGTTAGACCTGGCAAGCCAGCACGTAAAACTCTACTGCCAATCATTAGCGGACTGGAGTTCCGCTGTGGCGACCCCTAACCGGGAAAAGCCGAAAGACACAAATCAAACCACTTAAACAATAAAAAATATTTCTAGATAACAAAAAATATCTCTATGGTTCTGCAGCTGCAGGCAATGTCACTGACATCCTGCCACCTCCTGAGGTTAAATGGCACAGATCTGGCAATGCAACAGGAGGAATAAGTCGTGAAAATGGTAGTAGATAAATTAAAAGTCTGATTCATTAGGTGAACTACATTCGCTATATAAAAAGTATGTCATCAGCACTTTTCACATTTATGGTGATGTGCCTTCACTTTCTAAAGGTACGTGGAAAAAGTAAATTATTTTAAACAGAAAGCCCCAACAGACAAACTGGGATGAAGAAGATGCCTGCAAGCACAACAGAAATTTAATCTCATTGAATTGTAGTTTTCACACATTAGAATCTTTATCATCGTTCACATTTTGTTCTTAAAGACAGAAGGAGCTCATGTGTCATCATCAGAGTCTAAGCAGAAGCAGAGCAAACAGACTGATGCAAGTCTTTCTCAGGGATCCAATGACTGCTGAAAAACCTTGCCCTTCTGAAGTAAACAAGACTGGGCCAAGAAAAGATACAAAAGGCAAAGATGTCATAATGAAGACAAAAGTAAGCAACTGGAACAACAAAAAATATACACTATGAAAATACACAAAAATGCATTTGTATGCAAGAATGGCTAAATATGTAATGTACATTATTACAGGATAAAAAAAAGTACGAAAATATGAAGCATGACTGGCAATGAACTCCATATCATGGTCAGAAATCTGGACTTGGGTTTACATAAGCAACTAACAAGTTAATGCAGTGTTCCAACATGTTGCAATGTACTCCTTGAGGAAATGAGCTGTTCTCTCAAGAAGTTTGAAAACACGTTTGTGCTTGATTTGAATGAGGTCGTGTTCAAGTGTGACATCAAGATTCTACTCTGAAATGCCAACACTGAATATAATCCTACTAGACATCTATATTAAGACTGCCAGTAAAGTCACATGCTGTAATCAGGCAAGCAATAGTAAGAATATTACTCTACATATTATACAGCAAATTTCTGAACCTGACTGCCATAACCCTTAAATAGAATTAATTTAGAGAATGTAGGTAAGAACTTAGAGGGGCTGCTCTCCAGCCTACCTTTTTAGCTTAAGGTAGTGTTGCATCATTCTACGTTTTTCAGGAGTCACCTCATCTTTTTTCACGGGTACTGCATTCTCTGCAACTTGCATGCTGCTTTTCTTGATTAGTTGTGCTGCCTTCTCCTGTTCACCTGCCAAATGAAAATATAAGTCTCATCAGAACTACCAGTCAGAATCTAACATGTTCAAATCTAAAGGATAGAAATTAGCAGGGAACAAGCTACACATAATAAAATGATACTTCTCAGTGACAGTATGCAGCAAACATTTCTATTAAAGTAATTATACAAGTAATGAAAGTACTACTCTGAATGATTATGTAGTCTTTTCCAGTTGCCCAAACTATTTGTACAACAACAACAAAAACTGTACTAATAGCCACAAAAGAAAGAAATGATTTGACCAGCCACTAGCATGAGGGTAATCCATATGACTATGTTGTTGTGGAGAAATAATTGTAAGAGCCCTGGAGTGAAGACTATAAGAAAAGATCAGATTACTGAGGTCTAGCTTTTAGTGCTGCAGTGTGGAGAAAGATTAGTTGTGTAAGAACTTACCATAATGATAAATGTCTTTCTCTTTTCTGTTGCAGTATTCCTGACTTAAGGGAGTTGCTTGCCAAGGTAACGATCCAATGTTGGCCAGTATACCAAAGTCTTTTACTATCCAAGGTGCGGAAGGTTTCCCACACAGTGCAGTATAATCCAGGGGGGCATCCATCAGGTTTGCCTTGATATCCTCAGGTAGAGGCTGAAGCCCTAGCCAGGCAAATCTTCTAAGGGCAGAAGAGGAAGCGGCAGCCCTAGAGGAGACTTCAACTGCATCATAAATGCACTTGATAAAATGTCTGGCTACCTGAGAGGAGGTGGCAAGGGGAGAGGTTACCATGGCTTTATTTGCAGAGTGAGGCATATCTGATACCAATTTTGAGAACTGGAAAAGGAGTTCCAAGTTGTACTTAGTTATGCATGTCTAATAATTTAAAGCTCTGAAGGCCAGGATAGCAGAGGTATAGATTTTCTTTCCCAGTCTCTCCAACTGTCTGCTGTCTTTATCTGTGGGCAGTAGGGCAGAAGAAGGAATGGACCTGGAGAGGCCTTATCAGAGGAAACAGAAATAACTGAATGATCTGCAGCAGGTGCCTTAAAAAGGAATTGGCAGCCCTTTGGTACTTTCTAGTACCTATCCATTTTTTAGGAGCCGGGGCTGTGAGTCTGGGTGGGTGGAAGTGGATGCAAAGACATCCAGAAATGTAGGGATTACAGGAGGGATGGCTGAAGGACTGGGGGGGTCTGAACCTGGAGGAGGGCATAACAGCGTTTCTGGACCTCTGACATCTACGTGGAGTCCCACTTGAAGTGGTCCTGTATTGTGGAGATAGTCTCACCAAAAGAAATCTCCTCCATGGGGGAATCTGTCCCATCGGAGTCCTCTTCAGGGCAGGCATAATTCAAAGGGGGGGGGACTAATCCAATTCCTCCTCCTCCTCGGAAGAGGAGTCTTCATCCGAGGTAAGATGGGGCCTAGGTCTCTTCTTAGGGGAAAAAGGCCCAGGCAGACAAGAAGCAGCTCGTCCTACCAAAGGCTCAAGGTCCATAAAGGCCATGAAGAGGCCTTGAGAAAAGTTCAACCATTCCTTCTGTGAATCAGGGGAAGGAGAGGCATGTTTGTTTTTTTGTTTCTTCTTTGCAGGCTTATCTATGCAGTGCAAAGAAGGAGGGCCAGGCATAGGCCTGCACTCTACAATATCGGATTTGGCATCCTCCCTAACGACAATCTTGGTAATCTCCCTCGGGCCGTCCGACACTACAATCCTCATTTCCCCCAGATGTTGGAGGCAGACACCTGAGAAGCCCCTCTGGATGTGCAAACATCCAGAGACAAAAGGGCCTGTGAAACAGGCTCAGTCTGTGGATCCGGATCTCCCTCAGTGCGTGTCTCCGAGCTCTCATGCACTTCAAGAGGGATGTCCAAATCAAGAGGTGCAGCTTTGGATTCGGGACTATGTTATTTGACTTTCCATTTAATAGACTCAGTTGTTGGGTTTGGAGGTGCATCCATCGCACTTTTTGCAAGAAACTTGAGATGCTGGTTTTCAAGGTATATCACAAGGAAGGATAACAGACTCCAGAGTTTTTGGGACAAAAGACTGGTAAATAGTACAGGATTTGTAATTGCGCTGAGGATCTAGGCAGAAAAGGCACTCAGTATGACTGTCTTTATGTAGAATCTGTTGTCTACAGTCACACTTTCCTTTTCTGGATGACATGAACCTCAAAAAAAAAGGTTTCCCCAATGGGGCACTTATCTTATCTAAAGAAAAGCTATCCCGACAGCAGAACGACGTTCGGGACTGGGGATCCGACTGGCGGCAAAGAAGTTCTGAGGGTCGTACATACATCTCTTATGGCTGATGTCTGCTGTCATCCAACGTCAGACGTACACAGCACAACTTGGGTAGTAAAAGACTTTGATATACTGGTTGACATCGGTTCATCATCTCAGCAGGCAACTCGCTTAAGTCAGGAATACTGCAACAGAAGGACATAACAGGGATAACGCTAGCAAGCTTAATGAGCAGTAGCGCAAAAGGACATGCTAGCGCTGTATGCATGACAGTTTGTCTAGACAATCTTACATCACTGTACACACATTCACAAGGGATGATTACAACATAAAACATGTAGCCCCTGTATGACAAAAATTCCAACTTCTCTCTTTCAAATGAAATGTGTGGCTGGTGTTCTGACAGACTGAAGAGTTTCTCTTCTAGAAAGAGGAGGCCCACCTAGTGAAAGGTCACAGTGGGGTACTGCCTACCAGCACAAAGCCAGTGTATGAAAGGGCTGAATAGAGGTAAGTAACCTCAGACATCACAAGTGAAATGAAAGAAAACATTTGGTCCTGTAACATAAATCAGTTTCACATTCCAACCACCAATTGCCTTATGATAATATGCAAGACTAACACGACAGTCCTTTAACAATGTTAATGTTTTGATATTCATATACATATCTAACAACCTGCCTCGGTGAACTGCTTTGGCTCTATGGTATCGAGAGATAGAATTAAAAAAAAAAAAATGGCCACAGAAAAAATGCGAATCCTTCTTCATTCCAGTGCAGGTTTCTCCTCAGCTACCATCCACCTAGCAAAATGAGGACATTCCTACAAAAGTTTACTAACGTTATTATAGACTTTGTGCTGCGCTTCCAAATGCTTTTGTTCTAGTTGACTCCTCTTAGTTGAAAAATTGGGAAATTCCTAACCAGCAAAACGAAGACATTCCTACAAAAAGTTCACTTTCTCAATGGCTCTGTGCAGTGCTTTCAAAATAGTTTGTTTTGGTTGACTGCATCCTCTCAGCTGATGAGGAATCAGTGGCTCTCAGTAAAAAATTCCTTTGTAGTATGAAATGATTTAGGTTTCTTCAAGTTATTACCTCTGTAACCCACTTTTTAAGGCACACGCTTGATTTGGGATTCCAACTGGGTGTAATAACCTCTGAATTGGTAGCAAAGTAGTCTTCTTGGTCTAAGCACTTCCTAGTCTGCTCTGCTTTGGCACTATCTTTTAGTAGTCTCCCTAGGATGTTATGATGCAATATTTCTACAGTTTCAACTGGTTTGTTTTTGAGAGCAGTGCTAGCGTCTCCAATACTGTGATCTCTAATTATAACAGGTGACTAGCCTCTGCTTTGGGTCTGACACATCTCAAGTATTTTACTTAGTTCACATCAGCAGTGGTTTTGATGGTGAGTTTCATATTCTGAGGTATTCCAGACAAACATTAGTTAAACCACTGGAGGCATGTAGGTCTTTGGAATGACCAAGCTGAAGTGGATGAGCATTACGTTTCTTATTACAGATGTCAAGTAAGAACCCACACATTCCGTACAGAAAGAAGTGCTGCAGCTAACAGACCACTCACGCTGTTTTGGGTGGTGGATATGCTGTTCAGCCCTGGCTTGATAATCACCCAAAAGGCTTTTACATCACAGAAATGTGAAGCGGTGTTTCATTTTTTTTCAGGCAAGGATGCCACCATTTGATCTTCCAGACTCCATAGGTTGTTCTTTGGTTGAGGCTGTGAGTAATGTTTTCTGGATACATTCAATACTTCCAATTATGATGAGCTTCTGTCTGGCTCACTACAACCTCTGGTCTGGAAACATTTCCTGCCCTGCTGGTTACTGCCATCTTGTATGCAGTGGGACCAGTAATTTATCAGATGCTAGTGTACTAGAATTCATGTCTTTTGAACCTTTAGTTATTCTGGTTCTCAGGAAGTATCATTGGACCCTAGTTATCTGTAAGAATTACTTCTCCACTTTGAAGCTTCCATTTTAAGTAAGGTTACTGAGGAGGTTGTTTACTGGCAATTAAAAGCTCACAGCCTCATGCACCTTTACAGTTCTAGTTTGTGCACTTGATACAACACTGAGATTTCCTAATCTCAGTTGGACCAGTGATCAATACTTTTATTCTGCACTGATCTTATTTAATTTTTTTCACAGCACTGAAAAACTGAATCAGCACCAATCAAGATCTCATCCAGTTCATAGTGCTTCACAAAGGTGCCCAGTAAAAACAGACAGCTGCACAATTTTCACCTATACGCATTATGAAAGAAAGTGAAGAAATGGCTAATGCTTTGAGTGCACCTACCACTGACCAAGTAAATGTTTACCTGGTTTTTGTTAGAAGAAGGAACTACAATCTGAAATCCATCTTGACCGTGTGGATTTAAAAGCTTTGGTACCCAATTTGGAATCTGCAGGGAATGCAAATACTTGCTGATCTTTCTTAAAACCCTCAGTTGGTTGAAGGTAGAAATGTAATTGTCTGTGCACATCAAGGCAGTACAGACGATATTCATCTTGGTTAGGGTGATCTGGAAAGAAGACTGAAAGATTAACAGACTGGTTCAGGATGAAGTCAGTTGCCACCTTTGACAGAAAGAAAGGAATGCCACACAGCACTATAAACTTGTGAAATGCAAGGTATCAGGATTGACACACAATGATTGAAGCTCAGAGATACACCTGATGGAAGTAAGCACCATTAACAAAAAGCACCTTCCAGAAGAGGAATGAGTTCAGCCTTTGAAGCTAGTTTAAATAGAGTCCAAATCAACTGTTCCAGCATGAAACTGCGATTCCAAGGAGGGACAGGTTGATAGACTGGAAGTCTGAGGAAAAAGCTCCCCTCAAGAACATTTTACACACTTTTAGTTATGTTAAGAAGAGTTCTGATCTCTTTAAAGGAAACTGGGTATTGCTACTGGATGAATTCTAATACAAGAAAAGCTCAGTCCAATTTCAAATGTTAGGTAAACAGTCCAGCACCAAAGGAGTCTACACCTTTTCTCAATGTCAACACCAAAAAACATTTTTATTTGTCTTTACACATTTTCCGGATATTGGGCATCTAGGCAAAAACAAGGATATTGATCATTCTTGTCAGGGTATCAATGATTGCTAGGAAATACCATGTGGTGAGAATTACGGTCTAAAAGTTGGGCAGAGGCCTGCTAGATGGATATTATAGGAGGTTCTTAGAAAGTCTCAGTCTGAGAGGCTTTTCCAAGAAATGAGGCTACAATAACAGAAGTCACACAGGTCAAGGCCAACATCAAGTAATGACAAAGATCCTGGCTTTCTTCATTTGTGTTTTCCACAGGAACTTCAGTATCAAGGGAATCCAGGGAAAGATATACAGAAGACCCGGGACTACACCCAGGCAAGCATATCGGTGGCCATCTAACCCACTGGAGGGATCAGGGGAGAGTTCACTGCACTTGGCAAAGCTCGGGCTGGCAAACGGCAGTAAGACTTCTCCATTTTGGTGGAACAAAAAGTTCACCACAGACCTGAAGGGCCACCCATTAGGCATCAGCAAACATTTGCTGAGCTGGTCCACTAAGGAATTGGCTTCCCTTGACATATGAGCAGCTATCAGAAAACAAATGGAATAGATCAGCTGCTCCCAAAGGCTCACAGCTCCTCAACACAGAGGTTAGGAGTGGGTCTTTCTCAGTTTCTTGATATACTAAACTACTATAATATTGTCTCAGTACATGGCTATTACTCTGTGACAAATGTCCTGGAAGGTCTGCAGTATAAAAAAGGCCATTCTTTACCTCGAAAATGCAGATATACACATTGGTGTCTGTTTGCAATCACGTATCTGAGACGGTCTTACCATAACAATACTCCTTACTCAACGGCATTAGTGACCAATGTCGTTAAATGACTGGGAAGAAGGAAGGGGATCCTACAGAAGGGTTGGTCTCTGATGGCCACCAAGGGAGGTGCGTTTGACAGCTCAACATGACTTGGATATCCACACTGGGGCTGAGACAGAATCTGAGGCTTGATTCTACTTAATTTCCAGAGGAGCTACATATGTACCAATTGCATGGGAATGTGAAATAATGTAACCATTATTACCTCCAGTGCCATAGTCAAATTAAAAACTATATATTTTGGTATTCAAAGCAGGAATGAGTACTGGATTATATGTGTTATGCTTTTAAAGGAACGTTTTCCACACAGTCCACAAAGCCCATATCATTCGATGCCCATGCTAAATTTAACTTCACTGTTAAAAGTCTAAGGTCGAATAAGACACTGACTAAACCTGCTCTTAAAGCAGGAATAAAAGAAAAACCCATTAAAATACCTTTAGAAGGTACTTGTGTAGGTCAAACTACAACAAAACTCTCACAGCATGTACATGAACATGTTTATGTCATCAAAAGAAAGGATACCAACAATGCAGTTAGCAAAGTCTCATGTAGTAGTTTTAACAAGTCTTTATTTGCAGCATGAGATTACTTTTTACTGAGTATCACAGAGGATGGTGATTTTAACTTATCAGAAGTAAAAGAACTTTAATGGAAGTGCTTTTTAAATGCATAGAATTAGCTAGGTCTTAATGATTACGTTAATGTGAAATGTAATCTGAAATTTTTAAATGGCAGGAAAGTAATGTCAAGGCATTTCTCTGAAAGTATAGGCAGTTTTGCTCCACATAATGCATATTCATTTTCACAGAGGGTGATGTTTTTACTTTATTGGAAGTCAAGGAACTCAAATGGAAGTTACTTTTAAATGCGTATATATTTGTCCAGGTCTTAATGATTATGCCTATATGAAATGTAATCTGAAATATTTAATGCCAATGAAATGATGTCAAGGCATTTCTCTTTAGTAGAAGTAGTGTTGTGTCATGTGATACATATTCACTTTCTATTTCAATACAGTTTTAATAGTTATTATTTCTGATGACGTTCATGCTTTACACGTGAATAAAGTGCTAAACATTTAAATTAAAATCTCATTGTTTGCCAATGAGATGAAGTATTTTTTTGGTAGACACATTTGGCTTGTTAAGCCTGTGAGTGAATTTTGTGACCACATAACACAAACACACGCACACACATGCATGCACACACACACACATTCAGATTCTCCATAATCCTTGGCCTAAGCAATCAAATATCAAGAACAAAGTCCTATATCTCTTAAGTCTAGACCAATGTCTAAGTTACAAAGAAGACCAATCTAATAAGATTCACTATAATGTAGACACCAGGACTACCAAGCAACATGGCACCAATTAACAACCAGGGAGGAGACATCTAAAGTAAAATGAGTCAGAAGTAAGGCGAGATTCCATCAAAGTTATGGAAAACTCTGCCAACACTGTAAAACTGCTGTTGAAAGATACAAAGACCAATTTTCATCAAAATTGAAGAAAATAAAAAAACACTTCCATAGCTCAATGAAGCCTAGGTCTGTCAGGGATTATGCATGAATGACTAGGAAGTAACAAGATCTGGAGAGGCAAAGGTATGCAAAATATTATGGGAAAGAGGAAAAACTGGTACTGGTGGAGATGAGAATGACAGTCAGTGCTGAAGTCCTAATAGTATTAAGCGAAGAATCAAATGATGGAAGATCATACTGATCACACTCCAGTTCAGTTCTCAGGTGAGATTTCTTCTATACAGACTCTGCATGTCCTCCGGTGAGATTTCTTCTATACAGACTCTGCATGTCCTCCCTATGTCCATAAGAGCTTAACATGCCCTAGCTTCCACTCACACCCCAAAGATATGAATTCTTCAAAAGTGTGTGTGTGTGGTGCAATGAGTTCATGCCTCATTCAGGATTACTTCACCTGCACTGTGCACAGAATGTTCCAGCCCCAGTACATGCTCTGAAACCCTTGAGATCCTGAATTGGATTAAGCAGGTAATTACAGAATTACTAAATAAACACACAGATAACCATCTTTTAATCACAACATACATTAAGCTTACTTTGTCTAACTTACAGGAAGGTACCCTGCCTCAGACCTCAGGCATAAACTAAAACAATCCAGGAAAATGGTCATGAGAAAGTGGCAAGTTATAATATAATTTATATGAGATAACTAAGGATATGGATGGATATGAGACTGCATAAGCCTTTTTAATCCAGTCAGTCAGTGTTTAGTGATTCCATGAAATGTTGCATTTTTAAGGGCAGTAATAACAGTCATTGAATGCAACTTATGCCAGTCTCTATATCAAGCCAGTTCTTTGGGGACAAGTAAATATTTTCCTTCTTTGGTACTGATAACTATCATTCATGTCTCGAAGCCAGGTTTGTTGCATTTTACTATGAGACGGGATGATATAACCCAAACAAATTCCTGAAGGAATCTCACTTCCGCTAACTTGTGCATTATAGGTTACTAACAGCAGACCACTCTTGCACAAGTTGCATATAGTGCAACATCTTCCCTCAAGTATTAGCCCACACGTGCCAGCTTCCTTATCCTTGGTGTTCCACTTCTGTATCATGTACAGTCTACATACAATATAAAACTGACCTTCTCAAATATGGATTTTATTTGGAGAAAAGTGAGAACGATGACTTTTTTCAGATCTACAGTAATGGAATTTCAACGAAATAAAAGAAAAAAAGGAATTCGGCAATACACAACATTGACATTAAAAATAAGCATTCTTAGAAGGAGGCAAGTCTTTTTTCATCTTCTCACCAGTACTGTAGGAAGGAAAAAGTGTGCAGGACACTTGCATCCAACTGCCAACTTTTAGGTGCTGTTGAACCTTAAAAGTCCTGTTAGCTTACAAACTTACATTAAGGGATCATGACCACTTATAGACAGCATGTAAACTATCAAACTATTTTTAAAGGTAATGAAATTCCTTAAAAAGTTTGGCAGTTCACAAGGTGTTGACTGACTTCTTAATAGCTGTAAGACGAACTTGCACAGGATGCCAAATTGGTATGTTGCTGGGGCACTGAATTCCCTTGTTACAGCACTGATTAACAACACCTACATCTCTATACATACTCACTCAAAGATCATATAAACTTGGAGGTAAGGGAAAGCCCCCTTACCCCCACAGGCACATGACCCGGCTACTTATTCTACCTTTTCATCAATCAAAATGAGAGTCAATTAAATCTAACGGACTAAACCTGCTCTAAGCATAGCAGCTGCTATCCAACCTAGGCATTCCTCCTTTTTCATATCTACTGAAACAGCCATAAAATTAAGATGAGTAATTCAGGAGGTAGGACTCATTAAAGAAATAGACATAATACAGTATGGCTCCTCCTAGGCTCTTTTTTCAACTGTAGTCTGTGGCAAATGTATTTTTAAATGAACAGCAGTCAATATATCAATGCTGGTTCACATACTGAGGGCTGTAGGTAGAAGCTGTCTTTGGGTGGAAGGCAGTACTACAAAACAGCATGTTTTAGGACCTGTGGACTGAGTTGTGGCTACTCATATTGGTTAAAGTGAGTTTCTGTAAAAACTGGGGTGTCATATTACGTGGTAGCTAAACCAGCATGCAGTGCATTTCTGGGCAGGCAAGCTCTGCAGTAACAAAAGAAGATGAGCAGAAAGTGGAAGAAAAATTTTCAGAAGGGATATCTGTTCAAAGGAGTTTTGGAAACTGGAGATAATCAGCTAGTAGGACGGACAGCTGGTCACTGGAAATGATCATTCAACAAGTAAAACATAAAGGTGCAACTAACTGATGGAGACTAGGAAGATGCTTCGGGCTTGGCTTGACATGGGCTTTAGAATTACATGCACAAACAGAGGTACAATCTCCTTTACCGGAGGCTGTGGCTGAGGGTGTAGGTCATATATGGTAGAACATACAGCATTCCCTACAGTAAAGCCTTAGCTGCTGACGAAATCTGTGTCAGTTTTGATTTGATAAGCAATACGTTGTAAGAACCCTCACTAAAGCAGAAACTACCATCAGACAGAAAGTACAGTTTTGTACCTACCATAAATGTAGATGTTTGAAGATCCACATTGCTGCAGTCATAACCTGTGGGTAGTCCGCTGTCCTCGGTCGGCCCGAATACCAAAGTGTTAGGCTGGCGTCGGTCATGGTCGCTCAGATCTGACGTCAGTACGCCGTGGTACTAAAGCGCATGACCGGCGCCATATCTTCAGTCTTTCTTGCCCCAGATGTCAGAAGGCCTTAAAAAGAAAGGCCATAGCCAAAAATGGAAAAACACCCAATCACCCATGTAGAAACAATATTTACACCACAAACCACACAACCAACCCAAACTACAGAGGGGAAGGAGGGAGGGTAAATTGGACTGCAGCAATGTGGATCTTCGAACATCTACATTTATGGTAGGTACAAAACTGTACTATGTTCTTCATCTCACATTGCTGCAGTCATAACCTGTGGGTAGAATCCCAAAGCAAAGGTAAAGGGAGGTTGGCAAAATCATAAAGCATTGGGAGCTGCTATCATGCCCTGTAAAACTGCAGTGGCAAACCCAGCCCTAGATTTGGAATAAAGAGGGAGATGGTAATGTTTAGAAAAAGTGTGCACTGAACTCCAAGTAGCTGCCTCCAAAATATCTTTAGTAGCTACTCCCCTTAAAAAAGCAGTAGAAGTGGCAGTCGCCCTAGTGGAATGAGGTCTGATTCCAGCCGGAACCTCCTTACCATGATGAGAATAACAAAAAGCAATACAATGGCCAATCCACTTTGAAATAGTTTGTTTTGAAACAGGTTTCCCCTGAGAACCCAAAGCAAAAGAAATAAACAACTGTTGAGACTGCCTGAACCCTTTGGTTCTGCTCAAATAATAACGTAACTGCCTGTGAATATCCAAAGAATGCAAAATGTTTTCCCCTTTATTTTGGGGATCAGCATAAAATGTAGGCAAATGAATAGATTGGTTTAATGCCACATTAGAAACAACCTTAGGCATAAAAGTAGGGTTAGTACGCAGGGAGACCCTATCCTTATGAAATATCAAGAAGGGTTCAACTGCCATTAGAGCCTGTAATTCAGATACCCTTCTAGCAGACGCAATGGCCAACAAAAAAGCAGTCTTCCAAGACAAAAACTTCAACTCCGTAGTAGCTGCAGGTTCAAAAGGAGGTAAAGTGAGCTTTTCCAACACAAAATTGAGATCCCAGGAAGGAGTAGGAGCTCTATGTGGGGGTCTTATGTTTTTTGCCCCTCTAAGAAATTGCTTAAACAAAGGGTGAGAGAATAAAGGTGGGTCACAGTCATAGTGAGCAGAAATGGCTGCAGCATGAACTTTTACAGAGGAGAAAGACAAACCCTTGTCTAATAATTCTGTAAGATACTGAAGTGAAACACTCAAATTAGGCACAGAGACATCAAAGCTCTTTGTTTTGCTCCAAAGAAAAAATCTCCTCCATTTATCAGCATACACTTTCCTGGTACTAGGCCGTCTGGCCTCCAAAATGACATTTAAAACTTGTTGAAGAAGCTGCGACCCCCCAGGGTCTAAAACAGAATATGCCGAGCTGTCAGATGCAGGGACTGGATCCTGACATTGCGGAAATGATTGCTTGCCTGGGACAAAAGGTGTGGAACTGATGGCAAAGGCCAAGGAGGCTCCCGTACTAAACTCCTCAGCAGAGGGTACCAGTGCTGACGTGGCCAATCTGGAGCTATTAGAATCATGCAAGGCTTGTCCTGTCTGACCTTCAAGAGCACCTTGGGAAGAAGAGGCAGAGGAGGAAAGGCATAGACGTGAAGGTTGTTCCAACTGAATGATAGAGCATCCACTTTCCAAGCTTTTGGGTGAAACAGCTTTGTGCAAAACTTTGGCAGTTGGAAATTTAGTGGAGAAGCGAACAGATCTATGTCTGGAGTTTCCCAAGCCACCGTCAACTGTTGAAATACATGAGGATCCAATTTCCACTCGTGGGGATCCACCATCTGTCTGCTCAAAACATCTGCTAAGGAGTTCTGTGCTCCTGGCAGAAACCTTGCCTGAAGAGTGAGGTGCAAACTGAGAGCAGTCTCCCACAAAATCATAGCTTGTCTGCAAAGAGGGCACGAATGGGTTCCCCCTTGCTTGTTGATGTACCACATGACTGTTGTGTTGTCTGTTTGAATCAACACCTGTCCTGGTTGAAGTAGATCCTTGAAGGCCATCAGGGCAAATTGGACTGCTAACATCTCCTTCATGTTGATATGCAAATGTTGTAGTCTGGGAGGCCACGTGTCTTGAACCCATTTCCCATTGAAGTGTGCTCCCCAAGCCATGTCTGAGGCATCTGTCGTTAAAATCTGACTCGCCTCTGGTCGGGTCACAGAGAGTCCCTTGTTTAGGTGACATTCCTGAGCCCACCACAAGAATTCCCTTTGGATGCAAGGTATTATCTGAATGGCAGTGTTGAGTCCATACGCTTTTGAGATACCATTGTAGCTTCCTCATATGCAGTTTGGCATTGGGAAGCACCAGAATACAAGATGCCATGAACCCCAAGGCCTGAAGGACTGTCCTTGCAGTCAGCCTGGACCGTAGAGATAATTGCTGGAAGTAAAGGGCAAGATTTGTTTGTTTGTCCGGGGTCAAAAACGCCATCTGAGAGGCTGTGTTCAGTCTCACACCCAGAAAGCACATGTCCTGAGAGGGTACTAGCCTGGACTTTGTTTCGTTCACAGAATACCCTAGGCACCTTAACACTGTCATAACATACTGAAGATGGTGAAGTAACTTGACTTTGTCTTGAGCAAGAATCAGGCAATCGTCCAAATAAGGATAAATTTGTATTCCCCTTAGTCTTAAGAAGGCTATCACCGGTGCCAGGACTTTTGTGAACACCCTGGGTGCAGTAGACAAGCCAAAGGGCAATGCAGAGAACTGATAATGAAAAGTGCCAGCCCGAAAACGCAGGAACCTCCTGCAGCTGGGCCTGATAGGAATGTGAAGATAAACCTCTTTGAGATCCAGAGTTACCATCCAGTGATCTTTGCCTAGCAGAGGCAGAAGCTGTTGCAAAGTTAACATCTTGAATTTGGGAATGTCCAGGTATGTATTGAGAATAGACAAGTCCAGAATTGGCCTCCAAGTGTTTCCTTTCTTTGGTACCAAAAACAGGCGAGAATAAAATCCTAGGCCCACTTCTGATGGAGGGACCCCCTGGATAGCCCCCATTTTTAAAAGCAAAGAAATCTGTTTGTGAGCCTCCAACTGTTGCTGAGGAGGAACATCTGGCATACCTTTGAAAGGAGGCAAGGTGTGAAAATAAAACTTGTAGCCTCGGTTTATAATGTCCAACACCCATTTGTCCTGGGTGACTAAAAGCCAATTTTGCCTGAAAAGTGCCAACTTTCCTCCCAGAGGAGCTGCCAGACAGGAGGGATCTGGCAGCTGGAGATACAGGTCATTGGGTCTGTTTACGAAAAGGCTGACCCCTACCTTCACCTGAGGATTGTGCAGGGGAACTCCACGTCCTAGGCCTGAAAGAACCCTGAGCATGAGCTCTGCCCCTACCACGTCTAGATCTGCCCCTAGACTGTAAATCAGAAGGATAAGCCCATCCCTTAGTAGGCCAATTTCTGCTAAACTTAGGGGGCTGCACCTGTAAAAAATCCTTAACTGTCTGCATAGACTTAGCTTTGTCTTCCATTTTCTTCAAAACTGACTCCACAGGAGAACCAAACAGAACTTCAGATTGAAGGGGGGCATCCAAAATACGAGCTTTAACATGCTCTGACAAGTTCTGATCCTTAAGCCAGGCATGCCTACGAATAACTGACCCAGTGGCAGCCACCCTGGAAGAAGCCTGAAGAGCATCAAAACCACACTGCAAAGAATGCTTACCCACCTGATCAGAGGCATGAACTAAATCCTGCAATTCCTTACACTCTATGCCCTCTGCCAAAGCATCTACCTTAGATTTTAACTGACTTAGGAGAACATTCTGGTACTTCAGCATATGAAACTGGCAATTCAAAGCCCGCATTGCTAGAGTGGAAGAGGTATACACTTTTTTACCCCACCTATCCAGAGCTCTAGAATCTTTATCCATAGGAACTGGATTCTTAACAACAGAAGCCCTGACACCCTTAGGTCCCTGGCTAATAGTTTCCGGGTCAGCTCTTGGGCTCTTATACAAATATTTATGAGCCTCTGGCACTCTGTAATACCTGTCTGGCTTGACCGGGGCAGGAGGCAAAGAATCAGGATTAAGGGAAGCTTCAGAGAAAACATCCTGAACAACATCCAAAACAGGGGGTATAGCCAAGGGCCTATGCTGTGGTAAAAACAAAAATTTCCTAAGTCTCTTTCGAGAATCTGAGAAATCCTGACCTTCCCACTTAAAATGCTCCCTCATGGAATGCAGGGTTTCAAAAAAAGAAAAATCCTCTGGAGGGGAAGCAGAAGGACTAGAATCCTCTGCATCTGAATCAGAATAAGGAGGAAAATCCTGAATGTCTTCAGCCGAAGACTCCGAGTAATCTGAGGAATGCTCCAATCCTTCCACCTCTGGCTCCACCCTAGGCCTCTTATCTGGAGGGGGCATAGAACCCCTGATTAAGGTAATCAAATCCTCTGCCATTTTCAGCATATGCTTTTTTGGTACAGAACCTGCAGAACTAGGGCTGACGCCAGAGGAAGACAAACCAGGCCTGACCTTAGAAGATGCCTTAGAGACAGAAGTGGAAGGCCTAACCACCTTATGCAAAGTAGGGACTACAGAGACTTGAGAGGCCCCCTCAGCCTGACCAGACTCCTGAGAGGCCACATCCTGCAAAATTAAAGGCTCCCCCTGAGACTCAGCTGAAACCTCGGCTGGATCCACAGATTCCACCGTAGTTTCTAAAGAACCGGCGTCCGTAACGGACGACACATCCTGCTTGGACTTTAACGATTTTTCCTTACGCTTCTTAGCGGTAGCGGGCGTCGGAGGATCCGACGGCATATTGTAGTTACACCGCTTACCGAAGACAAGCCTAGCACAATCTAACCTGCGTTTAATGGTGCGCTTATTAAATCTAGCACAAAAGCGACACCCGACTATGTCGTGTTCAGGCCCCAAGCAAGGAATACAGAGAGAGTGGTAATCCCTATGAGGTATCTGTTTCCCACAAGAAATACAATTATTCACTTTTTCTGACATCCGGATTTAACTGAGGCAAGAAAAGACAAAAATATTCCCCAACAGGGTACTTATCCCAACTTGGTCTTCGGTCTGAAACTCAGAATACGAAAATTTCAGGACGCCGAACGGCACTTGCAAATGCTGCTTCTGCTTCGGACCATGCGGCAAGAAAGACTGAAGATATGGCGCCGGTCATGCGCTTTAGTACCACGGCATACTGATGTCAGATCTAAGCGACCATGACCGACGCCAGCCTAACACTTTGGTATTCGGGCCGACCGAGGACAGCGGACTACCCACAGGTTATGACTGCAGCAATGTGAGATGAAGAACATCCACATTTATCAGCTCTATACCATGAGAGGTTTTCATCTCTCCCCAAGTTCAATCAACCCACTCTATAAAAATTCAGCACGACAAAGCATTGGTCATTTAGTAAAGAAATAAATGCTCTGCCACAACTATTCATATCTTCTCAAAATGTAAAGTACTACCTTACAAAATGCCATCTTCAGCTAATATCTTGAAAAAGGTAGCACAAGACAGCAAATGTTAATCCAAAACTAACAAGTAAGACATGGAGAAATATATAGTCAGCACCTTCCATTTCCCTTCTACAGCACTGCAACACAGACTTGATATTGTTCAGCAGCCTGATGCTGCCACTGCATTTGCGACACTAGCTCTTATCACATAATGCAAGATACCTCTGCTATAGTACTAGCCTTGATTACTACCCTCAGTGACTTCCTCCTCACACAACACTCCTTAGGAAACCATTTTTAATTAGTTATTTATTTTTACTTTGTAAACACGGTAGGTTGACTGGTCGAAAGATCCTTTTAGCCACTACCTGGGCAATACAGGCAACATAACACCATGCAGAAATACAGTTAATAAAGAAACGTGTATTACATTAAAGTGTTAACAAAAGGCAGTTATACAAGTAAACTTACCATAACAGTAGATGTTTGAATGATCAGTGCTGCAGTAGCCTTAGCTATATAGGTCATACCTTGCTACGGATATAAGAGCTGGCCAGCTTCCAAAGCTTCAGGGCACCTTCCGTGCTCCCCAAGCTGTCACTCAGTGTTTGGGCACCAAGCTCTTCAGAGAGGGAGGCTGAGCCCTGAAAGGACAATGAAGGGAACAACAAAAAAGTAAATGTCCACACCCTGGCATAAACAACACATCAAAAACAATGGGAAAGAAGAGAGGGAGTGGCATACTGCTGCAGTGAACATTTGAACATCTACTGTTATGGCTTACAATAGACCAGAGTTCTTAATGGTTAAGGTCTTTGCCTCCCATACACAAGGTACAAGGTTCAATCCTGACCTCCGTCCAATGCCTGTTTGGAGTTTGCGTGCTTTCCCTGTGTCTCTGTGGGGTTTCTCCCATGTCCAAAAAACATACGGAGTGTTTCCATCTCAAACTCACCAATAAAGAAAGGAGCTGTGGGCAGCAGCACAGACTCTACATGGTGCCCAATAGGGGGAAGAGTCATACAGACCAATCGCTTTGGGTATCTACTGTGGTGCACAGTATCTTCAAGATAGCAGAACACAGATCACAGACTGTGCGCCATGGCAAGGCTAGCCACTTGACTGTGTAAAATATGGCTCTAGGTGATTTGGTCATGTTGACTAATGTCACCAAAAATGGGCATGGGTACTTACCGGTGGTAAATGGGTTGAGGACCCGGCCTACTCTGACCCACGCCAGGGACCCTTGCTAATGGTGGGAGGGGTATATGTGCCTCTACTGGCCAGTGTGTGCCCGCTATAAAGCCCAGCAGCCCTGGGTCAATAAACTACTGGCCGTCCGGTGTCTAGTTGCCCAGCCTGGGTTACCTGGGATAGCTCTGTTGAGCGAAAGCTGGACGTAAAACCAACCAACCTGCCAAATATGAACTGAGAATTGCTATGTTTAATGTAGGTTCACTGAAAGGACGCAGCTTGGAAGTGGATGACATAATGATACGGAGAAGGCTAGACATCCTATGTATCCAAGAGATGAGATGGAAGGGCAGTGCAGCAAAGCCACTTGGCTTGGGATCCAGACTCTACTACTCAGGTGGGGGACAAGCTAGAAATTGTGTAGGAATTGTGGTGAGAGAAAGGCTTCAGAAGGCAGTAAGGGATATCATCAGAATTAATGACAAGACTCATGGTAATCAGACTCCAGTGTAATGATAGGGCAGTATTCATAAACTCAGTCTATGCCACACAGCAGGGTTGTGACAGTGAGGAAAATAGTGCATTCAGACAGCAGCTGCAGGACCTACTAGATAAAGCAGGACAACATGAATTGGTGTTGATAATGGGTGACTTGAATGCACACATCAGGACAGACAATACAGGACATGAGGACTTCCTGGGTCCACATGGGTGAGGCAACAGGAATAAAGAAGGAGAAGCCATTCTAGACTTCTGTCTGGCAAATGGCTTGATGCTACCCAAAACATGATTCAGAAAGAGAGACAGTCACAAGATCACATACAAGAGTAGCCAATATGGAACTCAGGTAGACTTCTGCCAAGTAAAGAAAAGGCACTAGGTTAGAATCCATGATTGCAAAGTCATCCCCAGTGAAACAGTCAGCCCACAGCATAAACCATTAGTTTGCCACAATCAGCTGCAAGCAGTGGTTAGAGAAGGCTCTAAGGTCAACAGAGACCAGGCTGAAGACCTGGAAGTTGACTGGAGAGAAGGTACAGCAGTTCAAGAAATGACTCAGGGCTCTAGCACCCCAAGAAGAGAAGGAAATAAGTGGAGTTGAAGAAGAGTAGCAGCGCCTAAAAACAGCATGTGTTAGGACTACAGAAAAGGTATGTGGCCGAGCCAGGTATGGAAATAAGTTACATAAGGAAAGCTGGTGGTGGAATGCAGAAGTCCAGGAAGTCATCAAAAGAAAGAAGGTGAGAGACAGAAAAGACTGACCAGGCTAGGAAGGACTACTGGTTGGCTAACAAAGAAGCTAAGAAAGAAGTTGCAATAGTAAAGAATAGGGCATCACAGGCATTCTACCGACTTCTGGAAAGTGACCCAGTAAGGGGCACAAAGGAAATTATATCAGGTTGCAAGCAAAGTCAGAAAGATAAAGAAGATAGTCAACCTTCATAAGGGATGCCAGCAACAACCTGCTCACCAGTCCACAGGACATCAAAGGCAGATGGAAGGAGTATTTCCAGCATCTTCTGAATGAAGAAATCCCCACAGAAGCTGTACTGCCCCAGAAACGGACTAAGATAACAGAAGAAGAGGAGTCCACCTTAGAAGAAGTAAGAACAGCACAAAGGAAGATGAAGTCAGGGAAAGCAGCAGGCTCAGATGAGGTCACAGCAGATATGATAAAGATACTGGGTGAGAAAGGGGAGAAATAGCTTCTGAGGGTACTAATAGCAGTGTGGAGATTAAGGTGTATCCCAGATGACTGGAGAATAAGCATACCCGTGCCAGTGTATAAGAACAAGGGGATCCACAAATGTGGGCAGTACAGAGGTATCAAACTCCTACTACATCGCATGAAAGTTCTGGAGAGGGTGACTGATAAATGGATACAGAGGGTAGTAGAATGTAAGATGTAAGATCAGCAGTTCGGATTCAGATCAGGACGCAGCACAACTGACCCAATGTTTGCATTGAGACAGATTTATTTATTTATTTTATTTATTTAACATTTGTTACTTGATACTTGAGAAGAAGCTAGAGATGAGGAGCGAGTCCAACTGGGCATTCCTAGACTTGGAGAAAGCACATGACAAGGTTCCAAGAAAGCTGATCTGGGCAGTACTGCGATGGTTTGAAGTTCCAGAAACATTGGTAGAATTGGTGCAGGCTATGTACAGTGACCCAGTGACTCAAGTATGAACAGTGTTCGGCCTCACAGAGGAGATCCTAGTGGCAGTAGGTGTACACCAAGGTTCAGCTCTGAGCCCACTGCTGTTGATACTGGTGATGGACTACATTAGCAAACAGGTTGGAGAGGAGAGGTCAACAAAGCTGCTGTATGCAGATGATGTGGCAGTACAAGCAGACTCTGAGCTAGAAATTCAGATTTGCATTCCATTCTCCTATCTTTTGCTGCAGGCACATGGGATGAAACTAAGCACAGATAAGATGGTGGTAATGGCGGCAAATTGGGGAAATCAGAAGAAGCTGAGAATAGAGATAGAAGGGAAGATAGTGGAACAAGTAAACAGCTTCAGGTATCTGGGAGGGGTGGTTGAATAGAAGGGTGGTCTGAATGAAGACGTCAAAGCTAGAATAAGAGGGGTTGCAGCCAACTGGCATAGAGTATCAGGTGTGGTCTATGACAGGAGAATGCAAAAGAAGCTGAAAAGTAAGGTGTTCAAGACAGTGGTGTGACCAGTACTACTGTATGGTAAGAAACATGGGCAGTAAAGGCAGAACAGTTGAAGAAGCTAGAGGTCATAGAAATGAAGTGCCTGAGAAAGGTGGTAGGATGTACACTGTGGGACAGATGAAGAAATGAAGACATAAGAATAGAAGCCAAAATAGCTCCAATAGCAGAAAAGATCAAAGAGAACAGAGCACTGTCATTTGGGTACATGTGTAGAAAAGCAGAAGACAATCTGGTGAGGAAGATTTTGGACAGACAGGAAGAAGGTAAGAGGAAGCGAGGATGTCCAGCAAAGAGGTGGATAGATTGTCTAAAAGAAGATCTGTGACAGTCAGGCATGAGTGTTGAAGAAGGCAGGAGTGTGGCACTGAATCGAGAGAGTTGGTGACAGTTAACACGATAACCCGACCCCTTGTAGAAAAAAATGGGAAAAAAAGGGGGCTGATGATGATGATGTTATGGTACATTTTCTTACAAAAGTATACTATGCTCATCATATTGATCACCGCTGCAGTAGCCTTAGTTATATGGGGCAGATTACCCTAGCTTACTACATTTGGAAGATGAAAGGAGAAGGGTCCAGGAGTCCCTGGAGAACAGTTCTAACAAAGTCTGACCTGTACCTGGAGAAGGAATCAAGCTAATAGTGCTTTGTAAAAGTATATACAGAGGACGAAGTTGCTGCTTGTAGAATACTTCTAGAATCCAACCCTTTCTGAAGCCAAGGCCCAGGTAAAGTGGGTCTTAACCATGTCTATAATAGTGTTTTTGTGGTGAGTAAAATGTAAGGTAAGTCTTAAACAACCATTTGGAAAAAAGTCAGTTTTAACACAAGTTGTCCCTTCTACATACCTTCACAAGAAATGAACAATTGATCAGAAGATCTGAAAGATTTAGTTATGTCAAGATAGTAACAGAATTGTCTGCGGACATCCAAGGTATGAAGCATCTTTTCTCCCTTATTTTTAGTTTCAGGAAAGAAAATGGGGAGATGGAGAGTTTGGCTTAAAGTAAATTTGGATACTACTTTAGGCATAAAAGGAGGATTTGATCTCAAAGAAATAGCTTCTGTGGAAGATGGGATAGGGTTGACTCACAGTAAGAGCTTGCAACTCAGATATCCTTCTAGGAGAGGTTAGAGAAATGAGTAAGACTGTTTTCCATTTAAAAAAAACTCAAATTAGTCAGATTAGCTGTTTTAAATAAAACAAGTGTTAGTTTCTCTAACACAAAATTAAGATTCCCAAGGAGGGGTCACCAATTTCTTGGAGACCTCTATGTAAAACCCCTGTCAAAATCCCTTTGACATAAGAATACAATGACAGAGGAGGATCCATAGGCTGACATGCTGAAATGGCCAATAAATGACCTTGAAGGAGGAGCAAGAAAGGCCAATTCAACAATATTGTAAAACCAGAGAGCAACCAGCTCTGAATGGGTGTTAGTTATGCTGTTGGTACCATCTAGAATAACTTTTCCATTTGTGAATATATGATTTTCTAGTAGCAGACTTTCTTGCCTCCTTTAGTACCTGCTGCATACCCTCAGTAAGCAGATGCCCCAAAGTAATTAAGGCCCTATCATGCAGGCAGTCAGTTGAAGTTGACTGGGGTCAGGGTGCATCAAACATTACTGATCTTTTCTGAGTAGATCTGTTCTGTGAGGAAGCTTGTGGTAATTGTTCCTTGCCATTTCCAAAAGAAGGGGGAACCACTGTTGCCTGGGCCAGATGGAGTCACCACAAAGATTTTGGGGGATTCCTTCTGAATCTTCAGTGGAAGTATCAGTGGAAAGGGTAAAAAAGCAACATTCCTGTCCATAGAAAATAAAAGGCATCTGTCTTCCATGCTTTCTTGCAAAGGAGTCTTGGAGCTGCCAGCTGATGGTTCTGACAGGAGGCAAAAAGTTCTACTTGAGGAACTCCCTACAGATGAATCAAATCTTAGAAGACTCCCCGATCTAGTTTCCATTCCTGAGGCACTACTCTGCTCAGCTTGTCTGCCCCACAATTTTGTTCTGACAGAATGCAGGATGCCTGTAGAGTAAGACTGTGCTAGGAAACTAAATCCCAAGCAAAAATGGCTAATCTGCAAAGGACATACAGCCTGGTTTCCCCTTGCTTGTTGCTGTACCATATGATTGTTATACAGTCTGCAACTACTTGAAGAGGTCCCGGCGACCTAATATGACTTGAAGATTTGAATGCCTTAATCAGGGCACATAATTGCCATAGCTTAAAGCAATTAAACTGGCTAGAACTGTGCAACTACCTAACATATTCACAACTAACTACAACACACAAACTCATTTATCATCCAAAAAATGCCCTGCACTACATAACTTATTACTGACCTACTTGTTCAGCAAGGTACCTCTGCTCTAGTAACAAATAATGTTGCAGGAGATTTGCTCTACTTCCAATACATTGCTAAACTCTGGAATAGTATCCTCACACAAATAAAATATATTACTGACCTACTGTTCAGCAAGGTACCTCTGCTCTAGTAACAAATAATGTTGCAGGAGATTTGCTCTACTTCCAATACATTGCTAAACTCTGGAATAGTATCCTCACACAAATAAAATATATTACTGACCTACTGTTCAGCAAGGTACCTCTGCTCTAGTAACAAATAATGTTGCAGGAGATTTGCTCTACTTCCAATACATTGCTAAACTCTGGAATAGTATCCTCGCACAAATAAAACTCTCCAATAAACTCAGTAGTTTTAAAGTACTGCTTAAGCAACGTATTAACCAGTCCTGGTACTGCACATGCTCATCTCAAGGCTGAGACTTTGTGTTCACCATACGATACTCTCCTAAAACAGAATACAGTCAAACTCTCACTGAAATGACAAAACATTTTTTTTAAGTTAACTGGTACCTGTACAATCCACTAAGTTGTACATGGGCTTCTCTTTAGTAACTTACACCTTTGTATAATCTTAGAATGTTTAAATGTAACCACTGTTTGTGTACAAATGTAAACAGAAATGCAACTACATTGTGTTTAACTGGACCTTAAAGTATGAAGCATTGTAAGCAAATGGAACTTTTCTCCACTGATCTCCGCTGAAACTGGGTCGGACTTTCCCGGTAAATAAAGACAGATAAATAAACATATAACTCTTTTATACTTGCATGTATTCTTTGTTTTCTACACACCTTTCACTTTTATCCCTCCTGACATTGCTCCCCAAGAAAAGTGCAAGGCATCTGTGGTGACTGACTGCTTTGGAGCAGGGAGGAAGGGCGACCTGGATTTAGAGAAATTTTGCAGTCTCCACCAACTGAATTCTCTTCTGACAAACCCCAGCATTGGAATTTGAAAAGATAAAGGATGTTGGTGCTGTGATGAAAGATAATTCACATACCATTGTCTATTTCTTTTGTGGAGTTTTGCCAGGGATATCATGAGAATCATAGATGCCATGAGACCCAAAATCCTGAGGTACTCCCTTGCTGTGACCGAAGTCTTAGTGTAAAGCCTTAAAAATATATCTAGATATAGATCTATTTTGTCCTGTGGGGAAAAAAGCTCTCTGAAATGAGGTGTCTAGCTAACACACCAGGAGCACAATCCTGTGTGAAAAAGTCAAAAAGAGTTTTGAAGGTTCTCTTAAACCCAGCTTGTGCAAGAGATCTCTCATCCAAGAGAGAGATTCCTGACACACTGAAAAAGACTGTGCAAAGAAAAGTAAGTTGTCTAAATACGGAAAAATGTGGATACTCTGTAGCCTGCAATGATCTATAAAGTACAGTTGTGTACACTTACTTTAATGTAGATGTTCGAGTGTATTCACTGCTGCAGTCATCACACTTAGGTTACCTGCCTGCAGGTAGCCCTCAGTCAGCCCGAATACCAGAGACTTAGTATTTCTGTGTCGATTGCTGTCGCTCCAGGACTGACGTCAGATCATCAGGGATATAAAAACAGGCAGCCAACTCCATTACATCAGTTTTTCTTGCCCCAAATGTCAGGAGCCCCCCAACAGGGAGCTAAGCTATGGTGGGAAAAACACCACCAGTAAAAAGTAAATACCAATACCAATACCCCTGTAAGAGATGAGTAATAGACATAGAGAAGAGAGAGACAAGGGGGCTGAAGGGAGGGAAACCAGGACTGCAACAGTGAATACACTTGAACATCTACATTTATGGTAAGTGTACACAACTGTACTATGTTCTTCATGTTTCACTGTTGCAGTCATCACACTTGGGTTGAATCCCAAAGGTGAAGAAAGGGTGGAGGCAGTCAATAAGACTTGGGGCTGGCTAGTATGCCCTGCAGGACAGCTGTTGCAAAACCCGCCCTGGATTTAGAAAAGATAGGCAGGTGGTAATGCCTGGTGAAGGTGTGTACAGAACTCCAGGTAGCAGCTTCCAGAATGTCCCTGGTAGAGACTCCCCTGAGGAATGCTGCAGAGGTAGAAGTTACCCTAGTGGAATGTGTTCTGACCCCCTGAGGGGTTGGTTTCCCATGGTGTCTGCAGCAGAAATGGATACAGTGTGCTATCCATTTGGAAATTATTTGTTTTGAAATGGCCTTGCCCTATGCCCCTTGTGCAAAACTGAGTAGTAACTGGTCAGATTTCCTGAAGGGCTTAGTCCTATCCAGGAAGAATCTGAGCTGTCTGTGCACATCCAAGGAGTGCAAGATCCTTTCCCCTTTATTTTGAGGATTAGGGAAGAAGGTTGGCAAATGGGTGAACTGGTTGAGAGCTACACTGGACACCACTTTAGGCATAAAGGAAGGATTAGTCCTGAGGGAGACCGTGTCAGCATGAAAAATAATGAAGGGTTCCACAGCCATAAGTGCTTATAGCTCAGACACTCTTTCTAGCTGATGTGATGGCCAGAAGCAAAGCTGTTTTCCAAGAGAGGAATTTTAACTCTGTTGATGATGCAGGTTCAAAGGGGGGTAGTGTGAGTTTTTCCAGTACAAAGTTAAGGTCCCAAGCAGGGGTGGGTGCTCTCCTTGGTGGCCTTAAGTTGTTTGCCCCTCTAAGGAACTGTTTGATGAGAGGATGAGAGAAAAGAGGTGGTTCAGTGTTGTAATGAGCCGAGATGGCAGAGGCATGGCTCTTAATGAGGAAGGATAGGCCTCTGTGGAGTAGATCTGCTAGGTAATCCAGGATTAGAGGTAAGGAGGGCAGTGCTGTGTCCTCTCCTTTAGACTGAATCCAGGAGCAATACCTTTTCCACTTATCAGCATAGTATTTCCTTGTACTGGGGTCTGCTTTCTTAGGCTGATCACTGGGGGAGAATTCAAGGAATAAGCCAGGCTGCAAGATTCAGGGTTTGCAGTTGCGGATGCAAGATCTGTTCCCCCTGCTGAGTAAGGAGGCTTGGAATCTGGGGTAGGTGCCAGGGTGACACCAGTGACAGGCTGCGCAGTAGTGGGTGCCAGTACGGGGCAATCAGGATTGTCCTTTGTCTGTTCTGTCTTATCTTGAGTAATATTCTTGAGAGAAGAGGCAGAGAGGGGAATGCATAGATTGAGAGGTTTTCCCACTGAAAGGATAGGCATTCACTTTCCAGGCCGTGCTGTGAGGTGTCCTGGTGCAGAATTTGCTGAGCTGGTGATTGGAGGGGGAGGCAAAGAGGCCCACCTCTGGGGTCCCCCACTTCTGGATTAGAAGGCTGAAGGTGCTGGGTTCTAATTGCCACTTGTGTGGGTCTAGGAGATTTCTGCTTAAGTTGTCTGCCAAACAGTTTTGTTTACCTGGCAGGAATTGAGCTTGCAGATGAACATGCATGTCCAAGGCCATTTTCCACAGGGCCATGGCTAGCCTGCAGAGTGGGTAAGAGTGGGTTCCCCCCTGCTTGTTGATGTACCACATAACTGTGGTGTTGTCTGTTTTTATTAGCAGGGATCCTGGTGAGTGTAGGGATCTGAAAGCTGTTAGAGCATGCTGAACAGCTAGCATCTCTTTTTGGTTGATGTGCAGATGAATTTGACTTGGGCTCCAGTGGCCCTGAATCCATTTGTCATCCATGTGTGCCACCCCGGCATAGTCTGATGTGTCTGTGGTTAGGGTCTGGGCGGCATGGGGTTGAGTAAAGGGAAGTCCTTTGTTGTGGTTGCATGCTGCTGCCCACCAAAGAAACTCTGTCCTTAGACAAGGTATGTTAGGTATGACTGTTTCCAGGTCCTGAGAATGCTGGTACCAAAGACTTTTTAAGTACCACTGAAGTTTCCGCATATGCAGTCTGGCATATGGAATTAGTAGGCTGCAAGAGGCCACGAACCCTAGGGCCTGCAGGATTTTCCTTGTGGATATCTGGGTTCTGGTGGCCGTCTGAGTGAAGTAGCCTGTCAGGCTTGTTTTTCTGGAGCAAGGAATGCCATCTGGGATGCTGAGTCCAAGCTTACTCCCAGGAATACAATCTTTTGACTTGGGATAAGTTTTGATTTCTTTTTGTTGATAGTGTACTCCAGTGAGGTTAGAAGGTTCTTTACAAATGCCAGGCACTGCAACAGCTGTTCCTAACTGTCTGCCTGAATCAGGCAGTCGTCCAAGTATGGGTAAATTTGAATTTTTCTCTGTCTGCAACAGGCAATGGCTGGATCCAGACATTTTGTGAAAACTCTGGGAGCAGTGGATAAGCCAAAGGGAACTGCAGAGAACTGATAATGCATAGATCCTGCCCTGAAACGTAGTTATTTCCTGCATGAGTCCCTGGTAGGGATGTGCAGATAGGCTTCCTTTAGGTCTAGGGTGGCTAACAAGACATCTTTGGACAGCATAGGAAGAAGCTGCTGAAGGGTGAGCATTTTGAATTTTGGTACCACCAGGAAGGTGTTTAGAATGGAAAGATCTAGAATTGGGCGTTGTGCCCTTTTTTCTGGGTACCAGGAAAAGCCCAGAGTAGAACCCTTGACCTATCTGTTCTGCAGGAACAGGCTGAATTACCCTTATGGAGAGCAGGGCTTGAACTTGGTTTTGTGCCTCTGCCCACTGGTTTGGAGGAAGGTCTGGGAAACCTTTTGGGGTTGGCAGTGAGTGGAAGTAAAAGATGTACCCCTGGGATACAATGGTGAGGACCCATCGGTCTTTGGTGATGGAGGTCCAGTTTTTTGCATGATGGGCAAGTTTTCCTCCTAGGGGCATGAACAGTTGGACAGAGGTGAGGAGTGGAGTTGTGAAGTCATTGTGAATTATTTCTGTAAGTGGGTGGCTTTGTTTCCCCTGGATCTAGTTTGAGGTGGCCTTGAGGGGGGGCTGGAAAGGACCAATGTTTCGAGGGGCAATGCCTGCTGAATTCTAGGAGGCTGCACTTGCAAAAAATCTTTGACTGCTTGCATTGATTTAGCTTTTTCTTCCATCTGTTTTAGAACCTCTTCTGCTTTGGTGCCCAACGGATTGTCCGTGTACAAAGGAGAGTCTAGTAATTTTGATTTGACATTGTCTGGCAACATCTGCTCCTTAAGCGAAGCATGCCTTCTCAGTACAGAACCAGTGACTGCTGCCCTGCAAGATGTTTCTAGGGCATCAAAGCCACATTGCAAAGTATGCTTACTGACTTGGCTTGCAGAATGCATAAGCTCTTGTAATTTTTTAATTTCTACACAATCTGTAAAGGTAGTTAATTTTTGCTTAATAAGTTCCATAATATGTTGCTGGTACTTCAGCATGTAAAACTGGCAATTCAATGCCCTAATGGCGAAAGTTGCAGAGGTGTATACTTTTTTACCCCATCTGTCTAAAGCTCTGGAATCCCTGTCCGAAGGGGTGGAATTCTTAGCTGTAGTTGCTTTTATACCTTTAGGCCCCTGGGATATGACCTCTGGGTCAGCAGTAGGATTTTTGAAAAGAAATGTGAGAGAGTCAAGAACTCTGTAGTACCTGTCTGGTTTCCTAGGAGCAGGAGGTAAAGTATCAGGAGTTAGGCTGGATTCTATAAAGACATCATCCACAACATGCAGAACTGGAGGTATTGCTAAAGGTCTATGTTGTGGCAAATCTAAAAATTATCTGACTCTTTTTTTGGACTGAAGATAGTCTTGGCATTCCCAGTGGAAATGCTCTCAAAGTATGCAGGGTTTCACCAAATGAAAAATCCTCTGGAGGTGAAGCAGAGGGAATGGATTCCTCTACATCTGAATCCTCATAAGCAGATAAAGGCATGTCTTCATATTCAGAAACCTCAGAGTCATTAGACTCTTGGTCTGTTAAAGCTGCTGGGGACAGGTCTCTTTTTTTCTTGGCAGGGGAAGGCCGGCTACCCCTAATTAGCATAATCAGGTCTTCTGCCATTTTAAGCATTTGATGTTGTGGCAAGGAAGCAGGTGCTTGAGATTGGGTTGTCGGTTTTTAGGGGTAGCTTGTACTCTTGGCCTTAGAAACTCAATAGTTTTAGACAGAACTGAAGATGCAAAAGAAGTCATCATTTTGTGTCGAATATCAGTAGTGTGAAGAAGTTTCTCGAAAGCCGGTGCCTGCACAGTGGCTCCGGACCTATCCAAGGTGGAGACATCCGCAGGTTCCATAGTCAAAGAAGAGCCTTTCGGCATACCAGACTCCGAATAGGTCTTGGTAGCAGCCGGCAAATCCATCGAAGCGGGCATCAGGGGCTGCGAAAGCTTGTCACTGAGTACCGGCGAACTGGCGACTAGCTTAACGGAAGCGTTGTCAGCAGTTTTGGACCTGTGTGGTCTGTCTCTGTCTTTATACTTATATTTTTTCGGAAGATCAGTAGTCGGATGGCTTACCGAATATGGAGATCGGGAGCGAAAGTATTTAGCGACAATAAGGGCCCAACAACGAATAGTTCGGGTGTTTAACAAAGCCCAAAACCAACAGCGAGGTACTTCGTGGTCTGGGCCTAAACAGGTGACGCAGTAAGAATGGAAATCTCAGTGTGGTATTTGCTTTCCACAGGTGAGACAATTGTTAACTTTTTTTGACATTGGTTAGAGCAAGAAAAAAGGATCCTCAACGGGGTACTTCACTTTAGATGACTTCAGGATGATTCAATTCAGAAACGAAAACTCAGGTAGCGGCCGACCGGCACTCGTGCAAAATGCTTCTGCTTCGTGCTCCTCAGCAAGACAGACTGATGTAATGGCATCGGCTGCCTGTTTTTATACCACTGATGATCTGACATCAGTCCTGGAGCAACAGCAACTGACGCAGAAATACTAGGTCTCTGGTATTCGGGCCGACTGAGGGCTACCTGCAGGCAGATAAACCCAAGTGTGATGACTGCAACAGTGAAACACGAAGAACGTCTGGAGCTAGGCACTTTGTAAACACTCTTGGTGCAGTGGATAGTCCTAAGGGTAAGAAAGAGAACTGACAATGTGATAAAAAACGCCTGATGTCAGGATGAACAGGGATGTGATGATAAGCATCTTTTAAATCTATTGCTACCGGGAAACTTAAATGAGGAAGAAGAGGTAACAAGCTGTCAAGTGACAGCAGTTTGAACATGGGTATGATCACAAACAGGTTTAGGAAAGAAAGATCCAGAACTGATCTCCAAGTATCTTCTTTCTTAGCACTACAACATCCTTGAATAAAAATCTTTCCCAACCTGGGAAGAAGGAACTGCTTCTATCACTCCCTAAGACAGCATGGACAGGAGGAAATAAATTAGTCTGGTCTGGTGGGTGATTAATTATCTCCTGGAAAGGAGGGATTTTCTTTTACTGCCACCTGTAACCTAGATAAATGACCTTCAGAACCCAATTTATCTGAGACTATCTGTTGCAAAAGAGAAAGGTGGAGATTCAGACTTTCTCAAAGGGAAAAGGGAATGCCAGGGTGGGAGAGGGGAATAAGGTAATTAAACAGTAATTCTGATTTCTTGTACTGTCCTGGGTTTTGGAGGGGTTCCAGAACTCTTTCTGCAATCCCCCCTGCCATTTCTTCTTAAATGTCTGTCAGCATTTTGTTACGATTGTTTATTTGGTGTTTTGTCAAAACTGGATGAGGAGTTAGACAATCCCTTAGAAAATTAAGACAAGGAAGGCTGAAAGATCTTAAGATTCCCTCAACCTACTCACTCCTTTCATCACACTTTTTGATTACCTCTACAGCAGAGGAACCAAAAACTAAATCTCTATCCAAACAGGAATTTAAAATCTCGTTTTTCACATCACCTGGAAGGTTCTGAGAAAGCAGCCAGGGAAACCTTCTCAAAACAGTACCATAGTCCTGGAAGAAGCAGAAAATTATTGATTTCAACAACTGGCTAAGTTTCTGGTGTCATTTTAAAGGGATCCAATATCAGTCTGCCTGGGATGACATGACTGACAGACCTCGATGCTTTGCCAGAAATGGTCTGCATCTGTCACCCCTGGGCTTCCGGATACTGGCCAAGGGTCTTGCCACCACTATACTGCCTTTTTAAGGCGGTGTTCCAAAGACCAAATTACCACCGTAACAGCTACAAACAAATGCAGTCTGAGGGTCATGCTGCTCAATGCTAGAAGTCCAAATCTCAAAATGCACTCACTCGAAGTACTCCTTAAAATGGAGAACATCGACATTTGTGCTGTAACAGAGACCTGGTTCAAGGCAGCAGAAAGCACCCCTGCACTACCAGGCTATAACTCATTCCACACCTTTCGGCCCCAGAACTTGGACTGAAGCTCCAAAGGTAGTGGTGTTTCTATATTCATAAAGGATGTGCACACCTCCAGGCTGGTAGCCCAACATAATGCATCTGAGATACTTCAGGTGCAGCTAACATTGGGTAAGACAGCGATTCAGGTCGTAGCCTGCTACAGATCTTCAACCATGTCCCAAGATTCACACTCCACGTTCCTAAGCACCCTGGAGAATATTAGGGTCCAACCTAACACTCTCACACTGGGCGACTTCAACTATCTATCCATTAACTGGGAAAAATACTCATGTACCAATATGCCCAACATTTCCTGGAATTCATTAATTCCAATGCCCTGGACCAGCTCATTCTTACCCCCACTAGAGGTAGCAACATCCCTGACCTTGTCATTACTAACATGGGCAACCGTTGCTCTACACCAATAGTCAACTCCTCCCTGGTTAGATCCGATCACAAACTAATTACCTTGGAAATCCACATCCCTCCCACCCCCCGCAAAGGTAACCACCATGAAAAACTTCTCCAAAGCTAACTCTGAGCTCCTAAATACAGAGGTGGCTAACTTCATGGCACCCATGCTAATGGGGAATAGTTGCATGACCGCCGAATCACACACCAAAGCACTGTACAAACATTTACACAAATGCATGGATCATGCCATACCCAAAAGAACCAAGACACTCTCCTCCAAAAAAAGGAAGCCAATCTGATGGTCCCCTGTCATAAACAAACTCTACAACAGAAGGAGGAAACTGATGCAGAATAAGGTGAAGTCTCAAGACTAGAAAAACTCCCTTATCAGCCTCAACAAAAAGTTGAGAACCCTCATCAAATCCTCTAAAGCTAGCTATGAAAACAGAATTGCAGCAGATAGTAAAGACAACCACAAGGCCTTCTATAATTATGTAAAGAATCTCCATGACAATACTCAGATTTGCCTGAGCTACTGCACAGTGGTACCTCCTACAGAGAAACAGATATTGCCAATACACTGGCCGACAGATTCAGTGCCAACTTTACCTGCCCCCAAAAGGGCCAATCACAATACCAGAAGATTGCCAGGCACCCAGTATTATTGCTGCACAGGTTAAAACAGCACTGTCCAAGGCCAAGGATACAGCTTCTATGGGATCTGACAATATCCCCGGCTGTGTTTTACATGAACTACAGAATGAACTGGCACCTCACTTGTGTCAGTCACAGCCTCACCTCAGGCTCTGTCCCAACCAAATGGTGCACTGCTACAGTCATCCGTTTCCATTAGCCTGAAGAGTCTGATATGTAAACCTATAGAACACATCATCATGGACCTAATAAACAAGAATATAGGGAATCTCCAAACTCTGGATCCTACACAGTTTGGCTTTGTGAAGAGTAGATCATGCCTGCTCAACTTGGTTGACTTCTTTGAGTCAGTCACCAGAGCTATGGATGAAGGCAAGGTGGTTCATACAGCCTACCTTGATCTAGCCAAGGCCTCTGATACCATTCCCCACTCAGGAACCATAGAAAAGCTCAGTAAGTTAGGCAACAACCACTATATCACTAGGCGGGTTGCAAACTGGCTCACAGATAGAACCCACAGTGTGAAAGTAGCTGACTCCAAGTCAGACTGCCGACCAGTCATGAGTGAGTCCCACAGGGTTCGGTCCTGGGTCCTCTCCTGTTTGGTATTTACTTCTCTGAAGTCCAGGCCAACACAAAGGGACTCTGGCTGAAGACAATTGCAAGTTGGGAGCTGCTATTAACTACCCAAGTGATGTTGACATCCTACAGATCCTAAACTGGTGCCAGAACCATGGCCTTAACCTCAATGCCAAAAAAGGTGTCATCATCCCCCTTGGGAAAAACCCGGTTCCCTTGAATTACCACATCGATGGTAGTCCACTGAACACAGAAGGCGTTATAAGAGATCTGGGAACACAGGTTGACAGCAACCTCTCTTTTGACCACCACATTGCCACTGTGGTCAGAAAGTCCTTCTATGTGGTACATCTCATTACTAAGGGTTTTGCAACCAGGAAAAGAGAGGTCATTGTCTCCCTCTACTCTTCCCTCATTAGGCCAGTCATTGAGTACAATGCCCCATTTCGCATGTACATCACTAGACACTTGCAACAACTGGAGAGGCCGCAAAAGTACCTCACAAAGAGGATCCCTAGGCCTTAAACACTTGCCCTATATAAACAGACTCAAACAACTCCAACTATTCTCTGTCTCATATCGCCTATTTAGAGGCGATCTCTGCTTGACTTACAAAGCCATGTCTGACCCAGCTCTGTTAGAAATGCTACATCTAAAGAAATCCCAATCCCTTCACACTACAATCAACAGAACATGCTGGAGGGACAGGTTCATAACCCAGAGACTGCCCATGCTATGGAATAGAATTCTCATACATGTTAAGTAGAGCACCTCACTGGCCCTCTTCAAGAGAAATTTTGATGAGTGAATGGGAAATAGAAAATTCACCCTGGGGATCACTCCAGTGGCTCTACTCGACAGAGGCACTGAGAACTAAGGTCAGGTGGCAAGATTCCAGGGTAATCCTATGGGCTAGACTTGTAAAGGCTCCATGGCCATTAGCCTAGTACACACCTGTGAACTTAAGAAGTATCAACAGGTTCATACACACACTATAAACAATGAATACTAACTTGTACAATGGAGGAAACTGAATAATATAAAGCAGATTTTTTTCTCAAAAGAAGTAACTGCAGACAAACTTGCTGAATTAGGCAGAATAAACTAACATATGAGCCAGGCAATTAATTTTTTTTTTAAAATGAGATTTGCAGAAGCATATACTTTTTTCTCCATACTTATCAATAATATTCCCATCCTTGTCATAAAGAGTAGGAATGGAATTAACAAAATGCTTAGCAGCAGTAGGATTAACTAAAGCTACAGGTGCTGGGTCAGATTTGGGAAGAGTGTATAAAAAACTTACAAGACTGAGGAACTTTATATATTCTATCTGCCTTTTTAGGGGCAGCAGGCTGACTATCAGGAAAACTGTAGGCAGTGACGGACATCCACTAAACCTAGTATACCTGGGAGAATGGTTGAAAGTTTTGGAAATTCCTTCTGTAACAGTTCATAGTATTTTCTGAGGGACTAACAAGACCTCAGTGTTCTTCCAGTGAAACAGTGGCACATTCTGGAAATCACCTCAGAGAAAAAGAAACCTCCTATGGGGGTGGGCATGGGTGAAACTGAGCTCTCATCTGAGTCTCAGTCAGTAAACTGTGGAGAAAACCTATATCTGTCCTTCCTTCTTCTTGTCCAGATTCATAATCTTGAATCTCCTTAGGAAAAGAGGTTTCCCTCTTTCTTTTACAATAAACCAACTTAAAAGAAGGATTGATAGCCTGAATTAAACCCAGAGTCAGACTCAGTAAACTACTCATGTCTAAAGAAATCTGAGGAGGAGTAGATACATATTTAGTTTTTTTACTTATTTTTGACAAGAAGAAACAGGGCCAGCAGTGTTACTAATAGCAGCAGCAACTTCCTCAGGGAATGATAACATTCTGATTAAATGGGGAAACCTTCTCTGTTCCCTCTCTCTGGACTGACAAGAGTAGCTCTCCCCTGTCCACTGAGGAGGCACCAACAGCCGTAGAGGATATGGCTATCCACCGGTCCATAGTGATTGTATGTGCTGCACCAGAGGAATACAGGGTGAAAGATGAGCACTCTCTGGAGCAAGCTCTAGCCATAGCAGAGTCACTACCAATGCTGAGGCAAAATGCTAGCCTGCTGTGGTAGCAAAGGCTCTTTGCTAACTTCTTTTTTGTAGATGGAAGAAGAATCAACTAAGACACTGGTAGTTTGTTCCATGGTAAAGCTGCAAATTATGCCACCATCTACAGAAAACAAGCAGCAAGCACTAGTAAAATTTTAAAGTCACTTTTTCACAAACACAGTAAAAAGCACTTTGTGGCACTTCATCCCCAAAAGAAAAATAAACAAAAAATCTCCAGAGAAAAATGGCTTTCAATTACTTGAAACAACTTTTAAAATTGGCAGGAAAAAGTATGCTCCTGTTTTAAAAGGACAGTTAATGTTGTGGCAGTACATTAAAACACAAGTTCTTAGTTTAAAAATAATTTTGCTAAACAGGAAAGTACAATAAAATATGTTTTTTTAAATATGGAGGGTTTCTCCACAAAAGAAATTTATCTGCCCAGCAATGGAACAGCACAAACAGAGACCCCTAAAGCCTGCAGAGGAGTGCGGCAATAAAGCTTTAAAAGGCTTGGTGCCCAAACCTGTCAGCTCACCTTGAGCTGGCTGACAGTTTGGGCAAGTGAAAGGTGTCCTGAAGGTTTGGAAGCTGGCTGGCTGTTATACCATTGGCAGGATATAACCCATGTAGCTAAGGCTACAGCAGCAGTGATCAAAATGATGAACATCAACCTTACTACACTGCTTACCAGATTGACTGACTCTACATCCGGGTAATTCTTGTGAAGATGTTGATTCTAAGGCATGAGGCTTCTCTATTAATGCAGGGGCTTTTGTAGCCTTTAATTCATAAAGTGATGAAGCAGCAACAGAACTGGAAGAGCCAGTACCTTGACTGCAGGTCAAAGGCCTAAAAGAAAAAAAAAAGATGTTTAATGAAAATTGTAATATACTCCATTTTTCTTCAAACTTTTCTGGTTCTTCATTCACTGATCATTCTTGTACCACATCTATCATTTTTTACCACTGAGGGAATTAAGAGTGGTGATTTACCATAAAATATTTTAATGGGAATTTCCTGAAGTGCCTTTCCTAAATCTTCCCTCTAAGAAATAGCATTCAGGTTTGTACAATGTAGCATACATAATCCCATGCATGCTTCTTCAGATAACTTTGTTGGATGCCCCCGTTTTCTAACAGGCTAAGCTTCCTAACAGCCATCAGAGATCTGACTGACCAGGAGAATCACTATGCCCTCCTGTGGATTAGAATAACTATTTCTAGAATTCACACTGCCTAGTTTTTCTCACTTCAAAGCTTTATAAGGGGGTGGGATTTGGCATAATGATTAAAGTCTTCACCTCACAGATACAAGATACAGGGTCTGATTGTGACCTCTTGTTATTGGCTATGCTTATAATACTCTGCAGACTGATAGCCTAGTATTTACCTATGAACCTATAAAATCCCAGTTTTGTTCTCAACCATGCAATGTTCACAGTCCACAATGATAATCTGCTTATATGTGAGTTGAATGAATCACATATACTTCATTTTTTTTAACTTTGGAATTTAAGTTAACATGAAAGGCTAACTGGGGTTTTAAACTGTCACTTTGTTATGGTTACATTTTAAAATGTGTTTAATACTTGTGACTTTCAAATCTGTGTGGATTTCTAAAGCAGCAAAACAGAAATAACAGCAGCTTATGGAATTTAACAGTCATCTACTAAACAAGATGAAACCGTGTGTTCATTCTCATTCCATTGTATTTTAGATCTTTATTACTACTTTGATTTACTGGACAGCTCTTATAATTTTAGAAATCATGCAGCTTATCAACAGTTTTTTAATATGGTAACTGCAAAAATGATACAATGAGTGAAAATTGTATATTATGCATTATCGTTTATAGTCTGTTATTGGAAGGGGAACAGTGTGACATTAAGTGGCATAACATATTCCTGAGATAGGTCAATAAATCAAAAACCTGTTACCTCTTCACTTTGCAGCAGCTGTTGTAAGGTGTTGCTTTTAGCAAAGCATTGTGAGTGATTTTTCTTGTCTGAGTCAGTAGAGGTGCAGGGCCACTAGTGTCCTGGAGGAATAAAGTATATAAGAAAGAAAGTGAAACACATTGTAGTTGATTAGAAAATGACACTAAGTTTTTCATACTGAGCTAGTATGCACCAACAGAATACTTAAATAGAATTGCTTTCTTACACCTGAAAAGAGGTATACAATTACATTTCCTAAACAGCAACAGGATACAAAGCAACAAACATTATTCACTCAGTGATACCTACATTATTCAGTTTAGGCACATAAGGGAGCAACAGCCTAGACCAGCACTCATCAGGTGCAAGACAGAAAAATTTAATCCTGGAAAGGACATACTGCAGGACACACACAACTACCTACGTACAGCTTGGAGAATTGAAAGTTTACCTTTGGCATGTCTGAGATGTAGGAGGAAACCACAGCACTGTGTGAAAACCAATGTGAAAAAAGGGGATGACATGGAGACTCCACACAGAGTACATGGCTTGGAGCAAAGTGATGTGAGGCAGTGGTGCTAAGTGCCATGTCATTCTGCTACCCTCAGAAAGAATCAACTTATATTAATAACCCATGGAAAAGTAGGTATTCACTCATTTCAGTGCTTTTTCTGCATAATCTTTTTATTTTCGCAGAATCTGATTACCCCATTAAAAACTTTCCTTTCAAATGCCAGCAAAGGCAGTGCTTCTCACTAGTTGTGGTACTACAAATTTATTTTCATTACCTACTTACTGAATTTAGGATCATGGGCACCCAAGCCTACACACACACACACACACACACACACACACACACACACACACACACACACACACACTTAAAGGCAATGTGTAAGTTTATCTAACCATCTGTTACTTGTCTCTAGGACATGTGAAGAAACCACAGACTCTGGAAAATCCAAGGCTTAAGGCAGACAAAAGCCTAGCATACAAACTGCAAAGAAAGGATCACAGGAATGAACCAAATGAGACTACCAGCATTATAAAATGATGGTGTCAACCACTACAACAATGTGACATACTGCTGTATTGCACTCTTACTATTTGCCCTAAATACTGCTATCATATGAAAAGTCTAACATGCACATAACTGCCAAGCCCTAAAAGCCACCATGAAAATTAAAGCTGAGTTAAGAAGAATTGCACAAACAGAAATAAAAAAAAAAAAAAAAAATCACAAACTCAGTATCAGACCATACTTTACAGGAGTAAATAATGGTAAGCATCGCTGCTGATTTCAGACTCGAGGAAAACAATGAAAACCACAGTACAACGGAAATAAAGGCCACATAAAACAATGTCTCACTGAATCATCAATACTCTAAGTATAACAAAACAATTTAACAGAACACAAGTCTAAAAAGCATAACAATATAAACTAAGGATGACCCTAGTACACTGGAAACGGCATGCTGATAAGTGTCACTGCCGTTTCCTAAAAACTATAGAGAAATTATTAGACATTAACACAACTAACCACCAATGCAAACATAAATAACTTCCAACCATTGGAAAATGCACAAAAACAACTTCAGTCACAGCAATGCATTACAAATCAAAACAGAGTAAAGATTATTTGAAACAATTTAAAATAGTTTTATATACTGCTAAAACATTAAAAATAAAATCTGTACATTTTGCTGTCTCTTCTTCACTGCTATTTATTTCATGCAAAACAATAATCATTTCTACACTTTGAAAAGATACTATTTTTTTGTCTCTAAAGCTTGTAGAAAAATTACCCTTTAATTGCATTAACACAAATACAATAAATACATATTAAAATTCAAGGAGTCCCTCTTCTCCAGAAAAAAAGTACATTCTGTTACCTGTAGGTAATGACTGATATGTAATTGTAAGAAGTGAACATCTTGGTGTAGAATTACACTCAGCCATACCTTTGCCTCATGCCTAGATGTGCAGTAAAAAATGTACTCATCATAACATTCAATCTGTGTTGTCTATTTCATTCTTCCTCAACTGTTGGGTTTAGATCCTAATCTTATATCCGACTCGGTTGCTTCTTCCAGCTTGTAAAACACTGAAACTCTTGAGCTTCTCCCTTTACCCATAATGCCCTCATCACCTTACATACCACAGATCTTGTTTGCTGCCCGAAGACCTAAAGAGAAGTAAAGAATCATGAAATAACAGAGTCCAGGACTCAAAAAAAGGAACAGCAGATCCTGCAGTATCCTTCGATCTTTTCAGGAATAAATCAAAGGAGGGGGATGGTAGAAGGGAAGTTGATGAAGAATGAAAATGGACAACACAGATGGAATGTTATGGTGAGTACATAACCTTTTTATCTGATGTTGTCATTTCCATTCATTCTTAACTGTTGGGACACAGTCCCCAGCTACCTAAATCCTGAGAAGACTAAGGAAGGATATTCATGAGCACAGCTGAGCCAAAGGCAGCTCTTTCCCTATAGACCAGATCCAATTTGTAAAGAACAATGTAGGTATGAAGATTAGTCCAAGTTGCAGATGAAATCTCATCCAAAGGAGTTCTAGACAAAAAGGCTGAAGAATATGCCATAGTCCTGGTGGAATGGGCTTTTGGTGGTTTTGGTAAAGGCAAACCCACATTTGCATCAATCAGTCAACTATTTGGCTAAAGTCATTTTTAGAAACTGGTTTGCCTAACTTTGATTCAGAAAAAGAAACAAATAATTGTTTGAATTTCCTCTAATTTTTGGTTCTGTGACTGTGAACATCCAACATGTGTAACATATATTCTCCTTTATTTGAGAATTTGGAAAGAAAATTGGAAGCTTGATTACCTGATTCATATTGTATTCTGACACAACCTTAGGTAGAAAGGAAGGATTGGTCCATAAAGACACATTTTCCTTGTGAACAATAAAAAAGTAGGTTTAGAAGACACAGCCTGAAGCTCTGACACCCTTCTGGCAGAATTAACCGCAACTAGGAAGACAGTTATCCAGGTCAAAAATTTTACTTCACACTTAGCTGATGGTTCAAAGCAATACTTAAATCCTTAAATCCTAAGGGGGAGTAGGAACCTTTAACAAATGTCTGAGTAGATAAATTCCTCTGAGAAAGGCTTTGCAAAGCTTGGTAAGGCTAATGTTGAATGATTTACTCCTATATGAAGACTAGAAATGGCTGCTAATTGTACTCTGACAGTTGAGGAGCTAGCCCCTTCACTGAAAATCATAGCTAAAAAGACAAGAACCTTAAAAATCAGAGCTGAAAAGGGATCCAATTCATTTTTATGTACTCAAAATACAAATCTTTTCCATTTAGTTTTGTAAACTTTTCTAGTGGAAGCTTTGAGGGATGATGCAATGCAATGGACAGGGGAGGAGAGCCTGAATTGTCTAGCAATCAATGGAACTGGAGAAATCACGCAGTCAACTTGAGGCCTGAAATGTCTGGATGAGTCATGCCTGTCGAGTGAGACAGTAGGTCTGGAGTTGGATCCGGAATCCAGGGTGGGTGTAGAACATGAGGCCAAAGGAAGGGAAACTAGATCTGACAAGATCAGTAAGGTGCAATAAGGATAATTGTGCTCTTCAACTGAGATGCTTTCTGGACAAATTTGTAAATGAGAAGTATCGGGTGGTAAGTGTAAAGGAGACAGGAAGGCCAAGTGTGAAGTAGAACGTCTCTCAGGAACTCTCCCACTGGGGCATCAGGGCAAAGAACCTGTTGCACTTGTTGAGGGGAGATGCAAAAGATCACAGCATGGTTGGCCCCATTGACAGAAAATCCTTTCTACCACCTTTATGTTGAGAGACCACCAGTGAGGAATTAGAATAGACCTGCTTAACTTGTCTGTGATTAAGTTGAACTTCTCTGGGATGTGCACTGCTATCAGAAATGATTGGATAACATTGCTCACTGCCATACTCTCATAGCTTCTCAACAAGGAAGGTAAGATTTGGTTCCCCTTTGTTAGTTTATATACCAGACCACTGACATATTGTCCATCTGAATCACAATATTCCTGGTTGGAAAGCCTGCACCTCTAGGAAAACTGCTCTCATCTCCAGGACATTGATATGCATATTGGCCTTTTCGGGGGACCATGTGCCTCAAATGTCATTCCCAAGAAATGTCCCCCCCACCCAATCTGACAGGAGTCTGTCACTGTGGCCTTGGGTTGAGGGAGAAAAAAGGGATGGCCTTCTTGTATTTCATTGAAATGAATCCATCATAGAAGGCAATTTCTGTAAGCGTGTGTTATTTTGACTTGACCAGATGATTGTTGATGGAGAACAGACCATTGATTTGCGAGCGCCCATTGAAGGATCCTTACATTGTACCCTGCTAATGGTACAAGAGTGACTGCAGCTAACATGGATCCCAATGCTTAGAGTATCAGGCAAGTTGAAAGAGAATAACTTCAAATGATCTTTTTGACCTGGAACTGAACTGTTTGAATCCAGGACAGAGGAAGAGAAACTATTTCAGTGACCATACTGAAAAGAGCTCCTACGAAGTCCAATATGTGAGTTGGTTTGAGTTGAGATTTGCTGTAATTGACAGAAATCCCCAGACAAGAGCACAACTGGTGTAAGCAGTCACGAGCTTGAATTAGATGATGACTGGTCGGAGTCTCAAGTGAGCTGCAACTACTATCATGCAACCTGGTAAACACCCTGGGGCTGTGGTGAGATCAAAGGGCAGTGCTCTGAATTGAGAATGACTGGCTCCCAGCTGGAAGAGTAGACATCTTTTGGATCATCTGTTCATTTTCATGTGATAATATGCATCCTGAAGATACATCCAGTTGTCCTTGTGCAGAAACGACAGAATGGATTGAACTATGATCATCCGAAACTTTGTATGTTGAACTGACAGATTCAGTTTGCTGAGATCCAAGACTGATCTCCAGTCCCATCTTTTTTAGGCACTAAAAAGAATCCTGAATAAGCTCCGGACTCCTTTTGGTCTGGGATGACTTTTTTTTCTAGCAGCTTGTTTATTTCTAGTGCTGCTGCTTCCTTCTGACTGGGTAGAACATCAGGGATTTTGTTTGATACTAGCCAGGGCAGATGGGAAAATGGTATAATATAACCTCTGGATATAATCCTTCAAACCCATGAATCTTTTGTCATTTCTAGCCAGGCTCTCTGGTGCAGGGATAAATGACCCCTGACTGCCTCCAGAGATGGACAGTCAGGCCTCCTTTCAGGAGCACTGATGGGCTTTATCAGACAAAGTATCCCTAGATCCCTGGTTATGCAGACCACCTCTGCCACCGTGACAGCATCTTCCATTAGAGTTACCCCTCTGCCTCTTTAGGAACTGTCTCCATGTGGATATTGGAAGGATTCCTGGGATTTTTTGAACCACATTTTCTGTCTGCCTCATTAGTTCCCAGAAAAGGTCTGCTGAGGGGTCAAAAATGTATGCCCACGGCAGACAGGGTTTTTCCTTCCTGCTCAAACTAAGAGAGTGTGTCTTTTACTCTGGGCCCAAATAAGGAGGTTCCGTGTGCCTTTTACTCTGGGCCCAAATAAGGAGGTTCCGTCAAGAGGAGCACTGACGAAAGAAGATTTAAAGGGTTCTGAAGTCACACAAGCACATCCAGGCATGTCTTCTGATGGAAATGCCTGAATACACTGCCCATGAGGTACCTAAAGCCATGAGGGAAAATCAGCCTCATGGATGAGTTTGAGATAGACTGAAGGGCTGCCAAATGCAAGGGAATAGTGCCTCTGGACCTCGGAGGATGTGGTCCCAGAGAAGGATGTGGAAAGTTCTTTAATCAAATCCCTCTGAAGTCTCATAAAATGTGTGAAATAATTCAGTGACCTAATGGTGAAGGTTACTAAAGCATAGACATGCTTCTCAAACCTGTCTAGCACCCTAGATTCTCTGTTAGGGGACTGAACATAGGAACTTTGTTCCACTAGTTCCTTCTTAGTGGCTGCTGCTATGACCTCCTTTATTCCAAGATGTTCTATCCTTAAACGGTGCCAGGATACTATGTGGTCGCTTAGGGATAGGATCAAGCATGCCATGCTCCTTCCACACCAGTCGAGAAATAAAATCAATGAGCTCACTGGTGGGCAGAATCACCCAGAAAATAGACAAGCCATCTCTAAAGGCTTCCAGGAACACTGACTTCTCTTGGGAAGGGTTATTGGGGGACCAAACACCTCTTTGTTTCAACAATTCTAAGATGTCTCCAAATGAGATTGTTAGGAGATGATCTGGGGACCCTCCCCCTTCATCAAAGTCACTGTTTCTTGTGGAAAGTCTAAGTGCTTCCTTTTGCACTCCTCTTCCGAGGGACTTCTTTGGTGGGATGCTTCACAAAGGTATTGGAAGAGATTAGTATACCCTGCTGGGTGGTCTGGAGACTGGCTCAAGCTGGCTGTCCCAGTGGAACAGACGACTGAGCCTCTGGAGGCAGAATCAAATGGGAATGGGGAGTCTGAGCTGAAGAGGGAAGAGAAGTCTGAACTCCAGAGAAGGCTCTCTCCACTCCCTCAAGGACAGAATGCCTTGGAGAAAAAGACACCAATTTATCTGATAAGGCAGGCTTATGGACCATTGGTTCCCTTCACCCTGAAGGCAAACTACTCGAGGAGGAATTCAGAGCTGAACTGTCCAGTGCTGAAGCTCTGAGGGGCAGAGACAGCTCTGATAACTTTGGAGTTCAGTCCAACACCTCAGAGCCGGTGCTATGGTTCCAAGAGTCGTCCAGCTCCAAAGTACTTGGAACTGGACCATTCAGAGACACAGCTGAAGATGCCAACATCTTCAGAAACATGGCAGACTACTCCAGGACTTTTGGATCTAAAGGCTCCAAAACAGAAGGTCAGATTGGAGAAGGAGCTAAAAGTGGAGGAGTAGTACTGACAAGGATATCCAGACTCAATGAAGTTGGAGCTGGAAGAACTCCCATTTGTATCTGCATCCTGAGGAACTTCTTTAACATCCTATCCACATCGGCTTCTGTAAGGCTCTTGGAAGATCGAATGGATGAGGCCATGGATGAACGTCTTGAAAGGTGTGAAAGAGACTGTGCCAAAAAGGGAGATGGGAGCTGGCAATAGCTGAGGTGAATGGATCTCTGGAGATTTACCAGATCTAGGTTTCAGATCTGAAGCTTTTGGCTGCATCTTTTTTTGCTTGTTTAAGAGAAGGGCTCTGACAATGGAGCAGAAGTTGTCAGATCTCGAGATCTCTTACATGTTCTATAGTATAAAGAATCTCTTTCTTTGTCCACTCTTTTGGGGGTTTGAGCTGCAGAGGCTGTAGATGCAGGTTTAGAGGGTAGGAAGCCCCTAAGAATTAATTTAATCTTCCTGTCAGCTAAGGTATGGGTATTAGACTATTTACAGATATCAGAATCCAGACGAGAGAGCCCTAAACAATAGACGCACTTTGAATATGTATCTGAGTTGGATATTTTGTGGCTGCAGGCTATGCATTTTTTAAACCCTGAAGGTATGTCAGACGTATTAAACCAAAAAACACAAAAAGCGTAAGAATTTTCAGATGTATTAAAATGAAAAACACAAAAAGAGTAAGTTAGAATTTTTTTTAACAGAGAAAAAGGAGGAAGGAATTACCAACAATGGTAATTAAAAGGGGTGTACTAAAATGTACTATACAGGGACAGGACACCGGTAATGGTATTAAGGAATAGTCTTTAAGAGTAGTCTGAAAGAAGGGAGAAAGGACTTTAGAAGTAATTTTCTAAGATGTTGAGAGAGAAGAAAAAGAGCAAAGGATATATAAATTATTTGAATTATACACAAATGAATCTAACTCACAAAAAATATCAAGGCTCACTTGAGAGCTTTAAGTTACCACATCCGAATGCTATGGTAGTAAATGAGATCTGAGGTATGTAAGGTGATGAGGGCATTATTGGTAAAGGGAGGGGCTTGAGAGTTTCATTTTTCTACCACCTAGAAGAATTGGCCACACCTACAATTGTGGAATGAATGAAAATGACAAGATCACATACAAAAGTTATCTGCTTACCATAATGATAGAACAAAGTTGTCTTTATGTCCAGTACAACCTTTGGGTACCTGGATCTGACTTGGCACCTTACAAATTTGTGGATCCAGGGCTCGGACTACTCCCCTACCCATAATTCCCTCTCTCTTCCCCAAAATAGCTCAGATTGAGTTTGCCTATCATACAAAAAAAAATTAAATTTCATGTAGGCTTAATCACAAGGAAAAGGAATGTACTCCTGTAAAAAAAAAAAAAAAAAAAAAAAAGACAACTAGGTGAAGCTGAACATAGCAAGACTCCCCTAGAGTACCATCCGTTCTTCATGGCACAATAGGTGACAATTTGGAAGGGGAACAGAAGGATGATGTTCAACTGGATGAAAGACAAACCCGATCTATCTTTATGGTAAGTACAAAACTTTTGTATCCAATTTTTTTTTCATCTGATTCAACCTTTAGGACAGATTCTCTAGCAACCAACCACCTGGGTGGCATCCAGGAAAGATATTCCTCAGAAGGGTGTAGACAAAAGAAGTACAGGCTCTTGTCTTGATGGAACATCCAATTTGTAATGTGAAACAAATGTATGAATTGTAGACCAAGTGGCTGCACCACAAATTTCATCAATAGGTAGTCTATGCTGAAAAGCAGCCAAAGTTGCTACGATCTTGTAGAATGATCTGTAGGCTTTCTGGTTAAGGACAAACCTAATTTCTCATACACAAACACAATGCAATTTATGAGCCATCTAGAAAGAGCAACTTTAGAAGCATTTTGTCCTTGCTTGGCTTTGAAAAATGCAATAAATAACTGATTTTCTAAAGTCTTTAGTTCTGGGGAGATGGATTCTAATTTGCCTATTATAATCAAGCAGATGTAAAGTGCATTCGCCCATTCATCTTTGTTAGAAAACTTTCATAACAGGAAGACTTATGAACTGATAAAGATTGTTTCAGATGCTGCCTTTAGAAGAAAAGTAGGTTTCGTTTTAAGACAGACACTATCTTTATGGAATATTATGTACGGTAGTTTGCAGGATAGAGCTTGTAGTGATGATCTTTTTTCACAAGTAACAACCACTAGAAAAAGAGAGTTATGTACTTACCATAACTTGGAATCTTTGCTATCCAGTACCATTATTCATCAAGAATGGGTCTTGGATCTGACCTTGGATCCAAGCCAGTGAATGATGGACAGATCCAGAGCTCAAGCTCCTCCCCTTCCCATAATCCCCTGCTGACCACTAACCCTCAGACTGAGTTTGCTGAACAAATAAGAATGCAGATAGTCTGCACAGGAGATAAAACAGGAGATAAAATATCCTAAAAACGAACACTCCACCCCTACCAGATCCCCAGAAGGCAGGGGAAGGTGGGCGGGAATATGATGAATAATGACACTGGATAACACAGATTCCAAGTTATGGCACGTACATAACTCTTTATCTGATGCTATCTGTATCATTACTATTCACAAATGGGTCAGAATCCCCACCTACTACGAACCCTGGGTGGCCTCAAGGAAGGATATGCTGGAACACACACAGGAACCAAAGGAAGCCCTGTTCCAAGACACTAAGTCCAACTTGTAATGTGAAACAAAAGCGTGAGGATTAGACCAAGCAGCAGCAGCACAGACCTCATCCAAGGAATGTTTAGCCAAGAAAGCCGAAGATGTAGCCACAGACCTAGTACAGTGGGCCTTAACTGGTCTGGATAGCTCCACATGCCTGCTATCATAAATGTAGGAAATATAGCCATTAAATCCATCTGGAAATAGTTACTTTGGAAACTGCCAGACCCTTTCTGTTTTGAGAAAAGGCCACGAACAGCTGGACTGACATCTGAAATTCCTCAGTCCTTTTCAGACAGAAACACAATTGCCTATGAACATCTAAACAATGCAAGATATATTCTCCATTGTTATAGTAATTAGCGAAGAAAACCAGTAGTTGTAATTGAGGTTAGCTTCCAGAGCCACTTTCGGAATAAACCAAGAATTTGTTCTAAGGGACACTATGTCCTTGCGAAAGACTATAAATGGAGGTTTAATGCTTACAGCCTGCAGTTCTGAGACTCTCTTGGCAGAGGTAATGGCCACTAAAAATGCTGTCTTCCCCAAGACAGGAACTTAATATCACAAGACACAGCTGGTTCAAAGGGCTTTTGTGTCAAGGACTGCAGCACCAAGGTCAAATCCCATGGTAGGGAAGGATCTTTAATAGACAGTCTCAGAAGAAAAACTCCTTTCTAAAAGGTTTTGCACAGTTTAGAAGAAAAAATATGCTTCTCATTCGAATGGAAATTAAAAATGGTTGCCAACTGGAGCTTAATCGTAGAAAAACTCTTCCCATCCTGAAAGAATACAAGAACAGCAAAATATCAGGAACTGGGGCCAGAAAAGGATCCAAATTATGCTGTCTGGCTCAAACGGAAAACCTTTTCCATTTACTGGAATACACCTTCTTCGTAGATGGCTTCTGAGATGCCAAGATGATGCGCCTCACCAGGGAAGGAAGCCTTGACTGCAAAAAGATTACTGGAACTGGAGAAACCACCCAGTTAAACGAAGAGTCCGGAAATTGGGAAGTGGAAGCCCCAAGGGATAGGAAATGAGATCCGGAAAGGGATCCAATATCCAGGGAGGATACTTCAGATGAGACTGTAGAAGGGAGAACCTGAAGAGGCCTAAAGGTGGCAATGAGGAAGACAGGGGTCTTCAGGAGGTGAGCTTTTTGTAAGACTTTGGATATTAGAAGACTAGGAGGGTAAGCATAGAGAAGTCCTGGCGGCCAATCATGAATCAAAGCATTCCTGGGCAACTCTCACACTGGAGGGATCAGGGCAAAATAACTGCTGTATTTGTGGTTGACTTTGTAGGCAAAGAGATTGCAGCATGATGACCCCAACAGTCGAATATCTGACTTGCTACTGACAGATTCAGGGACCACTAATGGGGACTCAAGACAGATGTGCTGAGTTTGTCGGCCAGCACATTGGAACTGGTGAGAATGCGAGTTGCAAGAAGAAAGCACCTGGAAGACATCACCCATTTCCACACTCTCATAGCCTCTCAGCACAGAGGATAAGACAGTACTCCCCCCTGCTTGTTGATATACCAGACCACCATCGTGTTGTCCATTTGAATAGCTATGGTCCCCAGGGGGAGGCACTCCTGAAAGGCTTGCAGCGTTAGAAGGACTACTCTCACCTCCAGGACATTTATGTGCAATTTGGTCTCTGTGGGGGACCATGACTATCCTGCCCTGAAAATGCCACCCCCCACCCCAAAAAGGAGGTGTCTGTGGTCACAGTGGACTTTGGAGGGGGAAGACAAAAGGGACTGCTTAGAATTAGGTCCTGAGACTGAAGCCACCAAGTGAGGTGATTTCTGCAAATGAGTCATCCTGGTGGTTATGGACATGTTATGAATCTAAGCAGACGACTGAACTGCCACAGACTTCTGAAGAACTCACATGTGATACTTGGTGAGGGGCACTAACTGGATGGCAATCACCATCGAACCTAATGCTTGAAGAATCAGATGAACTCACGGGACCTCTAGATCCAGCAAGTGAGAAACCTGATCTCCAATGAGCTTGACCTTGCATAAGGGTAGTGCTGCATTCTCCGATACTGTGTCCAATTTGCCCCTGATGAACTCAAGTTTTGGCACGGAGAAAGACTGGATTTGGGCAAACAGACTGTAATACTTAGATGCTGAAAAAGGTTAGGGGTGTAACTGATGGCCATTAATAATTGATTCCTCATGGGGGCTGTGAAGAGCCAATCGTCCAGGTATGGGAAAGACCTGGAATCCTTGCAGCCAGACATGAACTGCCACCACTGCCATGCATTTGGTAAACACCTGGGGGGTCTGTGGTGAGTCCAAAGGGCATGGCTCTGAACTGGTAGTGAATGGCCCCCCAAGCAAAAGCACAGGTGTCTCTTGCAGTGTCTGTCAATTTTGATATGACAGAATGTGTCCTTGAGATCCACTGAGTACATCTAATCATCCTTGCACAACAGAGGCAGAATGGACTGGACAGTGACCATCTGGAACTTGGACTTCTTCACCAATAGGTTTAGTTTGCTAATGTCCAAAATTAGATACAGGTCCCTGGTCTTTTGTGACACCACAAAGAAGCAATAGTAAGTTTTGGACCCTCATTGTCCCACTGGGACCTCTTGAATGGCTCTTTTTAGAAGAAGGTCTTTGAACCTCGAGATAGGCCAACTCCCTTTGGTGGAGTGGAATGTCCACGAGAGATTTTAGAACTGGAGGGGGCTGAAAAAAGGAAATGAAGTAACCCCTGGAAATGAAGTAACCCCTGGAAATAATCTTTAACACCCAATGATTGGAGGTGCGAGTTGTTCAGGCTAGTGGGCAAAGGGAGAATTGACCCCTGACTGCCTGCAGGGCAAGCAGTGCTTCAGGAGTGCTGAAAAGGCTTCTCCAAAAAGGGTTCCTGGGAGTGCTGATTCTACAGATCCCCTCTGCCTCTTGGGTGGCATCTACCATTGAATCCCCTACCCTGGCTTGCGGGACAGAAATTCTTGGGGAACATCCTGGAAGGAGGATTGAGTCCTGCATAACCAAAGTTTCTTACTTCCCCTCTGAGCCTTGGAAAAGGAATGTTGGGGAGTAGAGAACTTAATTCCCACCACGGACAGAGTCTTGCCCTCCTACTCGCTGCGGTCAATTTTCCCTGACAGAAGGTCCAAACAAGGTTGTGCCATCAAAGTAGGTGGTAGTAAAAGATGCCTTAAAGGGTTTCACAAACCCGCAAAGGTGAAGTCCTGTTGGTGATAAGATCTACAAGCCTGCCCCCAGGAGGGGAACACCCAGGTAGAAGATGGGCTCATCCCGAAGGCCTTCAGGAACATGGATTCCTCCAAAGATGGGTTGGGGGAAGACCAACTGCCTCTTTTCTTAAGAATTTTGAGGATGTCTGCAAAAGACACTTCCTCAGAAGTCTGGTGGACCCATCTCCCTCCTCGAAATCCATGTCCTCTATGAGGGACTCTCTGAGGGAGTCCAATTGTCTCCTCTTACATGTTCTCTTTTGAGGGGGTTCCTCCATGGTGGGTTCAGTGGAGAACTTGGGAGAGAGAAGGGCTCCAAGTGGGGCAGTGCCCATATGAAGGCACTGGCAGGAGGGCTGACCCTGGAAGGACAATGATGCCTCACCATCCAAAGCTGATACAGGCTGGGGAGGGCCTATAAAAGAAGAAGAGGTGACTGCCAAGCTGGATAAGGTCATCTCTACCACCCAGAAGGCCGACGGATTGGATGAAGCCCCAGGACCACCTGGGGGGGAGAAGGGACCCCAATGCAGCACCGAGACCCCCTGAGGATATCGGCCGTGAGCTGTCCAGTGCTGAAGCCTCCAAGGGAAGGGAACGGTCTGAAAGTTCTGTGCCCGAATCCACCCCAGAGAACCCAGACCGACCTCACGGGAATGAGGCACAGCCTGTTCTAAGGGCAGTGGAACACAGCTGGCCAAGGACCCTAATGGTGTCGAGAAGGGATGAATACTGGACAGTCAGCCTCTCACTTGGAAAGCTCTGGTCTGATGCTCCAAAACCAGATGGATTGGAAGACGAGAGTGGAGTCCTGTGGATGGGCACGTTACCTTGGCCATCTGAGCTGAGGATGACAACAAGCCCAACTTGATTTGGGCCTTGAGGAAACTCCTCATCATCCTATCCATATCTGACAGTAATAGACTTTTGGAGGATCTGGAGGATGCAGCTGAATGGCTTGATCTGGCTGGGGATTCTGCCTAGGATCCGATAGTCCTACGGTTCCATGAGGGGGACTGGCTCTGATGCATCGGATCCAATCTCCTGAAGGATCTGGATGGAGAGTTCTTGATAATGACTGGCTCCAGTAAGATACTCTGATCCAAAGGTCTGGCAGGATCTGATGGTTTGGGCTGCATGCCGGATGGATCAGACAATTGGATCAGATTGGGGGAGGGCTTGTGCAGAGTTGTTTCCAAATGTCTCTGCGGTGCCAAGACCTTGGCTCTGAGAGGCTGATCCAAGGCTCTCAGAACAGAAGAGCTCAGATCTGAAACCACAGAGGCTGGACTTGGATCTGGGGTTCTGTGATCCCACAGCCTATGCTTTTTGGAGACAGGGGATCTGTGGTCCCACAGCTTCAGCATTTTGGAGAGAAGGAGGCCCTTTTGAAAGAAGGGGAGGTCTCTTCTTAGGATCCTGAGAGGGCTTGGCGGGAGGGTCTGAAGGCTGGGTATCATCTTGAGCCAAGCCCTTTAGGAGTAACTTGTTGTGACACTCCATAAGAGCTCTGGGATTGAATGCAGCAGAAATGTCACATTCAACCTCCAGGTGTGCAGCTCCCAAACAGTAGAGACACTCCTCATGTGAATCGGAATAAGGCATCTTCTGACCGCACGTGGAGCATCATTTGAAACCAGAGGGTTTCTCTGCCATACTCTCTCACACACATACAAAATAAAAGTAAAGAAAGAAAACATTTTTTTTAAAGAGAGGTAGTGGAAAGGGTGGGAAAATCTACCGAGGCAATAGGTAGAGAATAAACTACTCTACGTTATATATACAGCTATGGGAGGGGAAGTAAACTATGCTAAACACACTAACTAGCTATAAGGAGGAGAAAGAAACTGAAAGAAGGCAAGAAAAAGACACTTATCTACACTTGAGGAAGCTCAATCCTGGATCTCATCCTAAGCATTCAGCAGCAAATGAGATCTGGGGGTTAGATGTAAGCAGGGGATTATGGTAAGGGAAGGAGCTTGAGCTCTGGATCTGTCCATCAGTTGCTGTCTCAGATCAGAGGTCAGATCCAAGACCCATTTGTGATGAATAATGACACGGATAGCAACAGATAAATAGTTTTCCAGAATAAAACATTTTGGATCTGTTGATGCTGCAGGTTCAAAGGGTAGTTGTGAAAGGGTTGGAGCATCATAGTAATATCTCATGCAGTGACTGGATTTCTTATAGGAGGTCTGAGTAAACAAATATCCTTTCAGAAAGGCCTTAGAAATTCTTAAAGAGGCTATGGATGTCGGATTATGACCAACATGAAAATTAGAAATGGCTGCTAACTGTACTTTAATCACAGAAAATTTGGAACAGATTGGACAAAAAAATCTAGAATCGAGGATAAGGTTGCTGAAAAGGGATCCGATCCTTTGCTTGTTGCCCCTACTGAAAATGTTTTCCACTTGCTCAGATAGACTTTCCTTGTACTGGATTTCCGTGAGGCAGGATATGAATGACTTTATCTGAAAGTCTGGCATCTCTGGCCACTGTTAAAAGTGTAGGAACCATGCGGTTAGCTTCAAGTTCTTTGGATTCGGGAGCAGATGCCCAGATGACTGAGACAAAAAATCTGGGTTGTGCCTTAGAATTCATGGGGGGATTAAGAGGTAAGGCCAAAGATAAGGGAACCAAACTTGTCTGGGCCAAAAAGAGGCAATGAAGATTACCTTTGCCTTGCATCTTCTGACTTTCTGGAGAATTCTGTTAACAGAGGAAAAGAGGGAAAGGTGTATAGAAGACCTGGAGGCCAAATGTGGACCATAGAGTCTCTTGATGACTGAACCTGTGGAGGATTAGGGTAAAGTAACTGCTTCCCCAGCAGCAGAAAATTTGGTTTGCCACTGATTGAGAGACCACTTGTGAGGCAGAAGAGTGCTTATCCACTAAAACAGTGGAAGTCCCCAGAACATGCATTGCTATTAGAAAAGGAATGGGCAGTCATCACCCACTGCCAAACACTTATGGCTTCCTGACACAAAGGATTTATTTATTTTTTTATTTCACATTTGTTTACCAGGAAAATCCAACTGGGTCACAGAGAGCCTACCTTCAGTTGAGGCCCAGGGAGAAAAGCTCCATAAGACAAACAGTTTATAAATAAACAATATTAGGCAAATAGGTTAGTGTACTAATATTAACATAAGCATACTCTTAACAATAACTAATAATAAACACCAAAACAGTAGTACAAATATGATACATGGTGCAGACATAGACTAGTTGCAGTATATTTTTGATGCAAACTCTGTGCTAATCACAGCATTATATACTGGGGTAGTTGTTAGGAAGATGTAAAGGGGTTCGGATAGAAGTTAGTAGTAGGAACAGGGGAGGAGGGAGATGGAATAACAGGGAATAGTAAGGTGGTTAAGGCAGACAGAGTTCAGAGAAGCAGTGGAGGGAGGTGGAGGTGTGATGATGTGGCTGGAGGAATCAGCTTGGGGTTGAGCAGGAGCAGATCCAGGAATTAAAGAGGTGTTCCTTAAGTGCGAGTTTGAAGGATGTGTGTATGTGGTTGGATCTGAAGGATAAGGGAAGGGTGTTCCAGATTTTAACTATGGAGGAGTATAGGCTATGTCCGGCTGATTTCATGGGACAATGTTCTTGCAGAAGCTGGTTGTTTTCAGACTTTAGAGATCTGCTTGGTTTATTGGAGTGGAAGATTAATTAAGGCAAGGCAGGCCAATGGTCTATGAATGATTTTATGTGCTGTGTTGAGCTGGATGAAGGTAATATGATGTGAAAGTTCAAGCCAATTTTGATTGCGTAGGGGTATGTAGTGATGAGTGGAGTATTTTGCATTGGTGGCAAACTTAGCAATTTTGTTGTAGCAAGACTCAAGCTTAGATTTTAGACAAGCTTGTAGGTTATTCAGACCTGGGAGTCCATATAAGAGACAGGGTAGGAGGTAGGTAGGGGCTAGTGCGCATTTACTGTGAGCATCTCGGTAATATTTGTGCCGGTAAATGGTCCCAAGTTTCTGGTGGGTTTTCTTGATGTTATTATGTATATGTAGGTTGAACTTAAGGTTTTCATCAATGGTGATGGCTTGTAGTTTTGAGTGGAAGATATGTTCAATTATGTTGTTCTGTGAGAGAACAGTAAAATGGCTTTTATTTAAAGAGTGTGTTTTGGGGGTGAAGAGTATAAGTTTATTGTTTTGGTGGGGTTAAGAAGTAGTTGATTATTGGATAGCCAGCTCTCAATGGATGTAAAAGCAGTTTGGGTGATTTGTTGAAGATGTGATACAGAATCTGATAAACAGATGACTATGGAGTTATCAACATATTGTATTATTGTACTCTGTTGGAAGGCGGTATGTAGGACATCAGTAAAGATGTTAAATAAGATCTAGTTCCCTTTATTTGTTGATGTGCCAGACTGCTGTCACTTTGTCCATCTGGATGGAGATAATACCTTCTGGCAGAGAGTTTTGGTATGTCCGCAACTCTAGTAAGACTGCTCTAACCTTTAGAATGTTGATGTGAAGTTTGGCCTCTGAATGTGTCCAGAATCCTTGGACAATCTTCCCCTCATAATCCCTCCCCTGGGAAGCATCCGTAGTAACTGTTGCTACAGGGGTGGAAGACAGAAGGGGAGGGCCTCTGAAAATGCTGGTGATGTTGGTCATCACCAGATGTGACATTTGCATATGGGAGTCTGTTGAATAAGGGTATTTACAGACGGAGAAACCATTGGACCGACAAGGTCCACTGGAGGATGTGGTAGCTGGACAGTGAAATCAAAGTGATTGCTGAAGCCATAAGTCCTAAAAGTCCTAAAATTTGTTTTGATGTCAGTTTAATTTCTCTAAGTCATTTGGATTTCTAATACCATGATGGAAATAAACACCATTCCTATGTCAAACTATGATTAAAGTTTGTGAAACTGGTACTGTTTCAATCTTTGTATGATAGCAAAAACTGCTCTTTGTAGCACCCACAATGTTCCCAGAAATGACTCCTTTTGCAATTCATATGATGTTACATGTACTGATAGCATATCTAAATAAGACTGTAAATTATTTTTCTAGAGACCCATTGCTCCTACTACTACTGGAACTGTATGGGTATCCTTCTTCCACACTGCCCTCATTTTTGCCTGCAAGTCCTGGTATTTTATGACTGTCTCGCTGTACATAAGACACTGTAATCATTGGGTGTAGCAACTGGAGTAAGCAATGCTACTTTTGTCTTCTTTTCATGGACTACTGTATCTGTTTTTCTTGCCTTTATTTTTTGAACTGTTGGTAATGGATAATTCCATGTGATATAAACTTCATTTTCCATAATACTTTGTGGCTCAAGTTTCCACTGCTTCTCAAGTACTTATTACTGTACAGTTTGCACAATCCTCAATGCATCAGTCTTGCCACATTAGGCCTTTCAGTATACAGACCCTCTGCCATTAGTATTCATAGGTTCATAGATCGGTACCAGGCTATCTGCCCAAGGGCCTAAGTAAGCCTAGCCAACAAGGTTCCCTGTCTTATACCACCCCAAGAATGTTAATTTCCTGTGCCCCTGTCGAGCAGAGCCACAGAAGTTATCCCCGGGGTGTATTTCCTATTTCCCATCCACTCATCAAGATTTTTCTTGAAGAGTGCTAATGAGGAACGTTGCTTGACATAGATGGGTAGCTTGTTCCAGAGAATAGGAAGTCTCTGGGACAGGAATCTATCCTTCCAGCATGTCCTGTTTATTGTGGTGACAAGGTTTAGGTCCCTAGAGTGTGTAGCTCAGAGGGATTGGGATTTCTTTAGGTGTAGCATGTCCAACAGCTCTGGGTTTAACATAGCTTTATATGTTAGGCAGAGATCTCCTCGGAGTAGGCGATATGCTACAGACTAAAGCTGGAGTTTTTTGAGATGGTCAGTGTAGGGAATCTGTTTCAATCCTCTTTGTGAGGTACTTCTGTGGCCTTTCCAACTGCTGCAGATGTCTTGTGAGGTACACTCCAAAAGGGGCGATGGACTCTATAATGGGTCTAATGAGTGCTGAGTAGAGGGGAACAATGACCTCTTTTTTCCTGGATGAGAGCCCTTTTGTGATGAGGTGTGCCACATACAAGGATTTCCTGACTACTGTGGCGATGTGATTATCAAAGAAGAGACTACTGTCCACCTAGGTCCCAAGGTCTCTTATCACACATTCGGCGTTAAGTAGACTGCCGTTTATGTGGTAGTTCATAGGTACAGAGTTTTCACCAAAGGGGATGACAATGCACTTTTTGGCATTGAGCTTGAGGCCATGCATCTGACACCAGGCATCTGCCTTCAGTGAGGCCCTTCTGTAGGATGTCCACATCATTTGAGGACTCAACTATGGCTCCTAGTTTGCAGTCATCTGTGAACTTCGTTAGCCAGAGGCCTTCTGTGTTAGCCTGTACTTCAGAGAAGTAGATACCAAACAGGAGAGGTCCCAGGACTGAACCCTGTGGTACTCCACTTGTCACTGGTTTGAAGTCAGATTTGGAGTCTGCAACTTTTAGTGTGGGTTCTGTCAGTGAGCCAAGTTGGCAACCCATCTTGTAACATAGGGATTTATATCTAGTTTACTGAGTTTAGCTTTAATTCCAGAATATGGGATGGTGTCGAAAGCCTTGGCGAGGTCAATATAGGCTGTGTGAACCACCTTACCCTTGTCTACGGTTTTGGTGACTGCCTCAAAGAAGTCGATCAGGTTCAGAAGGCATGATCTACCTTTCACAAACCTGAACTGGGTGGGGTCCAGAGTTTGGAGGTTACCAATGTCTTTGTTTATGAGTTCCATGATGATACGTTCCATGGCCTTGCAGACCAGGCTCGTCAGGCTAATAGGGCGATAGTTCCAAGGATCAGTGGTGGCTCCCCCTTTGTGGAGTGGGAAAATTGTTGCTGTGCACCATTCAGTGGGCACAAAGCCTGACGTGAGACTATGATTGAACATGGTGCTTAGGTGGGGAGCCAGCTTGTTCTGAAGTTCGTGTAAAACGCAGCCTGGGATGTTGTCTGGTCTCATGGATGCTGTGTTTTTGGTTTTAGAGAGTGCAGCTTTTACCTGCATAGATGTGATTACAGGGACTCTGCATTCTTCCTGTATTGATATGGGCCCTTTAGGGGGTGAGAGGGGGGTAAAGTTAGCACTGAACCTATCTACCAGGATGCTGGCAATATCTGTTGGTTCTGTAATTTACATGCCATTGTGCTGTAACTCAGAGCGGATCTAGGTGTTGCCATTGAGATTCTTGACATAGCTATAGAATGCTTTGTCATTGCCCTTACAATCAGTGGCGATTTTGTTTTTGTAGCTAGCTTTAGAGGATCTTATAAGGGATCTCAGCTTCTTACTGAGGCTGACCAGGGAGCTCCTCCACTCATGGGATTTTACTCTCTTTTGCAACAGTTTCTTCCTTCTGTTGTAGAGTTTGTTTATGGCAGGGGACCACCAAATTGGCTTCCCAGCAACAAGATGTGCGACTGTTTCTAGTTCTGGTTTATAGAACCTGCATTTGTCTCTCCCACATGTTTAATGGACTTTGTAAACCAATGTGTACGCAAGTCCACTGCCTTGGGCCACTAATAACAACCTTTCATCTTTTGGTTTAAATTCACCTCTCCTTAACCATTCTGGTGTCAGATCCTGATCAACATGAGGTTGGTCCAGGAGGTTTCTGCACTTGCAACTATATGTATGCCTTTTCTACACTTCTTGCTTTCTCATCTGATCCTTCACCTTATACATTTTCTTTTATTTTTGGCGCATTCAGTTTTTGCCTGATTTTTGTCTGCTTCTGGTTTGGTTTCCATTCCTGTGATATGCTTCTGCTAAACTAAGCAGGTAAGTCATCTTAGGTTTGTTCTCTTCATGTTTCCAAAAATTCACTAAGTTTTGATCTGGTGAGGTTAGTATATATGTATGCAGTCCTACAACTGCAGAACTACATATGTAATACATTTCCAGGAGACCCATAGCTCCTTCAGAAAGAGGAATATATAATCTTGGTATATACATTGATTTTTATATATCATTTGATAAGCGTGAAGCATTTTTCTTGTTTTCCTGTCCAACTGATCCAATACCTTTTGGGGCTGTCAATCACACCAAAACTGTAACTTAAAACAGGCAGAGCAAATTGGTTTACAGTTGGACTTTGTTTCTAGATGTCAGGGCTGTTTTCATTATTAATTTTAGTCTTCTAAAATATTCCATTCTGAGTTTTGTTTGCATTTGTTCGTGTTTTATTGTGAATCCTTCATCAATTTCCAAATATTTATACACCCTCTCCTGCTCAAGTTCCTTCATATCACATCCCCTGTCCCAGATTGATATTTTCTTGGTGCTGCAGCTTTCCTGCTTTAAATGTTGCTTTTGCACATTTATTAAGACTAAATAAAATTCTTATATCATCTGAGAAAATTTTGACCACTTCCAGATGTGCAGTAGGAGATGGATGATGCAAGACTAAATTGATTACTTGCTGAGGAGAAAGAATTCTGGATTCCAGTAAGTCTGGTTATCTGGTTTATTGTGTCCAGGAGGACTCCATGTTTTGAGAGGGGGTCAACTGATTCTTTGTTTGATTCACTGCGACTCCCAAGTTCTGAAGTAACTGAAGCAAAAGGTCCATCTGCTGGAATAGTAGAGCTCTGGTTGAGGCAGTGAGGAGCCAATTGTCCATATATGGGAACACCTAGAACTGTTGCAGTCTATGGTAAGTTATCACCCCTGTCATGCATTTGGTAAACACCCAGGGGTCTGTGGTCGGTCCAAAGGGCAGTGCTCTGAATTGGAAATGACGGTCTCCCAGCCAGAAACAGAAATCTCCTGGACTGCTGGTTTATCTTGATATGATAATAAGCATCCTGGAGATCTATTGAACACATCCAATCATCCTTCCTCAGTAGAGGCAAAACAAACTGAATTGTGACCATTCAGAATTTTGTTTGCTTTACAAATTGATTCAAATAAGTTAGGTCCAAAATTGGTCTTGGGTCCCCTGTCTTTTTGAAACTAAGAAGAATCTGGAATATATTCCATACCCTAACTGGTCTGGGGGAACGTGATAGATGACTCTTTTTCCACCAGCTTAAAGATTTCTGCTGTTGTGGATTCCAGCTGACTGGGTGGTACTGCTGGAATCATTTTCCTTTTCCGAGGAGGGGAAACAAAGGGAATACTGTACCCTCTGGCAATCATCCTTAATATCCATGAATATGAAGTGATGGCCTGCCAGGCTTGAGGGTGTAGGGATAAGTACCCCCCCCCCGACTGGCTTAGGAGTGTGGCAGTTGGGCAACAGTTTAGGAGCACTGGGAAGGATTTCTTGATAAAGGGACTGCAAAATCCTTCGTTTTGCAGTCTGCTTCTGCCCCTCGGGCGATGCCCATTAAAACTGTCCCCTCCTCTGCCTCAGAAGGGTCTGTCTGCAGAAGCATCCTGATTAAAACCCTGCGATTCCCAGAGCCACATCTTCTTTCCCTCTCTCTGATTTCTGGAGAAGGTCCTTTGAGGAGTGGATAAGCAGATTCCTAATGTAGACAGGGCCTTATCGTCCTGTTCACACTTTTCCTTAACCTTAGGTCCAAATAAAGTGGAACCATCAAATGGGGCATTAAGGAAGTACATCTTGAAACCTTTTGCTCCAATCGCTTCCAGACATGGTGATGTATGGCCATACTGATGCCTGCAGCTCTAGCCATACCATCAGCTGCATTAAATAGCAGATGTATGGATATGTTAGACAAGGACTGCAAGGTAGACAGCTGGCACTCCATGCTTTTTTTGGCTGTCAGAAGTTATGTTACCTGAAGGAGAATTGGCGAGTTCTTTGGTTAGTTCCCTCCGAAAACGTGTCACATGTGTAAGGTAGTTTAGCTCTCTAAAAGTAAAAGTCACTGAAGTATAAGTCCAATTTCTGAATCAGTCTGACACCCAATTCCCTGTTAGGGAGTGAACAGATATACTCTCTTCTGAGAGTTTTTTCTTTGTGGCTGCTACCACAACTATAGAATCTTACTGCAGGAACTTTGCTCCACTGAGCCCTATTTTTTGGTGCAGCTAATATTTTACCCATTGTTTGAGGGATAGGCTCCACCATGTCAGGATCCTTCCAGGCCTTTTCAGTTACCAATCAATGACAGCATCAGCAAGAGGAACCATCCAGGATACCAAATGGCTAGCTCCAAAAGCCTCTAGGAACATGGATTCTTCCTGTAAAGTTGCATCAGTGGAACAACTCCCCAATCAATTCCAGAACATTGTCAAAAGTGATGTCTTCATGGATGGATCTTGGGGAACCTTACACATAATCCATGTCTGCGTCTTCTGTAACGGATTTCAGAAAGAAATCCAAATGCCTCCTCTTGCATGCCTGTTTTCTGGAAACCTATTTCAGCGGGGCTTCTGGAGACAGGTACAAATTATACTGGGATGTTGAATTGGGAGCTTCCCTAAGACTTCTTGGAGCAGACTCTCTGTCGACATGGAGGTAAAGAGTCAGAAGCAGCATCAGGTAGGGGGTTGGATGGAGCTGAGCAAGATGAAAGTACCCCTTCTTTTGGCATGGCAAGTACTCTTTCAAAAGCCTCAAAGGACAATCCAGAGACCGGATATGAAGAGATCTCGCTCAGCACTGGAACTGAAAGAATCTCACACACCGATTTGTCCTGGCTCTGAGGATGACTTGTCCAGTGCTGAAGCTCCGAGGCAAAAGGATTCTATGAAAACTTTGGAATCAATCTATCCTCCCAGGCTCCATCACAGATGCTTCGGCGCAGAGTCTGGTCTCAATCTGACAGAATTGGAGTTGAGAGAGAATGAGATACAGTCAAAGCAGTAAGCAATACTGGTGCCGATGTAGGTACTCTGGAAATGCTTGGAACCAAGGGCTATGGTTCTGAAGGGTGGACCGGCATAGTAGACAGTAATGGATTGGTATTTGATGCCATTCTCTGAGAGCCCTGAAAGGGTGGTGCCAAGAGGAACCATAGCTGGATCTGCATTTGCAGGAACCTATGCATCATCCTGTTGACATCCGCCTTGCTGAGACACTTGAAGAATGGACAGATTTAGAAGAGGAGGCCACAAAGGAAGACCTGGATGGATGCCTTGCAAGATGAAGGAATGCAGCCTTGGACTGATTGGATAAGGGGAAAAATGTCAGAGTTGGAGAGCAGATCCAAGGGGGTCTTTGGATCCAATTGTTTTTGAACTTTCTGTGCTGAACCCACAGGTACTGATGGGTTGGGAGACCATTTCCTGGCCTTCTCGGGCCTTCCCTCTGTAGTCTTGCCTTGACCTTCTTTCGGTCTATCTTGTTCATTCTCTTTGTCCTTTTTGCTTGAGCTTATCAACAGATTTAGCTGGCCAGGGAGAAGCAAACAGTTGACTGGAATTGCCCGATTCAATTTGCAACAGGCCTTTAAGTATCAGTTTATCTCTTTGGTACTGCAATGTTCTGATGCCAAAGAAGGATAGGCTTAATACTCTACATCCAGGTGCATCACCCCAGGCAGTAACTCAGAGAAAGTGAAGGTCTTGTGGTGGTATTTTGTGACTGTCCACTGAGCATTTTTTGAAACTTTTGTCTGACATATTGAAAAACAGATTAATAGGCAGAAAGGATTATATTCTACAGCAAACATGAAGTTAACAGTATACCCTAAGAATGCTAGAATTTTTTTTTTAATATAACAAGGATAAGAAGTGGAAACCACGTTCCCTACAAATCTAAATGTAACACAACAATTATATTTTGATAGAAACCTTTCAAGGTAGGAGAAGATGTATACATATATAGGTGTGTACATGTATATATAAAGAGAAAAAGGATCTATAAAAAGTTATCTCGTCTGATTATTTGGAGAGCAGAGACTTTGAATCACATAACTGTTCAGCAAAGGCAGTAAATGAGATCAGAGGTATTCCAGGGAAGAGAGAGGGAATTCTAGGTAGAGAGAGGGAATTCTAGGTAGAGGAGGAGTCAGAGCCCTGCATCAACAAGTTTGAAAGGTGCCAAGGCCAAATCTGAGTCAGACTGAGATAGCCAGAGGTTGAATCGGACAAAAAAAGGACATCAGGTCAAAAGTTATGGGCTTACCATAATGATAGATCTGTACTGTCTACTTCAATCCTTCTTAATCAAATGAGTTATCAGATCCATCCAGGATCAGACTTTGGCCACTCTCAGACATTTGGATCCAAGGATCAGACTCCTCCGCTTTTCCATAATTCTCCTCCCTTGTGGTAAGTTATCTCAGATCGAATTTGCCCATTTTCTATAATTAAAAAAAAAAAATACACCTTCTCCAATAGGAAGAATATAGTAAAGAAGCAAAGGAAACTCCTGAAATACAGAACAGATGACTAGGTTGTCTATAAGTCAGTCCAGTCACTTGACAAACAGAATATAACAAGTGGAATGGGGATGGAGGGAGGGAAGCTGAGGAAGGAGAGAAGCAGACAACACAGATTTATCATTATGATACGTATATACTTTTCATACCCAATGTTGTCTCTTCCGTCCATACTCGGTGAATGGGACAGAGTTCTCAGCTACCATAAATCTTGGGACAACTCATGGAAGGATACTTCAGAGGACAGCTGACCCAAGGGAAGATCTACATGTACACTGCCAATCCAATTTGTAATGAGATATAAAAGTATGAACATTAGACAAAGTAGCCACAGCACAAATGTCATCAATTGGTACAGTTTAGCAGAGAAGTAGCAACTGATCTAGCAGAATGAATCTTAGGAGTTCCAGGCAAAGACAATCCTTTAAATACATTCAGATAGCCAATGTGAAAGAGTTACTTCTGGCACTCCTTTACCCAATTTTGACAAGGAGAATGAAACAAATAATTGGTCAGTCTTATTGATGTTCTTATTGTGATGTAAATAGAATCTTTGTCATTGATGCACATCCAAAAGATGTACTGTGTACTCTTCCTTATAAGCAAAATTGGGAAAAAGACTGGTAGAGTGAAGATTTAGAAGCCACCTTAGGGAAAAACGATGGGTTTATTTTCAAAATAACTTTATCCTTGTGGAAGACTAAATAAAGGGCTTTACAAGAAAGGACGTGAAATTCTGAAACCCTTCATGCAGAACTAACTGTCTCAAGAAACAAAGTTTTCCAGCAAAGCTATTTCAAATCAGCTGTGGCTACAGGTTTAATAGGAGATCTTGTCAAAGTCTGAAGAGGATGTTAATATTCTAAGGAGGGAAAAGGTTCCTGACAGGAGGTCTGACAAGAAGATGCCCCTTATGAAGGCTTTAGACAATTTCAAAGAAGCAATGATTGCGATTGCTGCCAACAGGACTTTGATAGTAGAGTAATTAGTGCCACTATGAAAAAGAGTGGTCAAAAAATCTAAAACAGCAGGGAAAGGAGGTGAGAAGGGATCATTCCACATCTCTTAATGGAGGCCCAAATCAAAAATCGCTTCCATTGTTCTTGTAACATTTTCTGGTCAAGGATTTTTGCTAAAAAAGGCAAAATGTGTAATACCCAAGATGAAAGCCTAGACTGTCTGACCAGCACCAGAAGTGGTTAAATCATGGAAGTCAACCTGAGGACTTCAACGTCTGTGTGAGGCATCCTGAAAGAGTGAGAAACAAGATCTGAAACAAGGTCCAGCACCCACAGATTGTTAATCAGAGGATAACTGAGGAAGGGAAACCATACCTGTCATGGCCAAAAAGGGGCAATGAGGACCACCATACCCTTGCTCCACATTGCTTTTTGCAAAGCTTCAGGGGGCAAGTGTGGACTAAACCATCCCTCGGGAACTTCCTCTCTTGGGAGATGAGAACAAAGTACCTGCTGCTTTTGGTGATAGAGGAGGAGGAAAAATAGATTGCAGCAAGGCTGACCTCAGAGGCTGAAGATCTGTTCCTTGGGTTGAGGGACCACTCATAAGGTAGAAGAATATATCTGCTCAATCTGTCTACCAGAACATTGTACTTCCCCTGTATGTGTGTTGCTATCATAAAGTGGTAGGAAGACATCACCCACTGGCAAACCACATATGGGAACATTCAGGACCCCCTGCAGCCTGAAATAAGCTGCAACCACTGCCATGCACTTGGTGAACAACCAGGGGACTTTGGTAAGACCAAAGGGCAGGATTCTGAACTGGAAGTGACTGGCTTCCATTCAAAAACTAATTATCCCACTAATAACAGGGAATCCTATACAACACCAAATGTACATGCGCAGAGACTCCTGGATTTTGTAAACACAAATTCCATGGACCAGTAGTCAATACACCAACCAGTGGTGCAACCATACCGGATCTGGTCTTCACTAATATGGGAGAGTACTGCACACCCCCTACTGTAATACCTTCCCTGGTAAGGTCAGATGGGGTCTATATTAGATAAACAAAAGTTTATCTTGGCGAACGCTCACATGAGCGAAAATCCAGGAACTCGAAACTGTAATTGTGGGGGGCTGTGCCCCCTACACTCCCTGCTAAATATATATTCCAACTCCAGGAATGCACTACAGTGAGGAAAGGGCAAATATTTCCATCTTCACTGTACCGCAATCTCACAATTGCAGTTTCGAGTTCCGCAATTTTCGCGCATGTGAGCGTTCGCTTAGATAAACGTTCATTTATCTAATATAGACCCACTCAGATCACAAAATGGTCTCCTTTGAAGTAAAAATAAATCCTGGACCCCCAGCTAAACCAGGAATTTTCAGGAACTATTCTAAGGCTAACCTCCTGCTATTAAGGGAGAACCTGGCAACATTTCAAGCCCCTATAAACCCTGAGAACACTGCTGCCTATGCAGAACTGTTCACAGAAACCCTCTACAACCATGTTAATAGCTGCATAGAGGCAGCTGTACCTAACAGGAAGAAGTACAGAGCAAACTCAAAAAACAAGCCACCCTGATGGAATCACAAAATCAATCAGCTCTATAACAAGAGGATGAAAATCATGGCAAAAATTAGGAGGTGCAGCACCTATCAGGATAAAAGCACTCTCATTAAACTAAACAAACAACTCAGAGGACAAATAAAGTCTACCAAAGCCATATTTGAGGTAAGTTTGGCCTCCCAGGCAAAGGACAACCACAAAGCATTCTTTAGCTATGTCCACAACCTCAAAGGCAATACACAATTGTGTGCAGAGCTCATAGCAAATGGACCCACCTATACTGAGCCAGAAGATATAGCAAACCTCCTGGCTGATAAATTCAGCTCCATCTTTACTCCTCTCTCTCTCTCTCCCCCTCAACCTTCCCTCAAGAAACATCATCAAATATAACTCTCCTTACTATCACTAGGTAAAAGGTCCTTAAAGCTCTCTCTAAGACCAAAAACACTGCATCAATGGGCCCAGACAATATCCCAGGATGCCTTCTAAATAGCATGAAAAATGACCTAACAGGGAGTCTGGAATAACTATTTAACTGTAGCCTCCAAACAGGCTTCATGCCTCATGAATGAAGAAAGGCAACAGTCATCCCTCTGCACAAAGATGGGCCAACTACAGACCCATAAGTCTCACTGGTCTTATATGTAAAGCCATAGAAAGAATTATCATGGAGATGAGCAACAAAGATATAGTAAACCTCCAGACACTGGACCCAACCCAGTTTGGTTTCGTCAAGGACAGATCATGCCTACTCAACTTGGTGGATTTTGTTGAGAAGGTCACCAAAGCAATGGAAGAGGGCAAAATCATTCACACTGCCTACCTTGACCTGGCCATGACATTTGACACAATACCCCACTCAGGCATGGTTGACAAACTCAATAGGTTAAGTACAAACTCATATGTCACCCTGTATATAGCCAACTGGCTCACAGATAGGACCCAGGAAGTTAGAACTGGGGAGTCCACCTCTAGAAAGAGGCCAGTCACAAGGGGAGTCCCTCAGGGATCAGTCTTTGGCCTGCTCCTTTTTGGCATTTACTTCTCAGAAGTCAAAGCTAATGTCAGTGGTCTCTGGCTGACTACATTTGCAGATGATTGCAAATTAGGAGCTGTCACTGAATCTCACACTGACACAAATGTTCTCCAGGAGGGGCTGACACAGACAAACAACTGGTGTCACAGCCATGGACTAAAACTAAATTCCAAGAAATGCATAATAGTATCCTTTGGGAAGTTGTCCATCCCTGGTAACTATCACACTGACAAACACACCCCTTAGAGATGACCCAGTAGTCTGGGACCTAGGGACACACATAGATAGTAATCTAGCCTTTGACCATCATGTGTCTACAGTGGTGAGAAAATCATTCTATGCTGCACAACTTATAAACAAATGTATGGCATCTAAGTCCAAGGAAGCCACCATTCCACTGTATTCTGCATTCATCAGAGCTATCGAGTACAACTGGATATGCCCCATTTGATATGTACCTAACCAGGCATATCCAACAACTGGAACATCCATAGAGGTTCCTCACTAAAAGAATACAGGGCATAAGTAATATGTCCAAGCAGACCGCCTCGAGATCCTATCCCTGTATTCTGTCTCCTACAAGCTTTGGAGGTGAGATCTATGCCTGGCATACAGGGCATTGTCAGATACCACTCTGATGGATCTCCTGCACATCCACAAAACAAACAGCACCAGAATTACCCATTCTAAAGACTTAAATATGCCAAGGTTAGAAGCAGACGAGGCTCAATTACAAACAGCACAGGAGAAGATGAGATAAAAATGGTAACATATATATATATATATATATCTATATATACACATAAATATATATATATATATATATATATATATATATATACATACATATATATATATATACATATATATACACATATATATATATATATATATATATATATATATATATATATATACATACATATATACATATACATATATATATATATATATATATATATATATATATATATATATATATATATATGTATATATATATATATATATATATATATATATATATATATATATATATATATATATATATATATATACACACACACACACACACACACGCATATATATATATATATATATATATATATATATATATATATATATATAATACACACACACAAACACACACGCATATATATATGGTATATGTATGTGTGTGTATACACACATATATATATATATATATATATATATATATATGCACACACACACATACATATACCAATCTACAGGAAAGACCCCAGGAGCAGATGGTATTCCTGTGGAAGTTTGGAAGCTAGGAGGGGAAAAAACTGACAAAGATCTGGAAGGTTTTGTTTAACAGTATTTTAAAAGGACGAAAAGCACCAACATCCTGGAAGAAAGCGGCTGTGACTGTAATACCTAAAGATGGCAAAGACCAATCAGATCCAGCTTCATATAGGCCCACTTCAATTCTAAACCATGATTATAAAGTGTTTATGTCTATAATGGCTAAAAGAATGGCAAAGATGATGCCAAAATAGATAGATATGGATCAATGTGGTTTTGTGGAGGGGAAGCAAACATTTGACAACATTAACAGAGCAATGACGATCCAGAGGGAAGCAGAATGTTAGAAAATACCACTGCTGTTGGTGGGTCTTGATGAACAGAAAACACTCGACAGAGTAAGCTGGGATTTTATGAGCAGGGCAATGGAAACATCTGCATTCCCTGATAAAATTATAAGGTTGATTAAGACGACATATGAGGGAAAAGAGGCAAAAATTAAAGTGGGTGGGTTTCTCTCAGATAAGTTCTGTTTGAGCAGAGGAACCAGGCAGGGATATCCTCTTTTCCCTTTGTTCTTTGTGTTATATTTAGAACCACTGGCAAAGAATACAAGATACTCAGAAATTCAAGGAAAATTGGTATGGCATTCACGAAAAGCTGGCTTTATTTGCAAATGATATTATTTTATACCTGATAAAACCCAAAAAGCACATGTCAGTGTTGTGGAACATTTTGAGACAGTTTCAAGTCTTTTCGGGATACAAAATTAATGAAGATGAAACAAAAGCAATAGCTGTAAACTATGTACCCACACACCAATTGGTTTAGCAATAACCATATTTATGGGGACATGATAAAATGAAGTACTTAGGAGTATGGATTAAAAAGGGTTCTGTTGGGACGGATAAAGATATGTGGGAAGAGACTAAAAAGATAATATAAAAGCTGAGAAATTGGAAGCTCTGTTTTTTGGGATATGGATAGCCAGAAACAAGCAGTAAAAATGTTTTTAGTCCCTTTGGTTTTATACACAGGTCAGGCATATTTTTTATCAACCAGAGGAGAAGTTGTAGATATCAATTAATAATGAGCTGAATGATTTTATCTGGGAGGGGGAGATGGCAAGAGGCAAGTAGGATAAGCTGATTCTTCTAACAGAACAAGGTGGTTTGGGATTACCTGATTTGAATGGGTATTTCAGAGATACACAGTTAATGCTCCTATACATAACACAAGCAGAAAGCTGTAATTCAAACTGGAAAGGGATGACAACAAACAGGGGGAAGCTCAAGAAACAAGGAGAGACTGAGATTTTGGATGCAGATCCTTAAGGAGAATAACTATAACCATACAGAATATTATATCCATAAAGTACAAAAAGTATCCCAAGAAAAAAGATGCCAACATGGGAATGGAAAAAGGACAGTCTGCCGATAGGGATGACTGCAACTAGGGACACAGACAAGAGGTGGCCAGAATTTACTGCAGAAAACTGGCAAAGGAACCAAGGTACCGAGAGCAAATAATTAGAGAGGGAAAGGTAATAGAATGGGAAGAGGTCAATAATTTATTTGGACTGCAGGCTACTGATTGCCTTCCCTAATCAAGGAATGATATCAGTGTGTGTGGGCAATGAAAAAGAAATAGGGGAATCTTAAGCAAAAGACCGGCACTGGCAGACTTTTTTAGTAGAATCTAGAACAGAAGTTTCTGTTAAAAAAGGGTAATTAGTAGAGCATATAAAATATTGCATGATAACTATAAGAACCAATCAGAGGAGGTTAGAAAGGATTGCGGAGAGGGACTAGATAAGCAATTCACAAAGAAACAATGGGGGATATATGTATGTCTCCCAAATATGCAACAAAGTCTAGAAGATTTAGGATCTTTGCTTGGAAGTGTTTACATAGGTATTTTTATACCCAGAGTAGATGCCAAAGAATTCTTCCTCGGGTAGACAGCAAATGTTAGTGGAGTGACGGGGAAGAAAGAGGTAATTGGAAACTTGATTTTTTGGGAGTGTAATGAGTTGGCAGACTTTTAAAAATTCCCTGCAGACTACTCTATCAGAAATGCTGGGTGAGCAAATTGGCATAACTAAGGAAAGGATTTTTTGGAGCTATGTTACAAAATTGGAACTGCCTAAACATAGTAAGGCCTTGCTGAGTCTAATTATGGTGGCTGCCAAAAAAGCAATTACTACAAAATGGAAATCAAAGTCTAAACCAACTGTACTAGAAGTAGTGAATATAGTAAATGATAAAAACAACTGAAGTGGGATCTTTAGAAAAGGGTAGAAGCAAATTATATTAAAAAATGGGAACTGTGGGATCAATACATGCAGAATAACATTTTATTTATTTTCTGTTTTACATTTGTTTACCAGGGGAGTCAGACTAGTCAGGGTTGCCCGTTTTCAGCAGAGGCCCTGGGAGAAAAGCTCCATACAATATGACAATCCATGAAACATATAATAATACAAAATGTCAGTCCAAAGAAGAAGCTTACAACAATTTAGAAAAGAATCTAACAATTTTGTTAAAGATTCCCACAGGAGTATTAGTAGTACAGTGAACAGATGAGAATTTTCACAACATTGTTAAACATAACAGCAATGTTAAGTTGAAATACTTAACACATAATTCCATAAACATTGGTATAGCTTTTATTACAAGGAATTATATGGGTTTTGAAGTTATAGGAAGACCTTATAACAGATATATGGATGATTAGTGAGGCTAGAGTGGTCTTAAAGGAGTTAGCCCTGGTCAGAGCATGTACATATCCAAGACTTGGTAAGATAGGATTTTAACAGATTTTTGAAACTGTGGTGCTGCGGTAGCGTTGTCACCTCACAGTTAGACGTTGCTTGTTCAATTCTCAGTTAGAGCGTCTTCTGTGTGTCGACATGCGTGAATGGGCATTCCTTCGCTGAAGGTTGTGCGTTAGGCCCAGCAAGCCAGTATGTAAAACTCTACTGCCAATCATTAGCGCACCGGATTTCCGCTGTGGCGACCCCTAACTGGGTAAAGTCGAAAGACAAGACTTACTTTGTCTGTGTCTAGAGGAGGAATGAGGTTTAAAAAATGACAGCATTTGAATAAGCTATGTAATTTTGACTGAATATGACTCTATGGATCATCAATGATGTATAATGTTTGCAACTAAAAATACATCAGCATGGTTTGTTTTCATTTACATAAATGTATGATTAGATATGTCATAAGTGATAATTTAATAAAAATGTTTCCTGTTAAAAAAAGACGCAGAAAATAAGTGACCCTGTCATAAGGGACTTCGTTGTCTTTCTTATTGTCAGTTGTGCTGTGACTGGGCTGAATTGTTTTTCATAATGCTGCTTCCTTTATGTTTTCTGTAGAGATGCCAAAATCTATAAGTGATCCTGTCATATGTAACTTCATTGTCTTTCTTATTGTCAGTTGTGCTCTGACTAATGTTGAATTGTTTTTCATAATGCTACTTCAAGTTTTCTGTAGAGACACCAAAATCTATAAGTGCCATTAGTAGTGTACAGTGACAATGGGGAATGAAACATTTGCCTTACATTTTCAACAGTCTTAACCTTTTCCTCCATTTCTAAACATTTTTATAAGCAAAGCTAAATCCAGTGAGGCATCAAGCAGCTGAGTCCCAATGTCCACCCTTTGGGAAAGGTTGGGTCTCCAAACTTTCAAACATATATAAATTTGTGGCTGAAAGCAGCTGCTCAAAACAGTCATGACCATCCTTGTTATGCAGCCCAATACTGTCTGCAGTCTGAACACACTTTATCACTTTTTCCTTCAAAGACATATCCTGAATACCTTGGGCTAGATCCTCTATACCATTCATGTTCCCAGCCTGACATTTCACCATATTGGTCTAAAGTTAATGTCTCTGATGACTAACCTAACAGAAGTGCAGATTCTTTCTTCAAATCTGTTAAATATATCCCTCTTCTATTTAGAAGAGCAATCATAACTATATAAATTTACTTTGCTCTTGAAGCCTGTTGGTTTCTTTGGGACACATGGCTGAAACTGGAGTTCAACAGAAGTTCAGATGAAATATCTTGCAAAAAAAAAAAAAATCAAAAAAATGAGAGACTGCTAGTGTTTTGGGCTCCAGCAGCTTTATTATCTTAGCATACCTATATTTATGGCAAGATAATGGCTCAGCAGGACATTTAAAATGTTCTCTCATAAGGTTTAAGTTATCACAGAAAGAAACATTTACTTTAACAAAGCAAAGGAAAATGTGCCATCATCCCCAGAACTGCTATTGAGGCCAACAAGACAAACTGGACTTAAACATAAAGTTATTGGATGACATAACAGTTCACCATATTCAATGCATCATACGAAAATAACTGTTTTAATTACAACAACCTGAATAATAATAATGACATTTTGCATGAAAAAAATCAAGCATAGATCTCAACGTAATCAACCTCTGATCCACTCACATTAAGATGATCTTTTTCCTTCATACAAGTTCTAAAGCTGCCTCCAACAAAAACTTTAAAGTTTGGGTTTATACACCTTGTGTCACAGGTAGGCTCTCAAATCATTATCATTCATTACTGCCCCCCCCCCAAAAAAAAAAAATTTCTACTCTACGAGCACTGGAATCACTTACTTACTACACTGTATCACTTCTGAGAAGTACTTTCTGCGCAAGCTCATTTTGATGTGAATAACAGGAACGGAGAGGTGGTTACTGACTTGAAACTGTAGTTTTATTGGCCACTAGGGGTCATTTCCATAACTCCTTCATCTTCCTCTCTTAAAACCTAGTTGCCTCGTGGTTTGAGCGTCTTTTCAGGCTTGTTGGCTGTTGGTGAAGCACCCTCCAAGAGGAAAAAACGCTGAGAGAAGAAGGGAGCCACTTTTGAGATTTTAAGTATTTTTTCTCTGTTTATTTGCTAAGTTTTTCTGCATAGCTGCCTAGCTTGAGCATTTTCTGGCTTGTTAAACTTGATTTCTGTATTAGTAGCTGTATTTAGAGCACAACCAAAAGCTGTTTGCTGAATTTCCTGTTTGCACTTAATTTTAAATCGTTTTTTCTTAAAACTTGCATATTTTCTGTCCTTGACCTAGCACTCTTGTGTGGGGTCATTTACTGCACTGTTATAACTTGATATTACTTGTGAACCTCTGCTATCTCTGTAAAAACAAAACAAAAAAAAAATCTTGCTTTTTCCCACTTTTCTGAGAGTTAAAAAAGTTCAGTTACAGGCTTGCTGTTCCTGAACTGTTTGAAAGTTTCTGTGAGGCCATTTTTGCTTGGGCTGAAGGAGGGTCTCTGTGTTCATCAGTGGCAGTGACTAACATTGAGCAGCTTCCCTGCCCCCCGGAGAGGTGGTTACTGACTTGAAACTGTAGTTTTATTGGCCACTAGGGGTCATTTCCATAACTCCTTCATTTGTCCTCAGAGGAGTGGTTTAAGGCAGTAACTTGTAGTTTATTGGCCATTTTGGGTCATTTCCTGTCTTTTCCAGCCCCCTGCTATAAAGCACGATTTAGCCCGATTTAGCGCGGAGTTGCTACTGTTGCACACTAGGGCAGCGCCGGTTAAGCAGGTTTAAACTATTCCGGCTACCTAAAGTCCACTCTTCAAATTTTCCCTTAAAACTACCTTCCTCGAACTGTACTACTGATCTAATCAGCGTATCCTATAATTAAAAAGATCATCTCTACTTGACTCCAAGTAGACTATTCTCTATCTGTTAAACGTAGCACTTGCTCCTACAGTACTTATTACCTTGATACGGCACTCTTGTCATAGATAGTACCCCAAAAGGCAACCCCCGATTTCTGGGTGACCCACGTGTCCCGGAATCTTTTTAAAGTTTTTTGTCTATTCCTTCTAGCATGTCGAGGGATCAGTTGCTAGTGTCCTCTCCTGCTCAGCTGGTGAACCTGGGAATATTGAGGCAATGTTACAATTGCCTCATGTACACAGACAACCCTCTCCTCCTCCCACAAAACACAAATACATGCGAGAGATGCAACTATACGGCCAAACTGGAGGCTGAGCTCTCTCAACATAGGACTGGCAAGACCAGTCAGGAGGAGAAGGTTACCACACACACTATAGACCCAGTCTCACATATTACCATTACAACCTCAAATCATACACATAAACACACAAAGACATACTCGGAGGCTCTGATCAAAATCTACCAAAACAGCAGAGGCCACCAAAGCAGACACCCAAACAACCACCACCTCAGAACACAACACCTGCAACACATAGACCTCACAGTCAGAGTGTCAAACAGTCACAGCCCTTAAGGCCAAACACAATGCCAGACACACTAGTCATTGGTGACTCCATAGTCAGACACACTGAAGTCCCGCTCACCAGACTGAGTAAGGAGAAGGTCACAGTAAGCTGCCTGTTGGGCGCTAGAATCCGCCACATAACGCAAGCACTCAGGTCTCTCAACAGCAGGTACAAATATGACTCAGTCATTGTCCACGCTGGTGTAAACGACCTGAGACGTACCTCCTTGGACTACATGAAAAGAGACATTGAGGAGCTCTCTGATTATGTAGCCCAGACAGGTATGACCCTGACCTTGAGCAGTATCCTACCTTCACCAAGAATGATGCCACAATACAGAGATAAGATGATCAGCTTTAACAATTGGCTTAAACACTGGTGTCATTCAAAGGGGATCCAGTGTCTGTCTGCCTGGGATGACATGCTGGACAAGCCACGCTGCTTCGCAAGGGACGGCTTGCACCTGTCACCCCTGGGATTCCGGATATTGGCAAAGGCTCTTGCCACCCCATAGTGCCTTTTTAGGCAAGGCTCAAATTCTAAACCTACCACCCTAGAACACAAAAAAGGAAAAAAACTAAGGGTAATGCTGCTCAATGCCAGAAGTCTAAATCTCAAAATGCACGCACTCGAGGCCCTTCTCAGTATGGAGAACATCGATGTCTGTGCTGTGACAGAAACCTGGTTCAAGGCTCCTAAGAGCACTCCAGCGCTATCAGGTTTTACCTCATATCATGCGTTCCGGCCCCAAAATCTGGACAATACCAAGAAAGGAGGGGGGTATCCATATTCATCAAGGACACCCACACCTCAAGACTGGTGGCAACGCACGATGCATCGGAGACCATCCAGGTGCAATTAACCATAGGCAAGACTGCTCTGCAAATTGTAGCATGTTACAGGCCACCCTCACAAACTCAGGAACCTCACATGGCCTTCCTGAAAACACTAGAGGGGATAAATGTATCACCAAACACCATCATACTAGGTGACTTCAATTACCCTAATATAGACTGGGAACACTACTCAAGCCCAAACACCCTAGCCCAAAAGTTCCTGGAATTCATAAACTCAAATGCCATGGAACAACTAGTCACCATCCCCACAAGAGGAGATAACATACTTGATCTCATCATCACGAACATGGGAGCATAATGTTCAACACCGGAGGTGTACCCCTCACTGGTGAGATCAGACCACAAACTAATCTCGCTGGAGGTCCTCATCCCACCTCCACCTGAAATAAAAAAGACCACAGTAAAGAACTTCTCAAAAGCCGACTTCACACTTCTAAAGACTAGTGTGGTCTCCTTTAAGGCCCCCGAGCCGGCGGAAAACAGTACTCAAGCCGCTGAATCACTTACAAATGCCTTCTACCAGCACCTGCAGAACTGCATGGATAAGGCAATCCCAAGCAAAACAAAGACTCTTTGTACCAAAGGCAAGCATCCAGTCTGGTGGACCCCAGCCATAAACAAACTCTACAACAAAAGGAGGAAGCTACTACAAGATAGAGCAAAATCCTTAAAAGGTAAGACACCCTTGATCACTATAAGTAAAAAACTAAGAGCTCTCATAAAATCATCCAAAGCAAATTTCGAGAGAAAAATAGCTAAAGACTCAAAAGACAATCATAAGGCCTTCTTTAGCTATGTTAGAAACCTGGGAGGAAACTCCCAGATATGCTCAGAGCTAGTTCAAAATGATGTGAAGATTACTGATCCTACAGACATTGCCAACATACTGGCTGACAGGTTCAGTGCAAACTTCTCCCCCCCCTCCCCCAAAAGGAGAGATATCTATACCAAACAATTGCAGCCCCCCAAACATCTCCAGCGCCCAAGTGAGAACTGCTCTCTCCAAAGCAAAAAACACAGCATCCATGGGACCTGATGGTGTCCCGGCTGTGTGCTCCATGAACTCAATGAGGAATTAAACCCACAGCTAGGACAGCTGTTTAATCAAAGTCTTACCTCTGGATACGTACCCAGGAGTGGCGTACTGCAACTGTGGTACCACTTCACAAAGGCGGTGCCTCCACCGACCCTGGAAATTACCGGCCCATTAGCTTGACAAGCCTTATCTGCAAAGCCATGGAGAGGATCATAATGGACTTCATAAATAAAGACATAGGGAATTTGCAGACTTTGGATCCAACCCAGTTTGGCTTTGTCAAAGGCAGATCATGCCTTTTAAACTTGGTTGACTTTTGAAACAGTCACCAAAGCCATTGATGAGGGAAAGGCAGTCCATACAGCCTACCTCGATCTGGCTAAGGCCTTCGATACAATACCCCATTCGGGTATCATTGAAAAACTCATCAGCTTAAATGTCAACCCATACATCACAAGATGGGTTGCAAACTGGCTGAGTGACAGAACCCACAGGGTCAGAGCTGCTGGCGCCATGTCAGACTCAAAGCCTGTCACAAGTGGTGTCCCACAGGGCTCAGTCCTGGGCCCACTCTTGTTTGGCATCTACTTTTCCGAAGTACAAGCAAACACAGGAGGGTTATGGCTGACAAAGTTTGCAGATGGCTGCAAACTGGGCGCCATAGTAGAAAACACATCTGACACAGATATCCTTCAGAAGGGTCTCACAGAAACGGATAACTGGTGCCAGAGCCATGGCCTAAAGTTAAATGCCAAAAAATGCATAGTCATACCCTTCAGGAAAAACAAGGTTACCCCTAGCTACCAAATAGGTGGCAATCCACTGAGCACAGAATAAGTTATCAGGGACCTGGGGACCCAGGTTGATAGTAGTCTGTTATTCGACACCCATGTAGCTAAAGTAGTTAGGAAGACCTTCTACATTGCCCACCTTATCATGAAGGGATTCTCATCTAGATCAAGGGAGGTCATAGTCTCCCTTTACTCATCACTCATCAGACCAATGATTGAGTACAATGCCCCATTCGGAATGTATCTGACCCGACACTTGCAGCAGCTGGAGAGGCCACAAAAGTTCCTCACCAAAAGGATAAAGGGTCTCAAAAATCTGTCCTATGCTGCCCGACTGAAAGAACTCCAGCTCTATTCAGTCGCCACCGCTTGCTCAGAGGTGACCTTTGCCTAACATACAAGGCCATGTCAAACCCAGATTTGATGAATATGCTTCACCTCAAAAATCTAGATCCATCAGAGCCACAAGGGCGGAGACTTAAACCTTGACACGGCTATTAATAGGACGTGCTGGAGGGATAGATTCATCACCCAAAGACTCCCTATGCTGTGGAACAAAATCCCGGTACATGTGAGGCAGAGCACCTCGCTGGCCTTGTTCAAGAGAAATCTTGACCAATGGATGGGAGATCGCAGATATACCCCAGGGATTACCTCAGTGTCACTGCTCGACAGAGGCACAGCAAAATAATGGGTATAGTTCCCCATACTAAAGGGGTGGCGTAAGCCACAAAACGATGGGCTAGGCTTGTAAATGCCCTCGGGCAGATAGCCTAGTATGAACCTATGAACCTATGAACCTATAAGAAATTCTGTTTTCCAAGACAAGAATTTTAGTGAACGACATGTCAAAAAAATGATAAAATCTATTGTTCAAAAAATAATTTCAAAAAAGCAAAAGTAATGACATCAAAATGGATTAAAGTCAGTTTTTCCAGAATCAAGTTTATGTCTCAGGTTGATGCAAGAGTCAAAGGGAGGAGGCATAAAAAAAGAAAGCCCTTTAAAAACTGCTTGACTAGGTTTTAATACTTGGGGAGGGGGGATCTAGGGGCAGGCAAGCAGAAATGGCTGACATATGCACCTTTATTGAGGAATATGCTAGACCAGTAAATAATTTCTTGACAAGAGATCGGAGAACTGTATGCACATCCATTTGCTTGGCATGACGTTTCCTCCTTTGGCACCAGAGGGGAAAATAGTATCCATTTAGCTATGTATAGCCACTCTCTCCCTCCATCCCCCTTGTTTTTAGTGTGTTTGTATGCCAGGGTGTTGTCATTTATTTTTTGTTGTTACCAACATTGTCGTTTCAGGGCTCAGTCTCCTTCTCTTTGTTGGCAAGAAGGCTCTGAAGGGTTTGTAGCCTAGACTTGTCTTTTAGTCAGTTCAGTTTGAGCTGCCTAACAGTTTGGGTGCAAGGAAGGTACCCTGAAACTTTGGAAGCTGATCAGCTGTTACATCTTTGGTAGTATAGCAAACACTACTGGAACAGTGATGAATATGATGAACACCTTGGGAGAACCAGTGCTTCCTTGGCCAAAAGGAAACATTTAATATAATTTATAGCCTCTAATCTTTTATCCTTCAAATTACCCTGGGGAGAAAGAAAAGCACCCACTGCTTAGACTTGCTTGAAGTGTGCTCTGGAGCACAATTCAGTTAGCTTTCTGGTACTTGGAGAAGCAAAAATATCTGATACATCCCTCATCTATTGATCAGGTTCAAAAACACTGCCCTGTGTAGCATTCATTCATGTGTCTACTAACATTTTATTTAATACAGCAGCCCTGGAGTTCTACTGGAAGGATATGTACGTCGCTGTCACTAGAAGTAAAAACTGCAGTGCCTGATCCCTGATCTGCATGGCTAACCAATCACATCCCTGGTAGCATTTCTTTCAGCTGGCTCTCTAATGGGCTCCAAATGCCCTGCACATTGAGCTCCAAAGTATGGGATATACATGCCTGATATGAGGCATCTGAAGTCAGGGTCTGAATGGGGGTAGTTTGCTGTAAAGGCATATCCTCATTTCTTTGGATTTGTGTGATTCATCAGTCTAACTGTCTTTTGACAGAGTACAGCACTGGTATTAATGTTTCCAGACATTCTGATTGTTGGTTCCAGATGTTCCTTTGCAGCCACTGTAATTTTCTCATGTGTAGTCTGGTTAGGGGAATCATAACAATGGTCAAAGCCATGTGATACAGAATGCTGGCAGGTCACGTGAAACTCAAAAGCAGATGTCTCTTTGTCTGCTTCTGTAGGCTCCGTTGCTTCTTCAACCTGGTGAGACATGCCCGAAGATGATGCAATGGCTGCCTCTGAGGGTGCAGCAGCAGTGGCCTTGGCTATGGCAGAAATCAGAGCAAGCGGCTAATCAAGCTCCTTGGCAATGCTGAGATCTTTGGACCAAGGATCTCAAAGGAAGTCCCTAGACTCCGTGGTTTCTCTGGTCTTTTTATTTCACTTCTCCTTTTTAAAAGGGGATGCCTACTTGTCTAGCAAACAAGTCTAAAGACATGCTAGGCTTATCAAGGTAGGCTGCTAACATCTTGCAAGGTAAGTTTGGACAGCCTGATATCCTACCCTTAGAGCCTTAAGCCTGAACCCCTTGACATACACTGTATGCAGTAATGTCAAGTTCCAGTCTCAAACAATAGTCACACTGATCATGACTACCTTGAAGAGAAATCTGGAGGTTGCAAGCATACTTGCTATGCTTAGCACTGACAATCATATTCAATACCTTCATGCGAGGCAGACACCGTAGAGATGTATACAAAATTTTTAGTCAAAAAATAGTAGGAGACATTCAGATATAAAAAAGCAAACAAATGAGCAGTCCCTAATGGTGATACTTTTCTGCCCTGACCCTCAGTTGTGGTTTACACTAAATGGAGTAGCATACACACTTTCTTTAGTGAATAGAACACTGTGTATTCAATGACTTTACTTATAAAGAACTACAGATGGATGGGCATATGCTGCTTTCATACCAAGTATGACAGGATGTCAAAGGTAAAGTGGTGCCAACCCAGCCAATAGGGGAAGGGTGCTCAGCTCTGAAAGTCTAGCCAGATGCTGAACAGTATGCAGCAGAGTTCTCAAATGGTATGACTGCAACTGTGATCCACACGAAGAATATTATAAACAGATGTATGTATGATTTATAAAGTAAAGGCAAAACTTATGGAGAAAATGTTTGTAAGCAAGAAATGCTAGACGAACATATTAAGGAATATGGAAGCTTAGACACGCTGGATATGATTACATCATGAACAAATGCTATCAACAACAGTTAAAGATGAGTAATGGAAATGAAAGGTTTATTTCTAAGTATAACTCTAGAAACAGTCTTTATAAACTGCATTTACAAGCACTGGTCTAAACTTGTAACAAACATTACCGTAAATGATGCACTGGGACGTTTTCAAAAAAGGACTTGAGTCCTGGTCAGATTCTGAAAAGTGATCGTACTTTTCAGAGCAAAGCAGGAAGGAAACAATTAACTGCAAGTATTTACAAATATTGTCAATATCAGTTATGTAGATATACAAGTCATGGAAAGTATTTTTAATTAACATCAAGTACAAAAGCAGTTTGAAATAAGACAGGTTATTGTTAATTTACATACATCATTTACTTCGCTACTTGATAATATGATAGCTGTTACATAGCAGGTCACCGAAAACTAATATTATGATGCAGATACCGCATTAGCAAATTATTTACAAATACTAAAATCAGTGTGTCACTTTACGGGAAAAGAAATGGTGGAGTGGGGGACTTAGAAAATTATTCTGGTAGTCAAGAAAATTCTTGCACTCTTTCCTTACTTAAGCTTGTTCTGAATTGAAACAGCGAAATACATAAAGAAAATATTGGCTAGAGAACAACTGCAGAATAATGTTCGATTCAAAGATTTGCTGACATCTAGTGGCTCTTCAGGGATGCTGTACAAGTTGTTAGGAAAGAAAAAATGCCAAACTGAAAAGGCAAGTCTGTATTCACATTTAATGCTAACAGTTCACTTGAAATTCTTGTATGTTATAAAGATGCACTGTTACACGACAGTTATGCAATTTACATAATACAAAATGATTCATCAGTGGAATATGCTTACAAACCTGGATGCACATATAAAACTGCATTACATATAGTTAAATGCATGTATAAAACTGTATTATGAGCATAACTTGGAGAAAAGTTAAACTGTAACTGTGCCAGTGGCTGCCTCTGACAGTATAAAGTGATAGAGCACTGATTACAGTCCAGGTGATCAGAGTCTCAGTAGCAGCTGAGCTTGTCGAAGGAGCTGGCATGGGAGGATGGCCATGCCAATCCCAGGAGGAAGGTGGGGTGGAGTAGGCTGTGTAATACCATAATCCCTTGGAGGAGGGATGGCGATTCAAACTATGATCAGGTAGTGGGCATTCGATTCACCAAGCCATTGCTTTGTGGTAGTCTTCATTGAGGGTGTGTGGAAGAACTGTGGGTCTCTGCAGGTATGTGGACCACATGTCCCCCAATCCAAGGGTGGAGGTAGGGTCAACAGAAATGCCCTCATAGATGGGATGCTGCTAGGAGCACAAGTAACTCTCATGTCTGCCTGAATGATGGCCTGTTCATAGGTTCATAGTTTAGTACTAAGCTAGCTGCCCTTGCGAGCCATTTTAAGCCTAGACAATTATCCCTTGTGAGACTCAAACCCTGCACCTTGTGTTTGTAAGGCAAACACCTTAGCCATTAAGGCAGCATCCCAACCCAGATGGCGGTTGCCCCAATATTTCTAGAAGGGCTCCATAAGAAATTCCAGCATTTTCCAACTTGTGGCAGAAGGTGTTTACTTGATTTCTCTGAGTTGGGAAGTACTCCATGGAGCTCAAAGTTTGGCTGTTATTGGCTAAAAGGCATAGGAGTCAGTTTTCAAGCTTTTTTCTCTGCTACAAATCAGGCAAGTTTGTACAGAGCTGCCACCATGCAGCAGCGGTCATAAATGCCTAGACTGTAAAATTTCCCTATAAAGTTGGGATTAGGTCCAAAATCTGTTAAACGGTGGCACTGCATGGAATAAAGATTAGAGCAGCTAGCTTGTGTATCAAAGAGCACTAACATATCCTAGCACTATATAACATCTTGCTCTCAAACCCAGAAACTAGTTTGCTTATCGAATAGCACTATCATATCCTAGCACTATTTTATAACATCTTGCCCTTAACTCAAGAAACTACCCTAGGAGACCCCTGTTAAAACCCAATCCTTAATCCTAAACACCTCATCCTACAACAGGACTGGACAACATGGACATGCAATTTCCAAATGTCACTGTGGCCAGTTTGGTAAATTTGGACATCTAAGGCAATGTAACAATTATCTCAAGTTCTTTGACAACCAGTTAATAGTTAAAGAAAATAACACAGTATGTGACAGATGTAAATACACAAATTCCTTGGAGGCAAAAATCTCGTATACAAATGAGGTTTGTCAATATAACCCACACGGCATCTCTCCCCCACACACACATACTACTCACCATACACAAGAGACTGTCTTATTCTAAAGGTATGAAAAAGAAACCTTCCCAAATCTCAAAAACCACCAAAGCCACCAAATGGTAACACTTCTCCTAAGCAATCAGAGTGTACAGAGTATAAATGGATTAAATCTTTAAGAGCTATTCATATCCAGGGCTAAATGAAGCAGTAAATTTAAGACATGTTTTAAAACATAAACAGTTAATCTGACTATAAATGAATAAACTATTTACATTGCTATTATTATTATTATTATTGTTTTTATTTCTATTAATTAACTGTGTATAATGAATATAGAATGTTACTGTTTATGTTTAAATGTTAACTGATGCCTTACTTTATGGCTAATGAACTATTAATGAGTTTTCATTACACCTAACAATGTAGCCAATGAATTTTGGAATCTGACATCACATGATTTTTATCTGCATTTAAACATGACTGTGAGCAATTTTATTTGTAAACCCGATGAAGCTTTTTTCAAAAGCATGTTGTGCTAATTACTACATTCAGAATAAACATTTGAAATTATTTTTTCTCTTTGTGGTGATTTGAGCTCATCTCTTTGGACAACTACAGAGCAACTGATCATTTGTAATCTTGCCTATGTACAACTTACAGAGATGCAATATCAAGCTTCACAGGAAAATTTTCACTGACAGTTTAACTGCTCACACAGTTTTAAAAATGTAGGGAAATGGTTGCTAGATTAAGCTCTGAGAGTTAATGAGCAACAACTTTTTTTTTTCAGAAAGTGTATACTGTTTGACACCAAAATACCAATTTCTTAAAAGTGAATTTATTAATCTGGCCTTCAACAGGAGAAGAATTTGAATAAACCAGGATAGATTTTAAGGATAAAACTCATTTTGATAGAGGTAGTAGTAGTTAGGATATTAAAATAAGTGAATATTAAGAACTTTCAGACCGCATAAATCTCAGACTGTAGCAGTTATTCATGCAAACAGACTTGGAGCTTTCACATTCACGTTTTCCAGATCTAACCTCCCATCTACCAAAATGGGACTTTGGGAGATGCATACTGGGGATGCCTCCTCTACTACCACAAGTCATCTGTTCTGAGGCCTCAAAACACACACAAACTCATAAAGCAGTTACACTCTTCTCCTTCTTAATGTACTGAAGACATTACTATGCACAGCTAACATGACCCCTGTTTACATTTTAAAACTGGTTTTAACTACTATGCACAGCTACAGAACTTTAGTGAAATTCAGTAGATATGCAATGATACTCCAACAGAAAGAAAACTGCGTCGTCTAATACCAAATGGATGGCACAATAAAAATGAACAAAATACTCTTCAAAACAATATAAAATAAGATACGGGAATGATGTACTGAGCTACAGACACTATTCCAAGAAATTAATCTGTAAGAGGGCATCAAAAATTCGGTAACTGTGTTTACACAAAAACAGGTCAAGCTTCAAGACTAATCACTGACTTCAGAAATTGTAAAATTACAGTTGTATGAGCAATGCACTTACAAATGTACTTGCATCACATAAACTGCAAGGCATTAACAGTCTGCATTACAGCACAGTAAAGCTTCTGTCAGGAGGTGCTCTTTACTTCACTGCCTTCTGAATATATCATTGAGTAATTCTAATGAAGGAAGCATGTGTTTTTCTGATGTGAGGTCTACATTAGTCTATAAATAGATAATTATTCCATTCTAGATAAATCTGTTTACTGAGAACATGCCGTCTTAATGTGTTCTCGCTTCATCTCAGAGTAATACTCATGTAAAGAATGAAATAAAGGAGTACAATATCTCACTAAATTACTATTAGTCACTTATAAGCTTTCTCCAAAGAAAATATACACACAGAATTTGCAAAGATTTTTTAACTGAAGCTCCAAAAAAGAAATAATTTCTGTCTACCATTTCTAATAAGAGTTGGGGAAATCTGCCAGACATTACTAATAGTGACCTTCAGTTTATTATTAATGGTGACCTTCAGTTTCATATTTGCAAGCCTTCAGAGTCTCTAAACTTGTGAACCTACGTTTTAACCTGAAATCTTTTAAACCACAGTAGCCACCAACTTTTATATATCCAAAGTGCATGTTATGGATAACAACAGAGTACATACCCTGCTTAATATTTAAAAAAACAATTTTCTGCTTTAACTAACTGTATACTTAACTAATAGAATTTCTGTAACATTCTCTAGATATTCATTAAACTGTATGACTTTATTAATGAACTACAATGTGAATGCAATTCAAGCAGATGATCTCATGCATTCCTTAATGGACAAGATAAACCGTAAAAACTAAACATTTCTGGCCTAAACCTTAAGCTGCCTGTGTCAGGGATACAATTTGACAAAACAGACAATATGCCACTTCAGACAGAACAAGCTTATATAAACATTACACTATGAATAACCCCAATTTTCTACAACTGCAGTCCATGGACAATTTGGTCCACTTTGGCATTCTGAACCATTAACCAAAATTCTGCCCTGTAAGATGGGCTCTGGGACACAGTTAATAGCAGACAACTACAGAAGGAATAAAAAAAAATGTCCTGAACACTAATTAATGGAAGATAAAAATGATATATTCACCATAATTCTCTGACATCTATCTCTTGTGTTCTTAAAATACTTAAAGTTGTAAAATACTATGCTCTGCTGAGTCTTTTAAATTCAGACCAAACTAGCATCGTTTAGCTGGTAACTCTCAAATCTACATGACAGGATGTACTGCAATTCATTGATAAAAAAAAAATGCAGGACGAAAGTGATTAATGATAGCGGAGAAGTCAGGATTGTATCAGTAGCACAGAAGCAAGAAGCAGTTCCTGCACCATGACACCAGACCTAAAGAAATACTTTGGCTTCTCCAGCAGTAGCATGATGTTATGATGTAGACAATATATCTGAAAGCGCAGTATGCATACAATTCTCTTTTCTTGCTAGTTACTCAGTCTTGTTCAATCTTGACTGCTCTAGTAACTTAGAAACCAATTCACCAGCATTAAAAAGTTTCATCTATAAAGCCATAAAACGTTGGTGAAAATGTCATTCTGCGTACTGCACTGGGATGTACCACTCAATAATTTGAAGATAGTTGAAAATTCAATGAAAAAATAAGAATTAAGTATTTATACCGATTTTATGGCTTCCTCCCCTTGCAAAAATGCTTTATGCTGCCTTTTTTCAACTTCATTTTCTAACTCTCGTTTCTTGCCATAAAAACTTTGCAGACCTAGAAAATGAGAAAATTGCTTTTATTAAACAGAAATTCAGTGATAGTTTATAAAATGCAGGACCAGCAACATTTACTGCAACTTGACAATGAGGAGATCATGTACAAAGCTCTCTAATATCTTATAAAAATTATTTTCTTCAGATGGTATCACAATATCTTGTGCTGAGATAACAAAATCGTGTCACCAATGACTTGTACAAAACTGTCATGAAGCTATGGTTTCTTTATGCATATATAAAGGTTCTTATTACGTGTGTGGATGCTCATCCCAATTTTGTGATGCAGTTCAGTGGATCAGCATTTACTTACACACTTTTATTTAGTTGTATGGCTAGTATATTTCTTTGTATGGTTTGTGCAAGTAAATTGCATGTGCTGTTATTCAGTTACAAGTAAGTCTGCATTTAATTATTTGCTGTGGTGCCATGGCTACTGTTATACCACTCTGCTGTAGTTCCACAGCTGCTGTTGTCTCAACACTTAGTTGTTTTTAGTGTTTTTTATGAGACAAACATTGCAAAGTCTATGTAAAAAGAGAACCAGAAGTGTTACAACCAGTGCTGTAACAGGAAATCAACTGCAGAAATTGTGATAGTTAAAAGAGATGTAGGTAGAGACCCTTATTAAAAGGGTCCTTTCAAAAAGTTATAGAGCATCAAAAACTATTCCACACGGAAGATTACGTGTTCTGACAGAACAGTCTGGTTAAATTGTCTATAGATGGAATAATGATGAAATTATCCACATATCTCAGCTCACACAGCTCTCACATAAAAACACAAACCACACACCCACCTTCGCGGAGGCTCTCAATAGAAATCTACCCAAACAGCAGAGACCTCCAAGGTAGAAACGCACTCCACCAACACAACACAGCATAAACCACAAGACGCATAGCTCACCTATACATTGTGCCCCTCAACCTAAGCCCCTAAGGCAAAACAGCTTGCCCAATACACTAATCATAGGAGACTCGATAGTGAGGCACACTGATGTCCCACTCACTAGGTTGAATAAAGAGAAGGTAAAAGTCAGTTGTCATCGGGTGCCAGAATCCAACACATAACACACACACTCAGGTCACTCCATAACAAGTACAAGTATGACTCTGTCACTGTCCATGTGGGTGTGAATGACCTGAGATGTACCTCCCTGGACCACATGAAGAGAGACATGGAGGAGCTATCAGATTAAGTGGCCCAGGCAGGTATGACCCTAGCCCTAAGCAGCATCCTACCATTGCCCAGAATGACACCGCAGTACAAGCAGAAAATGACTGACTTCAACAATTGGCTAAGTTTCTGGTGTCATTCTAAGGGGATCCAGTATCAATCTGCTTGGGATGGCATGATTGACAGACCTTGATGCTTTGCCAGAGGTGGCCTGCATGTGTCACCCCCTGGGTTTCCGGATACTGGCTAAGGCTCTTGCCACCCCTAAGGTGCCTTTTTTAGGCGATGTTCCAAAGACCAAATTAACACCGTAACAGCTATAAATCAATGCAATCTGGGGGTCAGGGTGCTCAATGCTAGAAGTCTAAATCTCAAGATGCACTTGCTCGAAGCACTCCTCAAAATGGAGAACATCGACATTTGTGCTGTAACAGAGACCTGGTTTAAAGCAGCAGAAAGCACCCCTGCGCTACCAGGCTATAACTCATTTCATACCTTTTGGCCCCAGAACATGGACCGAAGCTCCAAAGGCGCTGGTGTCTCCATATTCATAAAGGATATGCACACTTCCTGACTAGCAGACCAGCAGGACACATCTGAGATACTTCAGGTACAACTAAAATTGGGTAAGATGGCAATTCATGGCCTGCTATAGGTCCCCAACCATGTCCCAAGACTCTGACTCCATGTTCCTAAGCACCCTGGAAACTATTGGGGTCCAACCCAACACTCTCATACTAGGTGACTTCAATTACCTCTCCATCAACTAGAAAAACTACTCATGCACCAATAGACTGGCCCAACACTTCCTGGAATTCATCAGTTTGAATGTCCTGGACCAGCTCATTCTTACCCCCACTAGAGGAAGCAACATTGTTGACCTGGTTATTACTAACATAGGCAACTGTTGCTCTACACCAATAGTCAACTGGTTAGACCCGACCACAAACTAATCACCATGGCACATCTCACCCATACCCCCTTCAAAGGTACCATCATGAAAAACTTCTCCAAAGCTGACTTTGGGCTCCTAAAAACAGAAGTGGCTAATTTCATGGCACCCATGTCAATGGAAAATAGATGCATGACTGCTGAATCATAAACCAATGCACTGTACGAACATGTACATAAATGCATGGAACTAGCCATATCCAGGAGAACCAAGATGCTCTCCTCCAAAAAAGGAAGCCAATCTGGTGGTCCCCTGCCATTAATAAACTCTACAACAGAAGGAAGAAACTGTTGTAGAAAAAGATGAATTCCCAAGACTGGAAAAACTCCCTTATTAGTCTCAACAAAAAGTTGAGATCCCTCATCAAAACCTCTAAAGCCAGCTATGAAGGCAGAATTGCGGCAGACACTAAAAAACAACCATAAAGACTTCTTATAGTTATATCAAAAATGTCAACGGCAATACCAGGTTTGCTCTGAGTTACTGCACAACGGTACCTCCTATACTGAGCCAACAGATATTGCCAACACACTGGTCAACAGATTCAGTGCCAGCTTTACCCCTCTCTCCCCCATAAAGGACCAATCATAATACCGGAGGAATGCCAGGCACCCAGCATTACTGCAGCAGAAGTTAAAGCTGCATTGTCCAAGGCCAAGAATATGGCTTTCATGGGACCCGACAATATCCCTGGATGTGTTCTACATGAACTACAAAGTGAACTGGTACCACATCTGTGTGCCATGTTCAATCACAGCCTCACCTCAGGCTTTGTCCCTACCGAATGGCGCACTGCTACAGTCATCCCTCTCCATAAAGGGGGAACGACTATAGACCTTGGGAATTATCGCCCCATTAGCCTGACAAGTCTGATATGTAAGGCTATGGAGCGCATCATCATGGACCTAATTAACAAGGATATAGGGAATCTCCAAACTCTAGATCCTATGTAATTTGGTTTTGTGAAAGGTAGAGCATGCCTGCTCAACCTAGTTGACTTCTTTGAGTCAGTAACCAGAGCTGTGGATGAGGGCAAGGCAGTTCATACAGCCTACCTCGATCTGGCCAAGGCCTTTGATACCATTTCCCCACTCAGGAATTATTGATAAACTCACTAAACTAGGCATCAACCCCTATATCACTAGGTGGGTTGCAAATTGGCTCACAGTTAGAACCCACAGTGTGAAAGTAGTGGACTCCAAGTCAGACTGCCGACCAGTCATGAGTGGAGTCCCACAGAGAGGTCCTGGGTCCTCTCCTGTTTGGCATCTACTTCTCAGACGTCCAAGCCAACACAGAGGGATTCTGGCTGACCAAGTTCACAGATGACTGCAAGCTGGGAGCCATTAACTCCCCAAGTGATGTAGACAGCCTACAGAAAGGCCTCACTGAGACCAATGACTGATGTCGAAACCACGGCCTTAAGCTTAATGCCAAAAAATGTGTTGTCATCCCCTTTGGGAAAAACTCAGTTCCCTCTGATTACCACATCGATGGGACCCCACTGAACACTGAAGGTGTTATAAGAGCTCTAGGGACACAGGTTGACAGCAACCTCTCCTTCGACCACCACATTGCCACTGTGGTCAGAAAGTCCTTCTATGTGCTGCAACTCATTATCAAGGGTTTTGCATCCAGGAAGGAAGAGGTCATCATCTCTCTCTACTCTTCCTTCATTAGGCCAATCATTCAGTATAATGTCCCATTTGGCATGTACCTCACTAGACGCATGCAACAGCTGAAAAGGCCACTAAAGTACCTCACAAAGAAGATCCTAGGCCTTAAAATGTTGTCCTACATGGACAGACTGAAAAAACTCTGGCTATTCTCTGTCTCATATTTATCTACTAAGAAGCAATCTCTGCTTGATTTACAAAGCCATGTCTGACCCACCTCTGTTAAAAATGCTACATCTAAGGAAATCCAAATCTCTCCGCACCATACACTCCAAAGACCTCAACCTCATTACCACAATCAACAGAACATGTTGGAGGGACATGTTCATAACCCAGAGACTGCCCATGCTCTGGAATAGACTTCCCATACATGTCAAGCAGAGCACCTCACTGGCCCTCTTCAAGAGAAATCTTGATGAATGGATGGTAAATAGAAAGTTCACCCCGGGGATCACTGCAGTGGCTCTACTTGATAGAAGCACTGGGAACTAACATCGGGCACGATGCCAGGGCACTTCTATGGGCTAGGCTGGTAAAGGCTCCAGGGCCATTAGCCTAGTACACATCTAGTACACATCTATGAACCTATATATGACCAGACTAAGCAATGATCATGATAAATAAGATTGAAAAGGTACATTTATTAAAATGTCTTCTGAATATGTACAAAAATTTCCTGTTTGACAAACATAAAGTTGACTTTTGCCCACACTGGTGGCGTGTATGGAGGAAGTGCTGCCTATAGCTCAGGTGACCTAAGTTTGAATAGCAACTTGGATGCCTGATTGTGCAGGCAGGGAAGATGGGCATGTCCATCCACATGGAAGGGAGAGTGTTGCCTGGATGATGCACAAAATTACTCAAATGGCAAAAATCCTCAGTTGGACAGCACAGGCTTCTCATAACATCAAGAGCTGGTGTAGAAGACTCACAAGTAATAACTACTAGATATGACCTCTCAGTCCAAAAAGTCCTCTGAGCATACTCCAGAAGGGTAAGAGTAACTGAATCTAAGCAGGTGCATTTTAAATTTAGAAGAGTCTGAGGTTATTTCCTGTTTGAGTCAGAATTAAAATGCAAGTTAGTTTTCTGTTTGCACTAATCACTTAGCTCTGTAAAAGCAGTTTGTTCATTTATGTCAAAAACCTTTGAGGGGAAGTGGAAAGCTTGAAAAAAAAACTGTGCCACCTTTGTCTCTCTGTTTAAGAAGAGATTCATTCTCAAAGGCATGACATGCTTCTGCAAGAGAATAACTGCATGATCTGTAAAGGTTAATACATTTGTATTTTTTTTACTAAAAAAAAAATAAGCACATTTGTTTTAATTCAGTATAGCTTCCCCACACTTCTCCTCCCTTATTAGACCACAGATGAGCTTTACTGAGATACAACCAAGAAATGGTGTTTGGATAATGAAGCTACATTACAAGTTATGCCAACAAGTCTCCTGTCTTGACAGACCACTGCATTTATATCACTTGGACTTCTCTGGTGCTGGACTGTCACACTGTAGGACCCTTGCAGTATTTGCTGACAACTTTTCAGCCATCAAAGAATCATCTCAAAATGGACCCTTATCTAGTCCAGGGATACTTGTCAATGGCTATGTCCTCTCCTTATTATTACAGTTTGTTCCTTAATATTAGTGGAATTAAATGATACATACCACTAGATGATAATATACTGTATACCTGCCTACACTACCATTAACTCTAATATATTATACACACACACACACACACACACACACACACACACACACACACACACACACACACACACACACACACACACACACACACAAAACTTTGTTATCAACAGAACTGTATACCTGCCTACACCTCCATTAACTCTATGACTTGTATATATACAACTTTGTTATCAACAGAATCACAGAGAAGTAGACAATAATGTCAATAAAAAATGCTCTCCCCTTGGAGACTGACGACAGGTTTAGGTTTTAAAGTTGTCAACAGGAGAAGTTCATTCACTATAAACTCTCAAGATAACTCCATAATAGTAACTCCTGAAATGACGAAAAACATTGAAATCAAAGGAAACAATGAATGCTGAACATTACTTTTGTACTTTAATGTTGTTTTTGCAGGGTGGGCAAGCCACCCTGTTCCCCTGATGTGGAAGTCTTGCCCCCCTCCCTTCCAAACTTACATATACCAACTCCAACACTGCCATACCTCAGAGAAAAGGGAATATTCTGAGGAAAGCAATCTTGGCCTTAGTATATGCAAGTCTCCGTTTTTGGTCATGCAGTCTAACTATTCTGGGACTTACACTAACAAGTTTTGGAATTTCAAAACTGCCAACCTCAGGGCTTCAAAATGTTTCTTTGTTAACAGAACAGGAAGAATGACAATAGTCAGATCCAAAGATTTTTGGGAAATGATATCCACTGAGAGGGAGATACTGATATATTGTGATACAATGGGTTTACTGTACTTCTACACCACTTCACATAACTAATTCTTATGCAACATTAAGACAAAAGTCAGCCTTAGTTTAGGAGGGTTCAACTATATTTATTCACCAACAGTTTGAATACTGGGTAGGCTAACTGGCCAACTAACCTTTCTAGTCATAACCAAGGTACAAAAACAAATAAGCTTAACAGTAAAAAGTAATAGATACAGATTTTCTTTTAATTATACAATTTGTGCAACCTATTTAGACTTTAAAGATAAATCACTTCGTTCAACACTTGGCAAGTTAACTGGTGCCATTCTAAGGGGAGTCATATGTGTCTGTCTGGGATTAGACTGTCAATGTTCCCTATTGCTTCCCCAAAGATGGCTCGCACTTCACAACCTGCCTTTCTCCTGCTGGCAAAAACTTCTGCAGCACACACAGTGCATTGTTTTAGGCAAAATCAACCCAGGATCATAACCATAACGCAAATTCATCATAATAGCTCTGCTCAGTTCCAAAAGCTTGAACAATAATATTTCTGAGCTTGAAGCCTTTCTGACCCTTCAAAGACACTGATAGTTATTTAACTACCAAAACATGGTTTCAAGGCTGTGACAGCACTCCCTCAGTGCCTATCATGTCTTCAAATCAGCAGATAACTGTGAAAGATAATTCACATTTACAAATAGTCCCATTACAACATGCATCATCACCTATTATAGACTCCACTTCCATGTCCCCTTCAGAGCACACTCACTATCTAAATCAGTCTGAGAACCTCTCCATTACACCAAAACAATAATTTCTTGGTGACTTTAACCAACCCTCTGTGATCTAGCGGACCTACCATCCACTGTTTTTTTATTTTTGTCACAACATTTGCCTAGAGCAAATTGTTCTCTCTCTCCTGTCAGGATAAAATTCTTCAGATCTCATCCTAACCAACTGTTCTTCTTCCTATACTATCCCTATGATCAACCTATCCCCTCGTCCAATATGACATAGCTGTATTCTTCTACATACAAACACTGTAATCCTACTATCATTTCTCCAGAACCAACCTTACACTATTTACTGCCATTCTGGGTAAGCAAGAATTGCAAACTCCACCCATCCAAAGGCTTACTTCCCTGAGTTCTAGCCCCTCATGGAAAATGTACTGAGTAGGCAGTCTCCTCTCCATCAAATGTATACTGATAAATTTAAGAGTAAAATGTGGAGCCGAGTTCCCACATTAAGAGGCTGGACTTTAGTATCAGCCCATTCTCCAATAACAGAAGGAATCTCAAGTTTTGAGCAAAAAGCTAAAATGTGCAAAGCCAATAAGCAACTATTCAGGGTTATAACAAACACTACCACTGCACATAACCATAAGGCTTTCTTTTTATATCAAGTAACTAAGACATAATATCCAACCATGCATAGAACGCTTACCAAATGGTGTTTCTTACTAAAACTGCATATCAATTGCAAACATTCTTGCAGGCAAATTCATCTCTAACTTTATTCCATTTACCCACATAAACATTCTTAACAATCCTGCCAAAACACCTCCACCCTGAAATTACCCACAATCAGGTCACAAGCCCTCTCATCAAAAATAAGAGTTCCACAGGGTCTGCTAATATTGAACGATGCTTGTTAGCCAGTTTTAATCACAAATTAATCCCCTCTCTCAAAGATCTTCAACTTCGGCTTATCCACAGGCACTGTACCCAAAAAACATTAAATTGCCATCACTGTTTCTCTACAAAAGGTTGGCATCTCAGCTGTTGCAGGAGACTACAGGCCCATTAGTCAAAATAGTCTAATATGCAAGGCCATGAAGGGCATAACTGCAGGAATTATCAACAGAGACACTGGTACCCTACAAACCTTTGACCCAAGTCAGTCTGGATTTGTCAGTCAAGTCATGTCTACTTAACCTGGTTGATATATCTGACAGAGTTGCTGAAGTGCTTGATAGGGGTTTAAATCTCTATACTGCCTCCTTTGACCTAGTTAAGGTCTTCAACATAATTACTCATGCTTGCATTATTGGGAAGATTTCTAAACTAAATAACAACCCATTTGCTGTCAGCTAGACAAACTGCTTTGCTAACCAATCCCATTCAGTGAGAGTACAATGTTCTTTTCCTACCAGGGTTCTACCTTGTGCCCCCTCCTCTTTCACATTTACTTCTCTGAGGTTAAACCTAATGTAGAAGGTTTGTTGTTATCCAAGTTTGTTGATGACTGTAAACTGGAAGTAGTTATCCAGTCCCCTTCAGATACCCAAATTCTGCAAGAGTGACTTAATCATGCCAGTGCCTGGTATGCTAGTCATGAGCTCACCCTGTATGCAAAAAATGCAGTACTGTCATGTTTGGCAAGACCTCCTCCATCTCGCGGTATAGAATTCCTTGTACTCTTTTTTTTTTTTTTTTTTTTTTTTAAACAGACATTTTTTATGAGAAACCTGGGCACCCATGCTAATAATGAGGTCTCCTTTGCCTTTAAGCACAGCTGTCAAGAGGAAGTCCTTATATCTTGCTCGGCTTATCTGTTAAATTATACTCTACGTATGAAGAGGTCTTTGTACTACTGTACTTCTCCATTATCAGGGCCATCCTAGAATATAATGTCTGCTTTGGGGTGTAGCTATCTAGACACAAAAATCAGTCAGAAAGACACAACATTTTCTGATCAAAAAGACATAAGAGAAAGACATCACATGCTATACTAATGGACTAAAATCCCTTTCGGTATACTTCATCACCAACAAATTTGTTTGTTTGAACTACAGAGGTATGAATGACCCATACTGTTTGATATCATCCACTTCCACAACACAAACAGGCAATCCAATACCCATTCCTAAGACATCAAGCTTCACTGAAACATCAACACCTTTTAGAGTAATATGTTCATAATTCAATAAATCCCTTGACTCTGGAATAGGCTACCAATGTATACCAAACATAGTAAATCCTTATCCATCTTTACAACTAGTCCATATGACTGAATGGGGAACTGTAAATGTATAAATGGGTATGTGGAACTAACACACTAACTTGCAGAAATTCCCCTCTCCTATTTTCAACCACATACACAAACATTCATACGTTTCTTTTTTTTTTTTTTCTTTTAGCTGGTCTTTTTACCAACCCTGAGGATAATCTGCTCTCATCTCTTTTCTCAAATACTTCTTAGACTGACACACAGTTGCTAAGTTCTAATTATACAATTCCTCCCTATTAATATTCTAAAACGTGCAAGCTGATTGGCCAGCCCAACCAGCGTGCCCATTGTAAATCCCACAATATACCAACGGAAAAAGGTCCGGTCGCCCGGACTTTTTTCCGTTGGTATAATCTGCCCCCAAACCTTTTTTTGTACAATTAAAAAAAAAAAAAAAAAAAAGAGAGAAAACGGAGCAACGGAGACTTTCTTTTCTCCGTTGCTTCTGTTTCAAAGCCTTGATGTACTGGGTATGCATGGGAATGCAAGCTCCATACGCATGCGCAGTACATCAAAAAGCAGAATCTGTATACCACAACTGGCAGAAGAACAGCAATCTGCCGTTATACAAAGGCATTATTTAAGAACAGTAAGCATTTTTTTTCTTAAATAATGTCATTGTATAATAGCAATAACCGAATCCGTGGCTGTGGTATATTGAAGATTTACCCACGGTTGGCTTGATTAATCACTCGGGCTTCGCCCTCATGATTAAACCAAACCAACCGTGGGTAAATCTTCAATATACCACACCACGTTGTTGGTTATTGCTTAATTATACCCCAGCCCTTAGCAGCAGAATTCCTTATCGGGTTCTGATAACCTCCACACTCCTCCCCTCTAGCATCACAGCATCTCACAATGAGACAAGTCTCTCCACCATCTGCTTTATCTGCTACAGTAATATGGCAAATGCAGGACTAGATGCTTGTTGTTATTTGACATGTAAGCACACTGATCAACAGCAAGATATACAGTGACTTTGTACTTAAATAAGGAGCAAACAGCGCCAATCACAATAAAAATCCAAACTATGTATGTATTACCGTTCCATTCATTCTCATTGAATGAGATTGTTTAAGTGCTCTTGGATTAATGCCTTCAGTGTAATTTACATGTTTTTTTTATATGGAAAATAGAAAAGTATATATTATTTATTACAACTTATATCTGATGAAGCAGTGACAAGGTCAAAAGCGCTCCTCTCTTGTTTTTACTTAACAGACTTATGTACTTACCATAACTTGGAATCTGCACTATCCAGAATCATTATTCATCACGAATGGGTCTTGGCTCCAACCTCTAATCCGAGCCAGCAACTAATAGACAGATCCCGAGATCAAGCTTCTCCCCTTCCCATAATCCCCTGCTGACCTCTAACCCTCAGACTGAGTTTGAGGAACAAATGGACATGCAGAACAGTCTGCATAAGAGATTTAAATATCCCAAGAATGAACCACTCCAGCTCTACCAGATCCCCAGAAGAAAGGGGGAAAGGAGGGCAGGAATGTGATGAATAATGACACCGTATAGCACAGATTCCAAGTTATGGTAATACTCTTTATTTGATGCTATCCATGTCATTACTCATCACAAATGGGTCAGAATCCCCAGCTACTATGAGCCTTGGGTGGCCTCAAGGAAGGATATGCTCGAGCACAGAGGAACCAAAGAAAGCCTTGTTCCTAGACACAAAGTTCAACTTGCAGTGTGAAACAAACATGTGGGGATTACACCAAGTAGCAGCCGCACAAATCTCATCCAAAGAAAGTTTAACCAAGAAGGCTGAAAACATAGCCACAGACCTAGTAGAGTGGGCCTTATCTAGTCTACATAGCTCTACATTTCTGCCATCATAAATGTAGGAAATACACCTAGCAATCCATCTGGAGATAGTTACTTTAGAAACTGCCAAACCCTTTCTGTTTTGAGAAAAGGCCACAAAGAGCTGGCTCGACTTCCAAAATGACTCAGTCCTTTTCAGATAGAAACGTAATTGTCTATGGATATCTAAACAATGCAGGATATATTCTCCTTTGTTAGAATAGTTAGGGAAGAAAACCAGTAGTTGTACTGATTAATTGAGGTTAGCCTCTGAAGCCACTTTCACAATAAATGAAGGATTTATTCTAAGGGACCTTCCTTGTGGAAGACCATAAATGGAGGTCTATGCTTACAGCCTGCAGTTCTCAGACTCTCTTGGCACTAAAAATGCCATCTTCCAAGACAGGAACCTAATATTACAAGAAGCAGTCAGTTCAAAGGGCTTTTGTGTCAAGGACTGTAGCACAAAGGTCAAATCCCATGGTGGGAAAGGTTCTTTGATAGGCGGTCTAAGAAGAAAAACTCCTTTCAGAAAGGCTTTGCACAGTTTAGAAGAAAAGGTTGGCTCCTCCAACCAAATGGAGCATAATCGTAGAGAAACTAGCCCCTTCCTAAAAAAGAGAAGACAGGAACAGCAAAATATCAGGAACCAGGGCCAAAAAAGGATACAAATTACACTGTCTGGCCCAAACAGAAAATCTTTTCCATTTACTGGAGTACACCTTCTTCGTAGACTGCTTCTGAGATGCCAGTATGATGCTCCTCACCAGGGAAGGAAGCCTGGACTGCGAAAGGATTACTGAAACTGGAGAAACCATATGGTTACACAAAGAGTCCGGAGACTGGGACGTGGAAGCCCCCAGGGATGGGAAATGAGATCCGGAATGGGATTCAATATCCAGGCAGGATACTTCAGATGAGACTGTAGAAGGGATAACCATATCTGACGAGGCCAAAAGGGGTCATTGAGGATGAGAGGAGTCTTCAGACAGTGAGCTTTCTGCAAGACCTTGGGTATTAGAGGAGTAGGAGGGCAAGCATAGATTAGCGGCCAATCAGGAATCAGAGCATCCCTGGGTGATTCCCCCACTGGAGGGATGAAGGCAAAATAACTACTGCATTTGTGGTTGACTGCGGAGGCAAAGAGATTGCAGCATCGCTGATCCCAAAGGTTGAATGGATTCAGGGACCACTCATGAGGACTCGAGATATACCTGCTGAGTTTGCCGGCTAGCAAGTTGGAACTGCCAGGAATGTGTGTTGCAAGAAGAAAGCACCTGGAAGACATAGCCCATTCCCACAGACTCATGACCTCTCTGCACAGAGGATAAGATAGTGTTCCCCCTTGCTTGTTGATATACCAGACCACTGACATGTTGCCCTTTTGAATTGTTATGGTCCCTAGAGAGAGGCACTCCTGAAACGCTTGCAACATTAGAAGGGCTGTTCTCATCTCCAGGACATTTATGTTCAATTTGGTCTCTGTGGAAGACCATGTGCCTTGAACTGTCCTGCCCTGAAAATGCCCACCCCACCCCAACAGGGAGGGGTCTGTGGTTACTGTGACCTTGGGAGGGGAAAGACATAATGGTCTGCCTAGAATTAGGTCCTAAGACTGAAGCCACCAAGCAAGGTGATTTCTGCAAACCTGAGTCATCCTGATGGTCATGGACATGGGATGAACCTAAGCGGACCACTGGACTGCCGGGGTCCACTGAAGAGCCTGCATGTAATACTTGGCGAGTACCACTAACTGCATGGCTGCCAACATCGAACCTAGTGCTTAAAGAATCAGATGAACTGACAGGCGCTCTAGATCCAGCAAATGAGAGACCTGATCTCGAATGAGATGAACCCTGCATAGGAGTAGTGCAGAGTCTCCAATACTATGCACAATTGGACCCCGATAATTGGGCTCAGAGAAAGAATGGATTTGGGCGGATTGACTGTGATGCCTAGATGCTGAAGGTGTGACTGGTGGCTACTAATAGTCGATGCCTCGTGGGAGCTGTGATGAGCCAATCCTCCAGGATGGAAAGACCTGGAATCCCTGCAGCCGGAGATGAGTTGCCACCAGTGCCATGCATTTGGTGAACACCTGGGGGGCTGCGGTGAGTCTAAAGGGCAGGGCTCTGAACTGGTAGAGATTGGCCCCTAACTGAAAGAGCAAGTGTCTCTTGGAGCATCTGTTGATCTTGATATGCATCCTTGAAATCCACCGAGCACATTTATTCGTCCTTGCGCAACAAAGGCAGGTTGGACTGGACAGTGACCATCTGGAACTTGGACTTCCTGACCAAAAGGTTTAGTTTGCTGAGGTCCAAAATTGAACGCAGGTCCCTGGTCTTTTTTGGCACTAAAAAGAAGCAAGAGTAAGTTCTGGACCCTCGTTGTCCTGTTGGGACCTCTTGAATGGCTATTTATTTAAGGTCTTAAACCTCAAGATAGGTCAACTCCTACTGGGTGGGGTGGAATGTCCAGGAGAGATTTTAGAACCAGAGGGGGCTGAAAAAAAGAAATGAAGTAAAGTACAGTTGTGTACCTACCATAAATGTAGATGTTCAAGTGTATTCACTGTTGCAGTCATTAGTCTAGGGTTATCCTGCTGGCAGGCTACCCGCAGTCGGCCTGAATTCCAAAGTCCTGGTCCGGCGTCGGTTGCTGTCACCTCTTCCCTGACGTCAGTGCGCCAGGGGTATAAAAGATGCAACCGACACCATTTTCTTCAGTTTTTCTTGCCCCCGATGTCAGGTGCCCTCAGAAGGGTAGTCTAAATAGATTGTGTCAATAAACATGCATGCACTAAAGTAAACATTTCCTTCATCTACAAGCAAATACACCACACAGGTTGTATAGGATAGAGAAGTACAGATAAGACCCAGCAAATGAAAGGGGGATGGTGGGAGGGTAACCTGAACTGCAACAGTGAATACACTTGAAGATCTACATTCATGGTAGGTACACAACTGTACTATGTTCATCGTGTTTCACTGTTGCAGTCATTACTCTTGGGTTGAATCCCAAAGCTGAGGATGGGTGGCTGGGCTAAATCGGATTAGGAGAGGCTATGAGGCCCTGCAGAACTGCAGTGGCAAAGCCTGCTCTGGATTTAGAGTAGAGAGGTAAGTGGTAGTGCTTTGTAAAAGTGTGCACTGAACTCCAAGTTGCAGCCTCTAAGATTTCTTTGGTTGGTACTCCTCTGAGGAAGGCTGCTGAAGTGGCTGCTGCTCTGGTAGAATGTGGCCTAATGCCCTTAGGCACTGATTTGCCATGCTGTGAATAAGAGAAATGAATGCAATGGCCTATCCATTTAGAAATAGTCTGCTCTGAGATAGCCTTTCCTTGTGATCCTGCAGCATATGCCACAAAAAGTTGCTCAGTCTTTCTGAAAGCTTTAGTTCTTTCCAAGTAGAAGCGTAGCTGTCTGTGTATGTCCAAAGAATGCAGAAGTCTCTCACCCTTGTTCTGTGGGTTTGGATAAAAGGTAGGCAAGTGAATGGTTTGATTAAGGGCCACACTAGACACCACCTTAGGCATGAATGTAGGGTTCGTCCTTAGAGAAACCCTGTCTAGATGGAAAATGATAAAAGGTTCCACAGCCATGAGTGCCTGTAACTCAGAGACTCATCTTGCAGAGGTTATTGCTAGGAGCAGAGCTGTTTTCCAGGATAAGAATTTTATATCAGCTGTTGAGGCTGGCTCAAAAGGAGGTAGTGTGAGCTTTTCCAAGACATAATTGAGGTCCCATGCAGGTATTGGTGCTCTCCTTGGAGGTCTTATGTTTTTGGCCCCTCTGAGGTACTGCCTTATTAAAGGATGAGAAAAAATAGGTGGCTCCGTATTGTAATGGGCAGAAATGGCAGAGGCATGAATCTTAATTGATGAAAAGGATAGGCCTTTGTCCAGCATCTCAGTTAAGTATTGTAAAATATGAGGAATATTTGGTACAAACGTGTCAATTCCTTGTTCCTGGTTCCAAGCACAGAATCTCTTCCATTTTTCTGCATAAGATTTTCTGGTACTGGGCCTCCTGGCCTCCAAGATAACATCCATGACAGCTTTTGAAAGAGGAGTGTTCTGAATGGCTACATTATCTGCCATGCTGCCAGATTTAAGGTCCTGGGTTGGCTGTGCAGGATCTGATTGTTTTGTTGGGTCAATACGTGTGAAGTTTGAGGCAATGTCCAGGCTGGACCTTGAGACAAATTCTTTAGGATTGGGTACCAGTGCTGCCGAGGCCAGTCTGGGGCAATCAGTATCATTTTTGGCTTCTCTCGTCTGATTTTTAGGAGTATCTTGGGGAGGAGAGGCAGTGGAGGAAAGGCATATACTGTTAGGGTTTTCCAGCTGAAGGATAGGGCATCCACTTTCCATGCTAGCTTGTGATAAATCCTTCTGCAGAATCTCTGTAATTGGCAGTTGTGAGGGGAGGCAAATAGACCTATGTCTGGTTATCCCCATTTCCTTGTTATCATGCTGAAGACTTGTGGATCCAGTTTCCACTCGTGGGGATCCATGAGGTTTCTGCTGAGTTCTTCTGCCAGAGTATTTATTTTTCCTGGCAGGAATTGTGCTTGCAGGTGAATTTGATAAGTCATTGCTGTGTCCCACAAAGTCATGACTTGTCTGCAAAGGGGATAGGAATGTGTGCCTCCCTGTTTGTTTATGTACCACATGACTGTAGTATTCTCAGTCTTTATCAGTAGTTGTCCTGGATGAAGTAGGTCCTTGAAAGCTGTCAGGGCATTCTGAACAGCTAGCATCTCTTTTTGATGGACATGAAGATGCATCTGGCTTGCGGGTCATGGGCCCTGAATACATTTTCCTGCCATGTGGGCCCCCCAGGCATAATCTGATGCATCCGTTGTTAGTGTCTGACTGGCTGTGGGTAAAGTGAATGGCTGTCCCTTGTTGTGGTGACAGGCCTGTGCCCACCATCGAAACTCCTGTTGCAGGCAGGGAATGAGGGTAATTAATGTTTCCAGGCTGTGGCAATGTTGAGTCCAAACACTTTTTAGATACCATTGTAGTTTCCTCATATGCAGTCTGGCATATGGAATTAGCAGAATGCAGGATGCCATGAAGCCAAAAGCCTGCAGGATTTTCCTTGCAGATAACTGGGTCTTTGTTGCCAACATTTTGAAGTAAGAAGTCAGTTGCCTTAGTTTGTCTGGCGTGAGATAAGCCATCTGGGTAGTTGTTTTTAAGCTTGCACCCAGGAATATTATCTCTTGAGAGGGTACTAGTTTTGATTTCTTTTCATTTACTGTGTACCCTAAACAAATTAGTAATCTTTTTACAAACACCAGATACTTTAATAGGTTCATACTAGGCTATCTGCCCTAGGGCATTTGTAAGCCTAGCCAGAGTGTGTTTGGCTTTCGCCACCCATTTTAAATGTTTTACTATGCCCTTTTTCAAGGTTAGTTTACTGTGCCTCTGTTTAGCAGTGACACAGAAGTGATACCCAGGGTAAGCCTACGATCTCCCATCCACTCGTCAAGATTTCTTTTGAAGAGAGTCAGTGAGGGACTCTGCCTAAATTGGACTGGGATTCTATTCCAGAGTGAAGGGAGCCTCTGGGTTATGAATCTGTCCCTCCAGCATGTCTTATTTATTTCAGTGCTGAGGTTCAAGTCCCTCGAGCGCGTAGCTTGATGGGACTTGGATTTTCTGAGGTGCAGCATGTCCATTAATTCCGGGTTGGACATGGCTTTATACGTCAGGCACAGATCGCCTCTAAGCAGGCGGTATGCAACCGAGTAGAGCTGGAGTTTCTTTAACCGGGCAGCATATGGCATAAGTAGAATGTCTTTGTTCTCTGCTTGAATAAGGCAGTCATCCAAGTAAGGATATATTTGAATTCCTCTGTGTGCAAAATGCAATTACTGGTGCCAGGCATTTTGTGAAGACCCTGGGTGCAGTAGATAAGCCAAAGGGCAGTGCAGAGAATTGGTAGTGCATTGAGCCAGCTATGAATCTGAGGTATCTTCTGCAAGATTGCCTGATTGGGACATGCAGGTATGCCTCTTTTAGGTCCAAAGTTACGAGCCAAGCCTTCTTGCATCCAGAAATGTGTTTAGTATAGATAGGTCCAATATTGGTCTTCAGGCTTTGTCCTTTCTGAGCACCAAGAAAAGTCTCGAGTAAAATCCTTGACCCTGCTCTTTGTTGTGGTACTTGTTGAATGGCCCTCATATCCATGAGGGATGAAACTTGCTTTTGTGCCTCTGCCCATTGATTGTGTGGCAGGTCTGGCATACCTTTTGCCCTTGGCAGGGTGTGAAAGTGGAACCTGTAGCCTTGAGACACTATGTTCAGGACCCACTTGTCCTGGGTAATTATGTGCCAATTTGGTGAAAAAAGTGCTAGCTTTCCCCCTAAGGGGGCTGCCAAAAGATAAGTGCTTGTATCTGGCAGAGGAAAGTCACTGGGACTGTTTCCTGTATGGTTGTGATTTGTCTTCTTCACTTTTGGAGGTAGACGCACCCCATTGTTTAGGCCTGTATGAGCCTTGGGGCTGAGATCTGCCTCTGGGGCGTCTGTATCTGCCTCTTTGTGGCCTGTCTGACACTGGAAAGGACCAATTCTTTGTAGGCCAGTTCCTGCAAAATCTGGGTGGCTGTACCTGTAAGAAATCCTTAACTGTCTGCATGGATTTCGCTTTGTCCTCCATTTTCTTCAACACCTCTTCTGCCTTAACACCAAACAAGGTATCGTGCTGTAATGGAGCATCCAATAATTTTGCTTTAACACTATCAGGCAGATTCTGTTCCTTTAACCACGCATGCCTTCTAATGACAGAACCTGTAACAGTGGCCCTGCAAGAGGCCTCCAGTGAATCAAAACCACATTGCAAAGTATGCTTTCCCACTTGTTCAGCTGTATGCAATAAATCCTGCATTTCCTCGTTATCTGAGCATTCAGAATTTGTCAACATTTTCTGTTTAAGCAGTGACATTAAATATTGCTGATATTTAAGCATATGAAACTGACAATTTAAAGCCCTTACAGCCGAGGTAGCAGAATTGTAAACTTTTTCCCCCATCTGTCCAGTGCCCTAGAATCCCTATCAGAGGGGACAGGGTTTTTTGCAGTGGAAGCCTTGACCCCTTTGGGACCCTGAGATATAGTTTCTGGGTCAGCAGCAGGGTTTTTATATAGAAATTTATGAGAGTCTGGAACCCTATAATATCTGTCTGGCTTAGCAGGTGCAGGGGGTAAAGAGTCAGGAGATAGGCTGGACTCTGAAAATACATCATCTACAATGTCTAGTACAGGTGGAATAGCAAGAGGTCTGTGTTGCGGTAGTAACAAAAAGTCTCTGAGCCTTTTCTTAGTTCTGAGTAATCTTGGCTCTCCAAGTGAAAATGCTCCCTCATAGTATGCAGGGTTTCTCCAAAAGAATAATCCTCAGGAGGAGAGGCTGAAGGAATAGATTCTTCAGCAAAAGAATCCTCAAAAGAAGGAATAGAGTATCCCTGTTCAGAAGAGATATCAGAGGAAATTGAAACCTGATCAGAAGAGACATATTCTGTCTCTTGCCTAGGCCTCTTATCAGGAGGGGGATGGGAACCCCTGATCAAAGTAATTAGGTCTTCCGCCATTTTAAGCATCTGTTTCTTAGGCATGGAAGTCTGTCCAAGAGAATGCTGTACTTGTTTCTTTGTCTTTAGAGCTGTTTTAGTCTTTGTCTTTGAAGCTGAGGTTGGCTTGACATGTAATTATGTAGGTCTGAAAGCACCCTCAGAAGCCGATGCCTGCTCAGCAGCTCCGGACCGATCTGAGGGAATAATTTCCGAGGTTCCAATACCTTGAGTATCCAGAGGCCTAGTTGGCTCCACGTGGGAGTCGGACGCTGCCTGTGGCTCTCAGGTAGCGAGCATCAGGGGCTTTGAAAGCGCCTCACTGAGAACCGGCAAATCGGCGACTGGCCTAGCGGGGGCCTCATCGTCAGTTTTGGACCTCGAATGCCTGTCCTTTTCCTTTTCCTTGTGCTTTTTGTAAACTCCGGTTGTCGGCTGTTCTGACAGCATTATATAATTAAACCTTCAGCCAAAGTAATGAAAGGCAAAATCGTACCGACGCTTAATAGTGCGTTGGTTAAATCTAGCACAAAACCGACAGCTAGCAACGTTGTGATCAGGGCCTAGGCAAGGAATACAGTAAGAATGAAAATCCTTATGAAGTATTTGCTTCCCACAAGAAATACAATTGTTAACTTTTTCATGACATCGGTCTGGAGCAAGAAAAAAGTTTCCCCAATGGGGTACTTGGCTTTAATGAAGACTTCTGAGATTTTCACAATCGAATTTCAGATCCGGGGTCGGCCAACTGGCACCTGCAAACTGCTTTTGCTTCGGGCACCACGCGGCAAGAAGGACTTTGGAATTCAGGCAGACTGCGGGTAGCCTGCCAGCAGGATAACCCTAGAGTAATGAGTGCAACAGTGAAACACGATGAACATCTCCTGGAAATGATCTTTAACATCCACTGATCGGAAGTGAGACATGTCCGGGCTAGTGGGTGAAGTGAGAATCATCCCCCGACTGCTTCTAAGACAGGACAGCCGGTCAGCACTTCAGGAACACTGAAAGGACTTCTCCAAGAAAGGTTTCAGAGAGCCCAGATTTGTGGACCGCCTCTACCTCTGGGACAGCATCTATCATTGAATCCCTTACCCTGACTTGTGGAAGACAGTTCCTGGGGAGCATTCTGAAAGTAGGACCGTGTCCTGTGGAACCAAAGCTTCTTACATCCCCTCTGAGTCTTGGAAAAGGAACACTGGGGAGTAGAAAACTTGATTCCCACTACAGACAGAGTCTTACCCTCCTGCTCGCTGCAGGTCAAAGTTTCCTTGATGGATGGTCCAAACAAGGTGGAACCCTCAAAGGGGGAGTTAGTAAAGGATGCCTTAAAGGGTTCTGTAAACCTGCAAAGGCAAAGCCAGGCATGCGGCTTAATGGCAATGCCTGTGCCACCTGCTCGAGAGGTAGCCTCCGCCACATTGGAGATCAACCTTGTCGAAGCATTAACTAAGGAAGTCAGAGTAGATAGGCTAGGAGGAACCAACTTGGAGGCAACAAATCTGTTAGGGAAGTGGTAAGTTCCAACACCAAATCCCTCTGAAGCTGGGTAAAGGGTGCCATACAGTTAGTTGCTCTCAGTCCAAATGTAGCTGAGGCAAACATGCGCTTTCCAGAGACTCTCTGTTCAGGGGATGGATCAAGGAGCTCCATTCCACCAGCTCCTTCTTAGTAGCGGCAGCCACCTATCGATGGGTACACCCTTGCTCCAGAAGGTTTTATCCTTGGGAGGACTGAGGAATTTGTCAGCTTTCTTGGGTGCCGTTTCCACTGTGTCTGGTTCCTTCCAAGCTCTGCTGGCGATACGTTCTACAAGCTCATCGGTGGGGGGGGGGGGCACCCAAGTAGAAGATGGGTCTGTCCCAAAGGCCTTCAGGAACACAGATTCCTCTGAAGACAGGGTTGTGGAAGACCAGCCTCCTCTCTGTTTAAAGAATTTTGAGAATGTCCCCAAAGGACACTTCCTCAGATGGAAGTCTGGGGGACCCGTTCCCCTCCACGAAATCCGTGTCTTCTGTGAGGGAGTCTCTGAGGGAGTTCAAGTGTCTCCTCTTACACATTTTCTTCCAAGGGGGTTCCTCCATGGTGGGTTTGGGGAGGACCTGTAAGAGACAGGAACCCAAAGTGGGGTAGCACCCATCTGAAGGTGCTCACAGGAGGGCTGACCCTGGAATGATAATGAGGCCTCGACACCCAAACCTGAGAGAGGCTTGGAGGGGACCTAAAGAAGAAGAGGTGAATGCCAAACTGGTGAAGGTCTGCTCTACCAGCCAGAAGGCCGACAGGCTAGACAAAGCTCCCTTCTCCTCCCCTGTGGCCAAAGTCACTCTGGGGGGAAGAAGGGACCCTAATGCAGCATGAAGTCCCCCCCCCCCAATAATACTGGCCGTGAGCTGTCCAGTGCCAAAGCTCCCAAAGGGAGGGAATGGTCGGAAAAATTCCAGGCCCAACCCCACTCCCAGGGAGCTAGCACCGACTTCATGGGGATGAGGTGCTGTCTGTTCCAAACTCACCAGAACAAAGCAAGCCAGGGACCCTGACAGTTTAGAGACGGGAGGAATGCTAGACACCGTTGGCCGCTAACTAGGAATACTCTAGTCCTGATGTTCCAAAACCAGATGGATTGGAAGATGAGAGTGGAGTCCTGTAGATGGGGAAAGTCCCCTGGGCATCTGAGTTGGGGACAACATCAAGCCCAACTTGATTTGGGCTTTGAGGAAACTCATCATCCTGTCCCTATCCAAGGGTAGTAAGCTTCTAGAAGATCTGGAAGATGCTAACGAATGGCCCGATCAAACTGGGGATCCTGCCTTGGATCCCAATGCCCTACGGTCCCAGGAGGGGGACTGACTCCAATGCACTGGATCCGATTTTCTGGAAGACCTAGTTGGGGAACTCTCAATGACAATTGGCTCCAATAGAGCAATCAGATATGAAATCCTGGAAGAATCCAATGCTTTGGACGGTGCTACAGACGATCTGACAAATGGGTCAGATCCAGATAAGGCTTGCACAGAGTTGGATCCGAAGGCCTCTGTGGTGCAGAGACCATGGATCCAAGAGATTGATCTGAGGCTCTCGGAGTGGAAGAGCCCAGATCCGAAGCCACAGAGGTTGGACTCAGATCCAAGGATCTGCGATCCGAGGGGCTAGACTTCTTAGAAAGAGACTGAGACCCCTTGGAGGGAGGGGGAGGCCTCTTCCTTGGGTCCTAAGAGGACTTGATAGGCAAGTTTAAGGGCAAGGGACCACCCTGACCCAAGCCCTTCAGCAGTAATTTATTGCGGTGGTCCATAAGGGCCCTGGGGATGAATGCGGCATAAATGTCGTATTCAACCTCCAAGTGCGTCGTACCCAAGCAATAAAGACACTCCTTGTGTGAATCAGAATAAGGCATTTTCTGACTGCATGAGGAGCATCCAAAGGTTTGTCAGACATGATACAACACACACACACACAAACACACACACACCAAGAAAGAGGGATATATATATATATATATATATATATATATATATATATATATATATATATATATATATATATATATATATACACACCACTTTATTTGTTTAAACTAAAGGAAGTTGAAAGGGCGGGAAAACAAATGAGACTGTCTAGGGGAAGAGAAATTATCAATAAGCCAATAACTAAGAAATGGGAAGGGAGGAAAAAATATTTTAGACAAAAATTTAGACTATCACTACTGAAAGAAAGGAAAAAGTAGACAAAGAGAGTCACTTATTGGAGTATGAGGAAGTTCGAGCCTGGATCATGTCCTAAGCATTTAGCAGCAAACGAGATCTGTGGGTTAGAGGTCAGCAGGGGATTATGGGAAGGGGAGGAGCTTGAGCTCTAGATCTGTCTATTAGTTGCCAGCTCAGATCAGAGTTCAGATCCAAGACCCATTCGTGATGAATAATGACACTGATAACATCAGATCGTGGTTTAAACAAATAACACCGGCTTGAATCCTGCTTTCTTACTTTTAATAAGAATGCAAAGTGATCTTTGGCAAAGATTTTACATTAGAATTTATGACAACAGTCTGTTTTATTAATTTCTATGTAGATATTTTTCTTGTGCAACTAGTTTTCCTTTTTTTACCTTGTAGAAATCAGTATGCATTATTTACAGCTGGGTAATGAGGCTAAGCTGCTTGAAGGTCCAGGCTGTAAGCTTATTAACAGCCTATGAACCTAAGAACAATACAGACAAAATGCATAAATTATATCATTATTATATGCATAACAACGACGACGCAACACATGGTGTGTGAAACATTTCTGCAGTACATACAAGGATTTAGATTGCATGGACCTGACCCATAAAATGAAAAATGAAGCATACAGTTTACCTGTGTTAATCTAAGAAAAGGGTTTTAATTAAAGCAAAATTTAGAGAAGGCAAATAAAAAGAAACACTAAGGGAAATATTATGTCAAAGAACTATTAACAGAGGAATACTCAGTAGTCAAGAGTAATTATACAAAATAAAATATTTTATTAATAAAGCTGCAATACCCATGTAGTAGTGATACAGAGGCTGTTATCTTGTGGCCCTAAAACAGCTAAAGGCATAACAGTCTTAAAGGTACTTTCAGATTTCCTTCCAGAATTCTTGGGATGTTTAAGAGTTTATGGAATGGGTCCAGTTTGTTTCTAGTTTGAAAAAGCTTTTTTTCCCTGTCCACAGCCTTTAAGCAATAAGGTCTTTGAAGTATAAAGGTACTCACACCTTCAGTGTCTCAACTAAAGGAACAAAGAGGTGGTTTTATGCTTAACTTGTTTTTGAGATGTTTACAGCATGTAGAATTTTAAAGCTGAGAACTGAAAACAGGTTGCATGCTTAGACAGATGCAGGAAGATGCATATCCTTTGAGCATTTTGCACTGGTGTTCTATTCTAGGAGCTAGTGCAATAAATCTGCATGCTTCATTAATGGCTGCTGTTATGACTTTAGTGTTTTGACTGGAATTTACAGTGGTACATGGGACATCATACTGCATGTCAGAGTGATTAGGACACTGATTGCAACTTCTGAACTGGCTGTTATTGTATAATTAAAGACCACATAGCAGGTCCAAAGCTGCTTTCCTATTTTTGACATAATCTGTAACATGAATGTTAGTTGTGGATTCATAAGTAACCCTAAATATTTATTTTCTAGTGCTCAATTTATTTTATTGTGGAATGCGCCAGTGAAGGTCAGAGGAGGGCAGTGTGTTAGTTTTATGTAGTACTGAAGAAGAAATATGCTGTTTTATATGAACTTCAGGTCAGTTTGTTGTTTGTGATCTAGGAAAAGTAAAATGTGGCTGCAGATTTTCCTCAATATTTTGGTAAGCAACACCCAACTAATATACTTTGTTATTCCAAGTAGTGTGATATCTCGGACAACGTATCAAGCTGAACTAGAAAGATCGGTAATTAGGCCTAGCCTTAATCGGAAGCAGGCGTTTAGATGCATCCTTACCTTTTCTTTGTAAAACACAAATACAATGTAGTTCTTTCAAAGTCAGCTTCAGGTATCAGTATTTCTTCAAAATAAATTATCAAAGAATTAAACAACTAGTGCATTATAGCACAACTCCAAATGGCACTTACTTTCATTGAATTACTTATAAGGAAGGATAGCATAACTAAAAGTAAAAATAGAAGATTCCACAACTTAAAAAAGCTGTCCAGGACTATGCATGAAAAAGCACAGGGGGGGGGGGGAATAACAACAGGAGAAGAAAGAAAGTGTAGGGGAGAAAAAGGGACAAAGAATTTAGAGCTTGGTGCCTACATGGACGCAAGAGAGAGCCATGTGTCTCTGCTAGATCTTCAGTTGACTTCAGCAAGCTTCGGGAAGTGCACATGCTTTACACTCAGAACACTTATCTCTGGCTACATTCAACTTGGCCAGTCTTGTAAATTTGATGAACAATTTTTCAGCTACTAACTGCTCCTGTTTTATAATCAGACTTCATATTCCTTGTACTAACCTTTTTAGCAGGTTCCATAATACAAAAAAGACAGACAGATATAAGCCCAATGCATTTAAGCAACTTACAGAAAGTTACTAAATTTGATCACAGGGTTAAAGATTTTACCAAAATATTTAACAGTCTGTTTGCAAAGCATTCCAAACAGTTTCTGACATAGGGCAATCCTACAGAATATATGCTTCCATGTTCCCATATGGCTGTTCTAGGATGTCCAACACAGATTAGGAACTTGAAGGAATAATTTGCTGACAGCTACTGCAATTACAAACAATTGAAGGAAGCACTTCCATACAAACACTTTCTATCTCCAGGTCGAACTTAATGTAAAAGGGATGGATGGAATTCTTGAAGTTTTCTCACCCTCTAAAAAAAGACATCCTCACTTTCTGCCTGGTGTACCTATTTGCAATATTATACTGTGCTACAGTGCAAAGCCATTAAAAGCAGTGACGTGTACATATGGATTTATCCAACTACACTGTGCTACACTGCAAAGCCATTAAAAGGAGTGAAATGTACACGTGGATTTATCCAACTACAGTAGCATTATCAACATATTGCTAGAATCTGCATTAATCACAAGGGTCACAGTTTGCTGGAAGACCTTTGCTTTTAAGCAATTCTGAATTTGGCAGAGATGGAAATTGCTTTTGTTTTTGCAAACCAAAATTAGAAAAAACCCTAAAAAAGTAAACGATGACCTATAAATAATTGGTGAAACAGCTAGATATACCTCTGGTCCACCACTGCTGCAAGACATCAGGATAATCTGGTGGGTTTTTGTGCAGGAAAATTAGATATCACTGAGACACTCTTCTTCTAATTTTCCTGAATATACCACTTAGATCTTGGCAGATTATCACTGAGATATTGCAATGGACATTACATTATGAATTTGACAGCATGCAATAACTTTCAATACAGAGGGTAACCCAGGGAAGAACCTTCTTTAACAGCAGTGAGGGGATAAAGACCCTTTACTTAAAAACATTGATTGAAACGTAGTTAAACTACAGAACATATTCGCCATATACAAAAAACAAAATGGCTAACTCCCAGGTAAAGGAATCTATAAAATAGACTCCATTCCATACACACCTTTTAATATTTGAGACATTTGGGGACCAGATATTAGTTAGACAGATGATCAAGCAATTAAAAAATACAGTTTCTGAGGCCACTCTATGAAGGAAATGTGGACTGGTCTGAAGGGATACCCTATTCGTATGAAAAATCAAGTAAGAAGGTTTGCAAGACAAAGCTTGTAGCTCAAAGATTCTCCTAGATGATGTGATGGACACTAGGAATACTGTTTTCCAATACTGTTTTCCAATACAGAAATTTCAGTCCTACTGAAGCTGCTGATTCAAAGGGGGGGGGGATGACTTGTTAGGGCCCAAAGCATCTTGGTGATATCCCAAAGCAAAACTGTGTCTTTGATGGGGGGGGGGGTCTTTGAAGAAAGTAAAATGCCTTATAAGTTTTCAAAGGAGTAATTGAGTTTTGGTTTTCTCCCACATGGAAGCTGGATACAGCTGTTAGCTGAACTTTAACTGTTGAAAAACTAGCACCTTCTATGAATGACCCGGCCAGAAAATCCAAGGCAAAAGGTAAGGGTGTCAAAAAAGGATTTAAGACTTTGAAGGAAGTCCAGAGAGCAAACCTTTTCCATTTGCTTTTGTAAACTTTTCTCATACTTCTGTGATGAAGACAGAATGTGAATAACTGATGCAGACAGCCTGGCATCCCTGGCCATCACTAGAACTGGAGGAAGCATGCAGTTAGTTTCAGGGCTTTCAAGTCTCAGTGAGGCTGGCTGTCCAAGTGAAATCGAAGGTTTGGAAAAGGATCCAGCATTCAGGGAGGGTATTTCAGATGTGGCCAGAAGAAAGGGAACCAGACCTGCTGAGGTCAGAACAGGGCAATGACAATCACTGTTGCCTTGGACCTTATGGCTTTCTGTAGAAACTTTGCGGTAAGGGGAAAAGGTGCAAATGCATAAACGAAACCTGGGGGCCAAATGTCAGCTACAGCATCCCTCATGACTGCCCCTCTGGGGGGATCAGGGAAAGGTAGTTGCTGCACTTGGTGTTCAGGTTGGATGCTAAAGGATTGCAGCATGGCTGGCCCCAGTGAATGAAAACCATAGACACCACAGACTGGTCGAAGGACCACTCATGAAGCAAAAGGAAAGCACTGTTTAGGTTATCTGCCAAGACTATGGAACAATGCAGGATGTGGATTGCCACCAGAAAGCATTAGGACGAAACTGCCCACTCCCATACCCTCATGGCTTCTCAGCATAATAGATATGAACAGCTTTCCCCGTGCTTGTTGATATGCTAGACCACTGCTATTTCTTTCTGTCTTGATGGATATCACACCTCTGGGGAAGAAGTTTTGAAATGCCTGCAATGATAGGAGGATTGCCCTCTCTCCAAGATGCTGATGTGAAGCTTGGCCTCTGTCATTGACCATGTTCTGAACCATCATTCCTTCAAAATACCCCAGTCTCAGACGGGAGGTGTTGTGGTCACACTGGCCATCTGGGGCGGAAAGGCAAAAGTTTGACCCCATGTACCTAGGAGAGTTCAACCACCAAAGAATGTAATTCCTGCATATTGATGCGAGTTGTATGGGGTATTGAAGGGGTTAATGCATCATAGATCACTGGCAGACAGGGTTCAATATAGAATTCTCATGCAAAATCTCACCAGATGCACCATGCCAATGCTCCCAATAGATGTAGAATTAGCCTTGTTGGAGGATCTGAAGAAGAAAGGATCTCAGAAGCTTGATTACAGAAGACAGAACTCTTAATTCTGGAAGTTTGGCAACTTTACAAGTTGTGTCCAGGTGGCACCCTATGAACTCCATTGTCTGCCTTGGTATTTAGCTGCCTTTTGCTTAGGTTTATAGTGATTCCCAAGTCTGGAGCTAAGTGGAGCAAGAAATCTCTATATTGGACAATAACTACTGCTATGTATTTTTGGAACACCCTCTGAGCTGTGGTGAGACCAAAGGGCAGTGCTCTGAATTCAAAGTGACTGGCTCTCAGCCAGAAATAGAGAAATTTTGTGGACTGCCTTGCAACCTTGAGATGGTAGTAGGCATCCTGAAAATTTACTGAGTAAATCCATTCATCATTACTCAGAAGAGTTAGGATGGACTGAATCAGGACCATGTGGAACTTTGCCTGTTTCACAATTTTTTCAGTTGACTGAATTCCAAAATGGGCCTGAGGTCACCGGTCTTTTTTGGAACCAAAATGAATCTTGAACAGACTCAGGATCTTTGCAGGTCTGGTGGGACCTCCTTGATGACTCACTTTTCTAGCAGTTTTCATACTTCTGCTGCTGCTAATCCTTCCGACTGGGTGGAATGTTGGGGATTCTTCTTGTTTTTTGGGGGGAGCAAATGGAATAACAACCTCTGGTGATTATCTTCTGCACACACAAATCTTGAGTGATAGCTAGCTAGGTGTGGCATTGCACAGATAAGTGCCCCTCTACTGCCTCCAGAATATATGTCAGTCAGGCAACTATTCATGAACACTGAAAGGGTTTCTTGATAAAGGGACCTTGATTCTCAGACTCTGCTTCTGCCCCTGGGAGATGTCCATTAAAGTTATCCCCCCCTTCTATCTTGGGGGGGGGGGCTGCCAGCAGAAGCATCTAGGGCAAACCCTGAGATGCTTGAAACCATAGTTCCTTTCCACCCTTCTGGTTTCACAAGAAAGTCCTTTCGGGGGAGGGGGGTAGAAAAAAGTACAGTTTTGTACCTACCATAAATGTAGATGTTCGAGTGTTCACACTGCAGCAGTCATTACACTTGGGTTATCCTGCCGTCAGGCAGTCCACAGTCGGCCAGAGTTCCAAAGTCTTGGTCCGGCGTCGGTTGCTGTCGCTTCTTCCCTGACGTCAGTGCGCCAGGGGTATATACAAGATGCATCCAACGCTATTTTCTTCAGTTTCTTGCCCCAGATGTCAGGTGCCCCCAAGTAGGTAGGCAATACATATTGCTAATAAAAAATATACATATAAAAATAACAACAATACCTTCATTTATAAGCAAATACACCACAAAGGTTGTATAGGATAGAATGGTATAGATAAGTCCAGCTAGTTCAGAGGGGATGGAGGGAGGGTAACCTGGACTGCAGCAGTGTGAACACTTGAACATCTACATTTATGGTAGGTACAAAACTGTACTATGTTCATCGTGTTACACTGCTGCAGTCATTACACTTGGGTAGAATCCCAAAGCTAAGGTTGGGTGGCTGGTCTATAGAGTTAGGATTGGCTATGAGGCCCTGAAGAACTGCAGTGGCAAATCCTGCTCTGGATTTAGAGTAAAGAGGCAGGTGGTAATGCTTGGTAAAGGTGTGCACTGAACTCCAAGTTGCAGCCTCCAAAATTTCCTTGGTAGGTACTCCTCTGAGAAAGGCTGTTGAAGTGGCTGTGAACCTGGTGGAATGCGGCCTAATGTTATTTGGGACTGATTTTCCATGCTGTGTGTAGCAGTAACATATACAGTGTCCTATCCATTTGGATATAGTCTGCTTTGAGATAGCCTTGTCCTGTGATCCTGCAGCATATGCTACAAACAGTTGCTCAGTTTTCCTGAAAGCTTTTGTTTTGTCCAAGTAGAAGCATAGCTGCCTGTGTATGTCCAAAGAATGCAGAAGTTTCTCCCCTTTATTCTGGGGATTTGGATAAAAACTTGGCAAATGGATGGTTTGGTTAAGAGCCACACTAGATACCACCTTTGGCATAAAGGTAGGGTTTGTCCTTAAAGAAACCCTGTCCTGATGAAAAATTATAAAAGGTTCCACTGCCATTAATGCCTGTAGCTCTGAGACTCTTCGTGCTGAAGTTACTGCTAGGAGCAGAGCTGTTTTCCATGATAAAAATTTTAGATCGGCTGTATTGGCTGGCTCAAAAGGTGGCAGGGTTAGTTTTTCCAAAACTAAATTGAGGTCCCAAGTTGGTGTTGGTGCTCTCCGGGGTGGTCTTATGTTTTTAGCCCCTCTGAGGTACTGGGATGAGAGAATAAAGGAGGATCCGTGTTGTAATGTGCTGAAATGGCAGAGGCGTGGATCTTAATTGATGAGAAGGATAGGCCTCTGTCCAGCATCTCAGTTAAGTATTGTAAAATCTGGGGAATGTTTGGAACAAGAGGGTCAAGGTTTTGAGCCTGGTTCCAGGCGCAGAATCTCTTCCATTTTTCTGAGTAAGCTTTCCTGGTGCTAGGCCTCCAAATTGACACTCATGACAGCTTTAGAGAGAGGTGTTGCCTGTTTGACTAATGAATCCGCCATGCAGCCAGGTTTAGGGTTCTGGGCTGACCGTGCAGGATCTGATTGTTTTGTTGAGTCAGAAGGTGCGGAATTTGAGGCAAAATCCATGGTGGGCCTTGAGCTAAGTTCCTTAAGACAGGGTACCAGTGCTGGCGTGACCAGTCTGGAGCAATCAGGATCATCTGTGGTTTTTCTTGTCTGGCTTTTAGGAGTACCTTTGAAAGGAGAGTCAGTGGCGGGAAGGCATAAACTTTTAGGTTTTTCCAGCTGATCAATAGTGCATCCACGTTCCATGCTTGCTTGTGATAAGTCCTTGTGCAGAATTTTTGTAATTGGCAATTCAGTGGGAAGGCAAAAAGATCTATGTCTGGGCATCCCCATTTTTGCGTTACCATGCTGAAGATTTGTGGATTCAATTTCCATTTGTGAGGGTCCATGATATTTCTGCTTAGATCGTCTGCCAGAGTATTTTTCTTTCCTGTCAGGAATTGTGCTTGCAGGTGAACTTTGTACATTAGAGATGTGTTCCACAAGGTTATGGCTTGCCTGCCTAGGGGATAAGAATGAGTGCCCCCTTGCTTGTTTATGTACCACATTACTGTGGTGTTGTCTGTCTTTAATAATAATTGTCCTGGATGCAGAAGGTCCTTGAAAACTGTTAGGGCATTTTGAACAGCCAACATCTCTTTTTGATTGATGTGAAGATGCATCTGGTCTGTGGTCCACTTGCCCTGAATGCATTTTCCTGCCATGTGTGCTCCCCAGGCGTAATCCGAAGCATCTGTTGTTAGAGTCTGCCTGGCTGTGGGTAGGGTAAAAGGCTGACCCTTGTTTAGGTGACATGCCTGTGCCCACCATCGAAACTCCTGTTGTAGGCAGGGAATCATTGGTATTCCTGCTTCTAAACTGTGAGAGTGTTGAGTCCAAACACTTTTTAGGTACCATTGTAATTTTCTCATATGCAGTCTGGCATATGGTATTAGTAGTATGCAGAATGCCATGAATCCCAAGGCCTGCAGAATTTTTCTTGCAGAGAGTTGGGACTTTTTGCCAGTAGTTGAAAATAATGAGTTAGTTGAACTTGTTTGTCTGGCGTGAGGAAAGCCATCTGGGCCGTTGTATTTAAGCTGACACCCAGGAATATAATCTGTTGCAAGAGCACTAGTTTTGACTTCTTTTCGTTTACTGTGTACCCTAGAGAAATTAGCAACCTTTTTACAAATGCCAGATGCTGTAGAAGACTGCCCTTTGTCTCTGCTTGAATGAGGCAGTCGTCCAGGTATGGATATATGTGAATTCCTTTTTGTCTGCAAAATGCAATTACTGGTGCCAGGCACTTTGTGAAAACCCTGGGTGCAGTAGATAAGCCAAAGGGCAGTACAGAGAATTGGTAGTGCATTGTACCAGCTTTGAATCTGAGGTATCTTCTGAAATTTTGTCTGATAGGGACATGCAGCTATGCCTCTTTGAGGTCCAGAGTAACAAGCCAAGCCTTCTTGCCCAGCATGGGTAGAAGCTGCTGTAATGTCAACATTTTGAATTTCGGGATATCCAGGTAAGTATTTAGAATTGAAAGGTCTAGTATGGGTCTCCAGGCCTTGTCCTTTCTGGGGACCAGGAAGAGTCTTGAGTAAAATCCTTGTCCTTGTTCCTGCTGTGGTACTTTCTGAATAGCTCTCATGTCCATGAGGGCTGATATTTGTTTTTGTGCCTCTGCCCATTGATTTTGTGGCAGGTCTGGCATTCCTTTTAGCCTTGGTAAAGTATGAAAGTGGAACCTGTAACCATGAGACACAATATTCAGAACCCATTTGTCTTGGGTGATTGTTTGCCAGTTTTGAGAAAAAAGTGCTAGTTTTCCCCCTAAGGGGGCTTCCAAAAGGGAAGTGCTTGGCGTTGGAAGGGGAAGGTCATTGTGACTGTTTCCTGTAAGGTTGAGACATGTCCTCACCTACTTTTGGGGTTGAGGTGCCCCACTTCCGTTGTCTGTTTGAGCCTTGGGGTTGAGATCTGCCTCTTGGGCGTCTGTATCTGCCTCTCTGTGGCCTGTCTGACACTGGAAAGGACAAATTCTTTGTTGGCCAATTTCTGCTAAATCGAAGTGGCTGTACCTGTAAGAAATCCTTGACTGTTTGCATAGATTTGGCTTTATCCTCCATTTTCTTTAACACCTCTTCTGCCTTAACACCAAACAAGGTATCATGCTGTAAAGGAGCATCCAATAATTTTGCCTTAACATGATCAGGTAAACTCTGTTCTTTTAACCAAGCATGTCTTCGAATCACAGAACCTGTAACTGCGGCCCTACAAAAGGCCTCTAAAGAATCAAAACCACATTGTAGAGTATGTTTTCCCACCTGCTCAACTGCATGCAATAAATCCTGCATTTCTTTACAATCAGGAGCTTCTGAGCTTGCAAGCATTTTCTGTTTTAACTGAGCCATTAAATATTGTTGGTACTTAAGCATGTGAAACTGGCAATTTAAAGCTCTTACTGCTAAAGTTGCAGAAGTGTATACTTTCTTCCCCCATCTATCCAAAGCTCTGGAATCTCTGTCAGAGGGCACTGGATTTTTTGCAATGGAAGCCTTAACCCCTTTTGGACCCTGGGAAATACAGTTTCTGGATCCGCCGAAGGGTTTTTATAAAGAAATTTGTGAGAGTCTGGGACTCTATAATATCTATCTGGCTTGGCTGGTGCAGGGGACAAAGAGTCAGGAGATAAGCTGGATTCAGAGAACACATCATCCACAATATCAAGCACAGGCAGAATAGCCAAGAGCCTGTGCTGAGGCAATAAAAGGAAATCCCTGAGCCTTTTCTTGGATTCTGAGTAATCGTGACCTTCCCAATGGAAATGCTCCCTCATGGTATGTAAAGTTTCCCCAAAAGAGTAATCCTAAGGAGGAGAGGCTGAAGGGATAGATTCTTCAGCATCAGAGTCCTCACAGGGGGGTAGAGAGTATCCCTGGTCTGAAGAGGAATCAGATGAAATGGAAACCTGATCAGAGGAGTCATAGTCTGTATCCTGCCTAGGCCTTTTCTCAGGAGGGGGATGGGAACCCCTGATTAGAGTAATGAGGTCTTCGGCCATTTTAAGCATCTGTTTTTTAGGCATGGAGGACTGTCCAGGAGAATGCTGTACTTGTTTCTTTGTCTTTAATGGTACTTTTTTCTTGGCTGTTGTTTTAATGGTAAGTTGTGAAGGTCTGAAAACACCCTCAGAAGCCGATGCCTGCTCAGCGGCTCCGGACCCATCTGAGAGATTAGTTTCCATAGGTCCAATACCTTGAGTTTCCAGAGGCCTAGTTGTCTCCACGTGGGAGTCGGAGGCAGCCTGTGGCTCTGAGGTAGCGGGTGTCAGGGGCTGCGAAAGCGCCTCACTGAGAACCGGCAAACCGGCGACTGACCTAGAAGAGGTTTCGTTGTTGGTTTTGGACCACGGATGCCTGTCTTTATCCTTGTCCTTGCATTTTTTTGGTATTGCGGTCGTCGGTTGATCCGACGGCTTAATATAATTGAACCTTCGGCCAAAGTAGTGCAAAGCAAAATCAAAACATCTTTTTATAGTGCGTTTGTTAAATCTAGCACAAAACCGACAACTAGTGAAGTCGTGATCAGGGCCTAGGCATGGAATACAGTAAGAGTGGAAGTCCTTATGAGGTATTTGCTTCCCACAAGAAATACAATTATTAACTTTTTCTGACATCGGTCTGAGGCAAGAAAAAAGTTTCCCCAACGAGGTACTTAGCTTTATTGAAGACTTCGGATCTGAAATTCGACTTCAAAAATCTCAGGAGTTGGTCGACTGGCACTTGCGAACTGCTTCTGCTTCGGGCACCGCACGGCAAGAAAGACTGAAGAAAATGGCGTCGGATGCATCTTATATACCCCTGGCGCACTGATGTCAAGGAAGAAGCAACAGCAACCGACGCCGGACCAAGACTTTGGAACTCTGGCCGACTGCGGGACCGCCCGACGGCAGGATAACCCAAGTGTAATGACTGCAGCAGTGTAACACGATGAACATCGAATGCCTACAGCATATAAAGTCTTGCCCTCCTGCTCACTTATGGTGAGCACATCTTTTGACCTTTGGTTGATATAAAGGGTTGAATCATCAAAGGAATCACTGATGAAGGATATCTTAAAGCTCTCCACAAAATGGCAGGGAAGCAGCCAGGCATGCCACCTAACAGTGATGCCAGTGCCTGTCTCTCTTGATGTGCCATCAGCTGCCTAGGAAAGCAGATACATGGACATGTTGGACACTGACTGAACAGTAGATAGCTGTGACTACAGTTTTTTGTATGACAGCAGGTAAGTTACCAGAGAGGGATTTGGATAGTCCCGTAGTCAGATCCCTCTGGAAATGAGTCATATGAGAGAGAGAGTTCAGAGTGCAACAGCAAATGTCACTGAAGTGTAAGTTTGTTTCTCAAACCTGTCCAATGTCCTGGAATCTCTGTTAGAAGGATAAACAGATGTGCTTCCTTTGGAAAGCTGTTTCTAGTGGCTGCTGCCACCACTACATCTATTGGGAATCCTTGCACCAATGAGACCTGCTCCTGGGAGTTGCAATATTTTATCAGGTTTCTTGGGAATCAGCTCCACCAAAATGGGTTCTTTCCAATCCTGCTGTGAGACCAAATCAGCGAGTTTTGTCAGCAAGTGGGAGGTAGATGAGACAGCCATGAAAGCCTTGAGGAACACAGACTCCTCCAGGGAGGGGTCCTAGGAGGACCAGGCTACTCTTTTCTTCATCAATTCTTGTATGTTTCTGAAAGCGACACCTTCCAGAGGAGACCTAGGGGATCCCTCCCCTTCCTCAAAGTTGGTATACTCAGTGAGAGTCTTCTAGGAGTCAAGATGCCTTCTCTTGCAAGTCGATTCCCTGTGACCATTTCTGTTGGTAGGCTCCAGAAAAGGTTCAGAACTAGAGGGGGAACTCACCAAACAAGAACCTCAAGGTGTAATAGAGTTTGGTTGTCCCTGTCTTGTAGAGTGAGTGGAAGCAGGATTAACAGGATTTATGGGATTTTGGGTTGGTGCTGAGTGGATATGAGACACCTCCTCTCTCAACCTGGAGAAAGCCCTCTCAAAGTCTTCAAATGTCAAGACTGGTACTGAAGAAGGACCCCTCAGACCAGAGAAGGTCAAAGAACGAATGGCCAGTTCTATTGTGAAATGGCAAAATGGGGACAGAGATTGGATTTTAGGCAGATCCTATCCTGTGGTATGATCCAAGTGCCTCTGAGTTTTCTGTGACAGGCCAGAAGGATCTGGGAATCCCATGAGATCTCTCCTTCTGCTATTCTTTTCCTTTCTCTTTATTTAGTGGACTTTGATTTGTCTGATTTCTTGAAGGAGAGGCAGAAACAAAAGCTGAAGAAGTTGAATCTTCTACCTAGGTAGGGAGAAGACCTTTGAGCACTAACTTCTCTCTCCTGTCAACAAGAGCCCTGGCCCCAAAGGAAGAGCAGGACTCCCACTTAGTGTTTAGATAGTCAACCCATAAACAGCAGATGCACAGAGTGTGGGGGTTCTATGGGGGAATATTCATGCTCTACATTTTTTAAATCCAGAGGCCTTGTCAAATGTTATTTCTACAACAACCACAATGCAAAAAAAAAAAAACAGTAAGATCAAAAAAAGGTTAATCGCAGTAAAGCTAAGTAATCTTAACAACTCCTATAACTAGAACTGCAGAAAAAAGGAAAAGAATCTACTTTTCTTTTTAACTGAGTAGGAGAGGGATAGTGGGAAGAAACTCCCAAAACACTAATAAATGATTATAATAGGCTAAACAACAAAAAATATCTATAGAAAAGACTAACGGCAACTCAAAAGGGCATAGAATAAGTAACAACTTTACAGAAGGACTATCAAGAATGAGAAATAAATCACTTATCTCCCCTTTTGAACACACAGCCCTCGGAAATGAGTCTTGATCAAATAGGTGGTAAACAACATCTGAGATATTGTAGAGACAAGAGGAAATTATGGGTAGGGAAGGAGCCTAAGACCTGGATCCAAGAGCTGGAAAAAAGATGCAGAGATTGGATCTGATAACCCATACACTGAGAACTCATACATTGAATTTAAGGGAAAAGGCAAAATACATTGGAAAAGTAAGATGAACATTCACAAAGGTTGTCCAGTTTATCACACAGAAAATTGTCAATGACCTTGCAAGAATACAACAGAAAGTTTAACCACGAATCCACCACATGAAATAGCCACCAAGTTTCAAGATCCGTGTCTCGTTCACAATTTGTGCTGACTTGTTTTTGCCTTTTAGGATCTGGGGAAAAAGACTTCAAATTAGTCCCAGTTCTCATTCACTTTTCCTTCTAGCTATTCAACTCCATATGGTCTATGATGGAAAGCAGACTCTTCTCCAAAAGGACAGTCATTGCATTGTACTCTTAAACCTTCCAGGAAGGAATACTTTCAGTCTGGCTGTATAAAATGTAGTAACTTTCAGTTTCTGCTCCTTAAATGCCCTTATAACCAGAATCCAGGTCCTCCCCCTTTTTTTTTTTACAGCAACTGTTTCCAGAAACGGAAATTAAACTAATTTTTTCTTCTAACATAAGCAATGTCTTTTGTCTACTTCTGGTGGAAGGAAAAAAAAAACTTTATTATTGGCCTGTGATTGGTGTCAAGTGGTCATGGGGAGGACAATGAGCAGGGCACATGTTCAATCAGCCATTTGCTTCTTGTGTCAAGTCCTAGAATGTCTGGAATCCAGGCTTACAAAAAATGAAGCAAGTGTCCTCAATCTGATCCTTCTTGTAAGCATGCAAATTGTTACTACAAGTGCACTCTTCTTAATCAATCTGCTTATTTAATGCTTGTTTGAAGTCTAACAGAAAGGAGTGCTAATGTACCAATTTTGCATTTTAAATGACAGGCCTGCTGCTACAGCTTCACAGGCTCAAAGGAGGTTACTAGGCTACTGGCCCTGAGGCCCTTATAAGCCTAGCCAAGACTTTAGCCCATGTTTAGACAAGTCAGCACCCAAAGCCCTGTCCAGCAGGGACACAGATGGAATCCCATGGGTATATTTTCTGTTTCCCATCCAGTTATCAAGGTTGCGCTTAAAAAGGGATAATGAGGTACTTTGCTTGATGTGGAGAGGGAGTTTATTCCACAGATGGGGGAAGTCTCTGGGACAAAAATCTGTCCCACTAAAGTCCTATTGATATCACAGACCAGGCTGAGGTCACGCATACGGGTTGCTCGAGTGGAGCTTGATTTGCGGATATGCAGCAGTCCCATCAAGGCGGGGTCTGAGATTGCTTTATATGCCAAACAGAGGTCACCCCTGAGGAGTCTGTATGAAACTGAGTAGAGGGACAGGGCTTTTAGCCTATCTGTGTAGGGTAGATGTTTGAGGCCCTGGATTCTCCTGGTGAGGAACCTCTGTGGTCTTTCCTGCTGCTGCATGTGCTTTGCGAGGTACATGTTGAAGGGGGCGGTGGACTCAATAATTGGCCTTATAAGAGAAGAATACAGGGTTGTTATGACCTCTTTGTCCCTGGATGAGATACCCTTACTTATCAGGTGGGCCATGTAAAAAGCTTTCCGTACAACGGAAGCAACATGGTGGTCAAAAGTCAGGTTGCTATCAACCTGGGTGCCCAAATCCCTCACTACTGATTTCGTACTTAAGACATTGTTATTAATGTGATAATATGTGGGGATGTCACTCTTCCCCAAAAGGGATGATGATGCATTTTTTGACATTCAGCTTGAGGCCATGTTTGTGACACCAGTCATTTGTTTGGGTGAGACCATCTTGGAGGACGTCCACATCACTTGGGGAATTGATGACTGTACCCAGCTTGCAGTCATCTGCAAACTTGGTCAGCCATAGTCCACTGGCTTTGGCCTGCACCTCAGAGAAGTATATCCTGAATAACAGAGGCCCCGAGACCGATCCCTGGGGTATGCTGCTCATTATGGGGCTACTGCTTGTGGCATCTTCCCCTATTTTGATTAGGCGGGTTCTATCAGTGAGCCAGTTTGCTACCTATCTGGTAACACATGGATTAAAGCCTAGTTGAGAGAGTTTATCTACTATGCCCGAGTGGGGAATAGTGTCGAAGGCTTTGACCAGGTCAAGGTAGGCAGTGTGCACCGTCTTCCCCTCATCCATGGCTTTAGTGACCGTCTCAAAGAAGCCGACCAGATTTAACAGACATGACCTCCCCTTGACAAAGCCAAACTGTGTGGGGTCAAGTGTTTGGATGTTGCCAATGCCCCTGTTAATGAGGTCCATGATAATCCATTCCATGGCCCTGCAGACTAGGATAGTTAGGCTGATGGCTCTATAATTTCCCGGATTGGTGGATGCTCCACCTTTGTGTAATGGGATGACATTGGCTGTCCTCCACTTGGCTGGGACAAAGCCAGTACGCAGGCGTTGGTTGAATAGGCTGCCTAATGGTGCTGCAAGTTCATGCCCGAGTTCATGTAGGATGCAGCCAGGGATGTTACCGGGTCCCATGGAGGCTGTACTTTTTGCCTTTGAGAGGTCAGTGATGACCTGTTCCCTAGAGATAAGGGGTGGGGGGGGGGGGGCAGGTACTGGGGATATCCTAATTTTCTGATGGGGGAACAGAGGGGAGAAGTTTTCGTTGAATCTGTCAGCCAGCAGATTGGCTATATCTACAGCATTTGTGTATGTGGTGTCCTTGACCACCAGTACTGAACAGATCTGGGTGCTTCCTTTGAGATTTCGGACATTTTTCACTTACGTAGGTCCTCAGATCATGACAGAATAATCCAAGACATTGATTATCCTACAGTAAAATTCATGAGAAGGAAATTAAAATGGTTGTTTGTCCTCAAGACCAAACAACAGTCATGGACAACTTTTTAATACAGTCTCAAATATGGGTTAATTCTGGGTTATCAAGTGCATACTGTCTGCTGCTCAGTTCTCTGCTCAGCAAGACAAGATAATTCAGAAGCAACAGCATTCACTGGGGGTGTATCTAGGTAGTGCTCTTTGATAGGCAAGTTTGCGCCAAGTAAATCATAAGTCTCTCCTTGAGATATTTCCACCTTGATGCTTTTGCAACATACAGATACTGGCCTGTTTTGCTGCACTGAAAAATGTGATAACAACTCTCAAATTTAAACCAAGACTCTGAATTGCTTGAAAATACTTAAAATATTCACCTTCATTACACGTTGTTCAGAATGGAAGAAATGCATTCTTGTCCTGGATGTACATCAGTGGTGTAGAATACCTAGTCTTCAACAACTGTAAAGATTTAAAGATTTAATGACATGCAAAAAAAAAAACAATTACTGAGTATCCCACCATTGTATGCACACCATGTTGTACATGCAAAGAGCCTGTACTAGCAAGTATTATGCATGTTCTGTGCAGAGTTATGTTCTTAAAACCCAGCCAGTTGTAGTTAGAAATTCCTAGCCAACAAACTCAAATGGTTGATTCACTGATGTAAGTCCTAAATCACTACAGAATGAACAAAGATCTTGGTTGCTCTAAAGAAAAATCCACGAGAAGGAAAATTAAATATCTGTTTTCCTCATGACCAAATCACAGCGAAGGACAAATTCTGCTTTACTACACCCTGTTCATGATGTATTGCTAAAACAAGTCACTGCTCAATCACAAGGTAAGGTATCCATTGTACAAGTGAAATAAAAGAAATTAGTTACTACTCTGGATGGAAATGCCACAACTACTACTGTTCAATCTCAGCCTTACTACAGGATATGTACCCAAAGAGTGGCGTACAGCAACAGTGGTCCCTCTCCACAAAGGTGGTGCCTCAACGGATCCTGGAAACTATCGCCCCATAAGCCTGACTAGATTGGTCTGCAAAGCTATGGAAAGGATCATCATGGACCTCATAAATAAAGATATTGGGGACCTACAGACACTGGATCCTACCCAGTTTGGCTTTGTTAAGGGCAGATCCTGCCTCTTAAACCTGGTCGATTTCTTTGAAACAGTCACCAAGGCCTTTGACGAGGGGAAGGTGGTCCACACAGCCTACCTGGACCTCGCAAAAAGCCTTCGATACAATATCCCACTCGGGCATTATAGATATGCTCACCAGCTTAAATATAAACCCCTATGTCACTAGATGGGTTGCAAACTGGCTCAAGGACAGAACCCACATGGTTAGAATTGCTGGAGCCATGTCAGACTCCAAACCAGTTACAAGTGGCTTCCCACAAGGCTCAGTCCTGGGACCTCTCTTGTTCGGTATATATTTCTCGGAGGTACAGGCCAACATGGAAGGACTGTGGCTAACCAAGTTCGCAAATGACTGCAAACTGGGCGCCATAATCGACTCTCCAGCCGACACAAGCATCCTCCAAAAGGGCCTCATAGAAACGGACAACTGGTGCCAGAGCCATGGCCTCAAGCTAAACGCCAAAAAGTGTATAGTCATCCCTTTGGCAAAAACAAAGTGCCCACAAATTACCATATAGGTGGTAATCCATTAAGTACAGAAGAAGTAATTAGGGACCTGGGGACCCAAGTTGATAGCAATCTCTCATTTGACAACCACGTGGCCAAAGTGGTTAGAAAAACATTTTATATAGCCCACCTAATCATGAAGGGATTCACATCTAGATCAGGGGAGGTCATCGTGCCTCTTTACTCATCCCTCATCAGGCCCATAATTGAGTACAATGCCCCTTTTGGGATGTACCTTACCAGACACCTGCAGCAACTGGAAAGACCCCAAAAGTACCTCACCAAGAGGATCAAAGGGCTCAAACAGATGCCATATGCTGCCCGGTTAAAGAAACTCCAGCTCTACTCAGTGGCATACCGCCTGCTCAGAGGCGATCTGTGCCTGACGTATAAAGCCATGTCCAACCCGGAATTAATGGACAAGCTGCACCTCAGAAAATCCAAATCCCATCGAGCTACGCTCTCGAGAGACTTGAACCTCAGCACTGAAATAAATAGGACATGCTGGAGGGACAGATTCATAACCCAGAGGCTCCCTTCACTCTGGAATAAAATCCCAGTCCAGGTTAGGCAGAGTCCCCCATTGACTCTCTTCAAGAGGAATTTTGATGAGTGGATGGGAGATCGTAGGTTTTCCCCGGGTATCACTTCTGTGTCACTGTTAGACAGCGGCACAGTATACTATCCTCGAAAAAGGGCATAGCAAAATTAATTTAAAATGGGTGGCGAAAGCCAAACACACTCTGGCTAGGCTTATAAATGCCCTGGGGCAGATAGCCTAGTATGAACCTATAAGGTATCCACTGTACCCGTAAGCTCAGTTACTGTATCAGCAAAGTTAACAATATGAAGGGAAAAGCCAGAGAAACATTGAAAGTATTTGTTCATACATAAGTGCCATGAAAAATGATCTTGTATATGGCAACAGTAGTTCAGCCTGAACAGAAGATAATTTACTGTGTGCAAACAGGGAAACAGCATTGTCAAGAAACAGTACCTAAGCCTAGATCACACAATGGGCAAATCAGTTTAGCACAGACCATTAAGACTATGACTTGCTAATGAACTTGATCTTTAGCTCCAACTTTGTTTCCTTCAGTTTCCATTTGCCTACTGTATGATTTCAAACAAGTCAGAAATAGTCAGTACTCCCAAGCCACCAGCAAAAATGGGTCTCACCCCAATTAAGCAAACAAACAAATAATCACAAATGAGGAATACATCAACTGTCCCAAAATTAGATCTACACGATACACAGTTACTCAGATAAGCAAATGGGATGCAGTAGTGGAGTTTTTTTCAAACAATAAGCATGAAAAAAAATATTGGAGATGTGTGATGACAGACTGTCAGTGCAACTTAGGCAGCTTGGTACAAGGCCCAAACACGGAAAGCATTCCTTTGTTTGGCTTATTTTCAAGAAATAAACCTCTTATTACAAGTCCAACATTAAGAAATGCTTCATATTCAGTAAAGCAGAACATCATAAGAGAACAGGGAAGTTTTCCAAATTTCAACCATCTACATGTACCCCATGTTGTTTCATTTCCTGTATCTTACAACGGATTCATAAATGGCAACTTACCCAAGTCAGAAACTCTTTTACATAGAAAGCAAAAAATAATAAAAACTTTAACTTCATTCTTGCAGGATGTTTACCTAAACAATGTCCGGATACATGCATACATCAATACAAATACTCATACCAAAAAGCACACTAAGTTCTAGCTGTTGTAAAGCACCCGAAAGGGTACTATGCTTATCTGCAAAGACAGCAAGCTAATCTGATAAAGATTAAAAAGGCAGGAATTTTAACAGGTGGACATAAGAATGTATAGAAGTCAGTACATTAAATAGGAAACAGGGATGGCTCTAGCAACCTCTGCAGAGATGGTATAAGGAAAATACATCTGAAAAGTCTTGATACATCTGTGCCTCTATGGTGGAAATTTAAGAACAAGCTAAACTTCCACACAAGTTGCATTAGGATTAAATAACAGAATAGGGATGCCTCTGTTAAGATATTTAAGAACAGGTGAGAATTCTTGCTTTCTTCTCCCTCATTTCAATCACCTTTATTCCAGGAGATGCACATTTCATTTCTGCAGAAGTGACTAATTAGGCATGATGCTTTTAAAACGTTTGATGTTCAGTCTCTGTGTTTACAGTCCAAATCCTTCAGTCAACAATATACTGCGAGTATTAATGTGATTAGGCTAGCCTCTAGTACAGGGTCTTGAAACCTTAAAATATCAAGCTAAAGATGTCTAAATGAAATCTGATGAGGACTCATGTCTACATCTCTGCCATGCTAGCCTTTAGACAGATGCTTATAGACCTCAAGGTCCCATACAAATGAACTCACCTACACTCATGATCACCAAAGGCAATCAGTTTTCAGTTACACCAGTTGCTGCAAAATTGAGGAAATGAGAAAAAAAAAATCACAAATGGCTTTCTTCTGTGCAACACTTCAGAAAAATGTCCCAAATTGAATATATACCAGAATTTTGTCTAAACCACATGATATATGAAGAAAACAGGCACATGAAAAAAAATTAAATCGCACTACAGTGCTCATCATTAATTTCTTCATATTGTGTAACTGACAGCATATGAAGGCAGAGAGGTATTTGTTGTCTTCTGTACTAGCCATATATTCCATTAGCAAATGTGCTCAATATTATTTCAATTTCTAATTGAACTAGAGATCTTCCCTCCAGAACCTGTAGAAAACAGTATCCAATACACGGAATCTAGAAACTTACTTGCTATGTGTTTCTTGCCAGACCGGTGCACAGTCAACATGTCTAGTGTGTCAAAGACTGGACGATAGGAACACACTGTGCAGGCATACCTAAGGGAAAAAAATGGCATAATAATTTCTTTTTTATTTACCAGAAATATCCAGATGAGCCAAAGTACATTTGCAGCAGAGGTCCAGGGAAAGCAAATAGAAATGGTTGCAAACAATAACACATTTACACAACTATTTAAAAAAAAAAAAAAAAAAAAAACAGGGCACATTTGTACCTGAATTAATGCACAGTTTAGAAAATAAACAATTATGGTTGCAGATGGATAAATAATACAGTGCATAACTACATATGTATGAAGTGCTGTGATTACGCTCTATTAACAGTTAAATAACATGTTGGTCCATCACCACTCTAGCTCAAGACCAGACATTAACAATGGTTAGAAGTGTGCTTAAAAAGAAGTTATGTACTCATCATAACGTTCCATGTTTGTTTTCCTTGATCTCGCCTTTCTTCTTGCTGGTTGGGTTCGGATACGATCTTCAGCTCCAACTCGGCCGCATTCTAAAGCTCGAGAGCTTCCACTGGCTTGAGGCTAGACCCTATACCAATATGCTTAGCGAGAGTTACCCAGATCTCGTTTGTGATAACCCACAACACTAGACTTTAACGTGCAAATATAGACAAGTATATAAACTATATTATATATATATATATATATATATATATATATATATATATATATATGTATATATCGATCTATATATTCCACCAAGATAGTAGTAGAAGGACTCTAAGTCTATCCAACTCATAAGGCAGGGAGGGAATCACAGCTTATGCAGCCAAATGATGGATAATTCCTCTCAATATTCCAGGAGGGGGAAAGGAGGGTGGGATGCAAGAAGGAAGGCGAGATCAAAGACAACAAACATAGCACGCTATGGTGAGTACATAACTTCTTTATGTTATGTTGTCCCTATCTCGCCTTCCTTCTTGCTGGTTGGGCCCGCGTCCCCAGCACCTTTCTCTTGGGTGGCTCAATGGAATAGACTCTTCAGGACCGTAGAACCAAAGGATGCTCTGGTCTGGGAGGCCACATCTACTTTGTAATGAGTGATGAAGGTATGGGGATTAACCCACATAGCTGCCTCACAAATGGAGTCTAAAGGCAGTCTGGCCTGAATGGCAGTAGAGGTAGACAAGGCCCTAGTTGAATGTCTTCAAATTGTTCCTGGCAGCTGCTTGTTCTGTGAATTATAGACATAAGTGATGGTGTCTGAAAGCCATTTTGATCAAGTTACTTTTAAGACTGAAGTTCCCTTTCTGCTTTCTGCAAAGGATACAAACAATTGGTCAGATTTTCTGAATTCATATGTCCTGTGCAAGTAAAAACATAACTGTCTATGAACATCCAGTTGATGGAGTTTATATTCCGCCTTGTTGCCATTAGGGAAAATACACGTAGTTCTATTGATTGATTCAGATTGAACTATGAGCAAACTTTTGGTAGGAAGGAGGGATTGGTTCTGAGAGAAACCCTATCTTTGTGAAAAATTAAGTAAGGGGGATGAATGGATAGAGCTTGTAAGTCTGATACCCTCCTAGCTGAGGTAATTGCAGTCAAGAACATAGTTTTCCAAGTCAAGAATTTCAGAGAACAAGTATTAGCCGGTTCAAAAAGAGGAAGAATCAAGGCAGCTAGGACTAAATTTAGATACCAAGGAGGAGGTGGTTCTCTTATTGGGGGTTTCAAGAGGATAGTACCTTTTAGGAAAGCTTTGCATAACCTGTGGGACATCGTTGGAACCCATTTCTCCCACATGAAAGTTGGAAATAACAGCCAGCTGAACTCGGATAGTTGCTGCTGCTGCTCCTTGGTTAAAAGTTTCAGCGAGAAATTCGAGGATCTTTGAAATAGGTGCAGTAAAAGGGTCAACACTATTTTTGGCTGTTCAACAAGAGAACCATTTCCATTTGCTAGTATAATGTTTTCTCGTTGAGGATTTGTGAGAGGAAATTAAAATATGTTGTACCACTGGGGAGATGTAAGGAAGCCTGGCTAAGACGGGAAGTTTAGGAACCAAGCTGTCAGCTTGAGGATTTGTATGGAAGGATGCAGCGTACCAGAGTGATGCACCAGAAGGTCTGGAACTGGATCCCAGATCCAAGGCTCCACCTGGAGATGGGGCCATGGAAAGGGGAACCATATTTAACGAGGCCAGTAAGGGGCGATGAGTATTAGTTTGCAACCCAACGATTGTGCTTTCTGAAGAACCTTGGGCCAATCGTGAACAAGTGCATACCTGGGTGACTGTCCCGATGGGGAACTAGGGTGAAATAACTGCTGCATTTGGTATTGATGGAGGTGGTAAAAAGGTCGCAGCAAGGCTGACTCCACTTGTGAAAAATTTGGTTCGCAATATCCTGCTTCAGGGTCCACTCGTGAGGCATAAGGAAAGCCCTGCTTAGCTTGTCTGCTATCACACTGGATTTCCACGGAATGTGCATCGCAATCAGAAAGCACTGAGAAGACATTGCCCACTGCCATACTCTTAGAGCCTCTCGGCACAAGGGGTGGGATCTGGTTCCGACTTGCTTGTTGATTTAGCACACTACTGACATATTGTCTGTAGGTAGAGAGCCCTGTAGTGCTTGCAACACCAGCAGCACCGCTCTCATCTTTAGGACGTTGATGTGCAAGTGGTACTCATGTTGTTGCCAAGTTCCTTGAACAGTCTGTCCCAGATACTGCCTCCCCACCCTATCTGGTAAGTGTCCGTGGTCACTGTGGCTACTGGTTGGTGGAGGATGAATGGTCTGCCTATCGTCAGCTGCATAGATTGAAGCCACCATTTTAGGTCCTTCTTGCAGGTCTCTGTGATGAGTATTTCATGTGACATGGGTAGATCTTGCATGAGCAAATAGGAGCCACTGTAATATCCTCATGTGGAAGCGCGCAAAGGGAACTAGTGTTATTGCTGCTGCCACTGAGCCCAGGACTTTGAGAACAAATCTTGCCTGAATCTTTTTTCTCTCGATTACGACTGAGACCTGATGTCGAATGGCAGACACCCTCTCCTGAGGCAATTTTGCTATCATGTCTTTTGTATCTAAATCTGACCCTATAAATGTAATATATTGACAGGGCAACAAGGCAGACTTTTCGTAGTTTATAGTGATGCCTAGCTGTGAGCAAAGGCGAATTGTGGTGTCCCTTGCCTCGGTTAGTTGATGCTTGATGGTGGCATTAAGGAGCCAGTCGTCTAAATATGGAAACACCCGGAATCCTAGATGCCTCAGCTGAGCCGTGACTACTACCATGCATTTGCTGAACACCATGGGGGCTGTGAAGAGACCAAAGGGCAGAGCTCTGAACTGGCGGTGACTGGCTCCCAGCTGGAAGCATAGATATCTCTTCATCTCCTATCTATCTTGATATAGTAGTAGGCATCCTAGAGATCGATGGAGCACATCCAATTGTCCTTTCCCAAAAAGGGGAGTATGGACTGCAGTGTCACTATCCAGAACTTTGTCTTCTTGACAGACGAGTCTGCTGAGATCCAAAATAGGCCTCCAGTCCCGTTTTCTTTGGAACTAAAAAGAACCTTGAGTAAGTTCTGCATCCGATTTGGTCTGCAGGGACTTCTTGGATGATTCGTTTTTCTAGAAACCTTTTAAACTTCTAGGGTTGCTTGTTCCCTTAGACTGGGTGGCACATCTGGGATGGATTTTTGTTTTCTGGGAAGAGGTGGCATGGAGAAAGGAATACTGTAGCCCCTGGATATTACAGACTATTACCCAGGTGTCTTTTGTGATACTTTGCCAGGCTTCTGGGTACAGTGACAATCTACCCCCAACTGCCTCCAGAGGTGGACAGGCAGGCCTCCTTTCAGGAGTGCTGGAAGGGCCTACCAGAGAATATATCTGTCACCCTGACTCTGCAGACCCCCCTCTGCTGCGAGGGCAGCTTCTCCCATTATTGCTCTCTCCTCTGCCCCTGGGGAAAAGTCGCCACGTGCATCAGGCGAAGCTCCCTGGGATTTCCGGAACCACATTTTCCCACCTTTTTGACCTTTGGGATAAGGTCTAGTAGGCGCGGAGAAACGTATTCCCATGGCAGAGAGAGTTTTGCCATCTTGCTTGCACCTGGTGAAAGTCTCTTATACCTTGGGCCCGAACAATGATGAGCCATCAAATGGGGAGTTGGTAAAGGAGAACTTGAAGGGCTCCACGAACTGACAAAGGAGCATCCAGGAAAGTCTCCATAAGACTACTCCTGTGCCTGCTGCCCTGCTCGCTCCATCAGCTGCATAGGAGATAAGATGCATGGATGAGCTAACTGCAGAAGATAAATTTGCAAGCTGAGAAGCAGCTCTGCCTGCAGCTGTAGGATCCTGTAGGTATCTCCTAGCTCTTTCAGGATATCCCTCTGGGACGGGTAAAATGGGACAAATAATTCAGTGATCTAAGGGTAAAGGCCACTGAAGAAAAAACACACTTTCCATAACTGTCCATTGTATGGGAATCCTTGTTCGGCGGATGGACAAAAGAAGAGGTTTCTGTTAATTCCTTCTTTGTGGCTACCGCAACCACCACAGAATCAACTGGCATGCCCTTAGTCAGGAAATGTTTGTCGTCCGGTGCAGTGATAAACTTAATGGGTCTCCGCGGAACTGGTTCCATCGATTCTGGAGAGCTCCACGCCTTTCGACTTACTACACCTAGCAGTGGATCAAAGGGCAAAGACACCCAAGAGGTGGCGGGTCGGGAACCGAATGCGTCCAGGTACACAGACTCGTCTTCAGAAAGGGAAAGGGATTTCCAGCCACCCCTCTGCTTGAGGATTTCCAGGATGTCTGAAAATGAGACATCCTCAGAGGTGGTCTGTGGGGACCCTTCCGAGTCCTCCAAGTCCGTGTCCAATGTCAGGGAATCAGGAGAGTCCAAATACTTCCTCTTACAAGTCCTCTTCCGAGAAACCTCCTCCAAGGGGTGCTCTGGAGAGGTTCTGGAAGGGGGGGGGGTCGCCCGAAGGGGCATCCTGGGACATTGGTTCCCTATGCCTGGAAAGGAGGGGTGGTTCGGAGGTGGACACTGGCCTGGAAGGGGAAGGAGCAACTGGAGTCGAGGGTGGAGCGGTCTGAGAGGACAGCACACTCCTCATCACCTCGAAGGCACCATGATCCCAGCCTGACAGAATCTCTGGCTCTGAAGAGCCAGGAGATCTCCTCCAAACTGAGGGTGATAACTCCTAGGCTGATGTAGGCGCGGAACTCACCTGCGCCAAAGCTCCGAGTGGGAGAGTAGGTCCAACAAGGGTCTGATCTCTCTCCCCCACTGGAGCCGATGAGGTAGTGTTGGCCCCCAGATCCCTCGAGCGAAGGTGGTATTGATGGGATCGGAGCTGATGTCGGACCCGAGAGTCCCAGGGTTTTCAGATCTGATGGTTCCACCACAATGACCTCCACGCATTCCGGCTTCAAACTCAGGTGAGTCGAAGGAGGAATTGACGACAAAGCAGGTTGGACAGTCAGCTCCACTACCATATGGGCTGGGCTCGATAGAATTTTAGCCAAGGCCGGTGTCCTGAGTAGCCTCTTCACCACTCTCTCCACATCATCATCAGAAAGGCTCCTGGATGATCAAGAGGAATGGGTGGACGATCAGTGACTGCCCGCCACAGACTGGAGAAATGGAGACTGTGGCACAGAAAGCACCGGTTCCAAGCAGGGAGACCTGGATAGCTTATGGCTCCTAGATGGTTCTGAAGATACTGATGGAACCGAAGGAGATAAGGCATTGTCGGACCGGATAGCTATTGGATCCATTGAACGTAACGGTTTGTCTTTGCCCTTTGAAGGTTCCGAGGCCGGAGCCGATGAAGATGCCAATTTGGAAGGTTTGTCATATATTCCTGTCCGATTCCCATCCTTCGATGCCTCAACAGGCCCCTTCAATAATTCTCTCAAGATTGGCTTGTTCTTGCACTCCTGCAGGACTCTAGAGCTAAAGCCATGACAAATGGAACAACAGTCCTGCAGGTGAACAGCTCCCAAACAGTATATGCAGCTGGTATGACTATCGGTTAGAGACATCATTTGGGTGTAGGAATCACACTTCTTGAATCCAGAAGGCTTGGATTCTTTCGAAGTTTCTTATAGGTTCATAGGTAAGTACTAGGCTATCTACCCATGGGCATTTATAAGCCTAGCCACAGAGTGATGGCTTTCGCCTCCCCATTAGATTAGTAACCTGGGCCTCTGTCAACAGGGCTCCTGAAGTGATCCCAGGGTAGTACTTACGATTACCCATCCACTCATCAAGATTTCTCTTGAAGAGGGTCGGAGAGGAGCTCTGTCGAATATGGATTGGGATTCTATTCCAGAGTGAGGTGAGTTGCTGGGACAAGAATCTATCCCTCCAGCATGTCCTGTTTATTGTTGTACATAGGTTCAAGTCGCTAGAACGAGTGGTTCTGAGGGATCTCGTTTTTTTGAGGTGAAGCATGTCCATTAGTTCAGGGTTTGACATGGCCCTATAGGTCAGGCATAGGTCACCTCTGAGCAGACGGTAAGCGACTGAGAAGAGCTGGAGCTTCTTTAGTCGTGCTTCATAGGGTAATTGTTTAAGGCCCTTAATCTTCTTAGTGAGGTACTTCTGTGGTCTTTCTAGTTGTTGCAGGTGTCTAGTGAGGTACATCCCAAATGGGGCATTGTACTCTATTATGGGCCTAATGAGTGAGGAGTAAAGGGGCACAATCACCTCCTTGGATCTGGATGAGAAACCCTTTGTGATCAGGTGTGCCACATAGAAGGATTTCCTGACCGTTTTGGCTATGTGGTTATCAAAGGAGAGCATGCTATCTACTTGAGTACCCAGGTTCCTAATTACTTCTTCTGTACTTAGTGGATTCCCATCTATGTGGTAGTTTGTAGGTACTTTGTTTTTCCCAAATGGGATTACTATGCATTTTTTGGCATTCAGCTTGAGGCCGTGACTTTGACACCAGGTGTTTGTCTCTGTGAGACCCTTTTGCAGGATGTCTGTGTCAGCTGGAGAGTCAATTTACAGTCATTCTTTGGACATATTTACCACAAAATACAACAACAAGATACTACAACAGAGATAACAGAATGGAAGGAGACACTCAGCCAAAAAAACAGACAGCAAAAGGGTTTTTTTTTTGAAAGGGGAAAGAAACAGAAGGAGGAGAGTCTAAGTCAAATGACAACACCTCCAGCTAAGGAGATGCCTCTAACTTAAATGGCTAGCTCCTTAGGTACAGAAGGGAAATAAGGTAAAGCCCTCAAACTAAAATGGGCTGAACGTGTAGGACGAGGTACAGAAGGGAAATAAGGTAAAGCCCTCAAACTAAAACGGGCTGAAAGTGTAGGATGAATCTTCTAACTTAAACGGATTTGCAAGTTAGAAAGAAGAGAAAGGGTAGACCTGAGAGATAAAGAAATGACAGCCTCAACAATAAACAGCAACTAAGCAAGCGGTAGTTAGAGGGATAGACAAACACAAGATTCTACCGACCTACAGCAATAACTATGCTACCAAATAACAACATTTTACAAGAGATAATTAGAAAAAACAATCTAACTTAGCCTGAGCCAGTCATCAGCAATCCCGAAGCTTCAAGGGGCAAACGAGATCCGGGTAACTCTCGCTAGGCATGTTGGGATAGGGTCTAGCCTGGAGCCAGTCTAAGCTCTTGGGGTTTAGAATGCGGCCGAGTCGAAGGAAGGCGAGATAGGGACAACATAATATCAATTGTTAAGGACCCCCTATGTGCTGTGCTGTTTAGATTGCATCTTCCACTAAAACCTGACATCACTGAATAGTACACAGCAGCAGCAGAACATGGAATGGCTTCATTTCAACTCTTGTTTCTGCTTGATGTCACCTACATTACAGCCAGTATTTTGAATCAAACTGCTTCCCTTGTATAGGGAATATGTAAGGATGTTAATCACTTCCCCTCTGCTTTACCGGCTTTTAAAAACAGCACAACACTTTGTGTTTTTTTTTATATATTTCACTCTTGTGAAACTAGCGGTGCATGGAACATACAAATCTCTATGTACTACAAAGAATTATGACTGGATCTCCAATCGTATCATAGTATTAAGTGTATCTGACATGGATGTCAAGATTCATCTCTTGAGCTTTGTTTTTGAGGTGAATTTCTTGGCATCCATGTCTCAAACACACAAAATACACGTTATGATCGGAGACTACATTATAAACCTCTATATGGTACACCGAACAAATGAATTACAAGTTGCCTAAATAGATCCCTGGCAATACATTTCTTAAAATTAATTTATTTACACCTGCATGCAGTACAAACTCATTCACCATTAATCTATTTTGTCAATTTCAGCATCATGTGGGAAACCCAGGCCAAGGCTGGCCTTCGGCCAATTGGGCCTATTTTGCCCAACAGGGCCCTCCTCCCTCAGGGGGCACCATAATAGGCTATAACATGGTCATTATGTCTTACATGGTCTACAGATTTGCACGAGAGGCACTATAGCAAAGTGCAAGGTGTTTCCTAATGTTAGTCTTGCCCCCTATCCATCCATCCTCAACCGATTTTTCCCGTTTTGCACATGTCACTTCAAGTGTAACAATCATCTCAAGCCAAGATTTACACCACTGGGTGGCTAGCCCTGCCTCATTAGTTCATCATACCACTCACTCATACAAACACTCGCACTTACGGACAATTTATAGTGTCCCATCCAGCTACTGCATGTCTTTGGAATGTGGGAGGAAACCGAAGTACTCAAAGGAAACCCACGCGACCACAGGGAGGACATGCAGACTCCACACAGAAGGCACCCCAGCCGAGAAACGAACCGGAGAACCTCTTGCTGTGAGGTGACAATGCTAACTGCTGTACAACTGCGGCCACTCTAGTCTTGCCCCCATAGTAGTTACAAATCTCAGTGGAGCAGACGTGTCCTGTTATGCACTGCTCTACTGACTAGTTTGGGGTATTAGTAAAGTACAGTTGTGTACCCACCATAAATGTAGATGTTAGAGTGTACTCACTGTTGCAGTCATTACTCTTGGGTTATCCTGTTGGCAGGCTACCCGCAGTCGGCCTGAATTCCAAAGTCTTGGTCCGGCATTGGTTGTTGTCGCCTCTTTCCTGACGTCAGTGCGCCAGGGGTATAAAAGATGCAGCCAACGCCATTTTCTTCAGTTTTTCTTGCCCCAGATGTCAGGTGCCCCCAAAAGGGTATGCCAAATAGATTATGCCAAAAACATGCATGCACTAAGGTAAACATTTCCTTCATCTACAAGCAAATACACCACATAGGTTGTATAGAATAGAGAAGTACAGATAAGACCCAGCAAATGAAATGGGGATGGTGGGAGGGTAACCTGGACTGCAACAGTGAATACACTCGAACATCTACATTTATGGTAGGTACACAACTGTACTATGTTAATCGTGTTTCACTGTTGCAGTCATTACTCTTGGGTTGAATCCCAAAGCTGAGGATGGGTGGCTGGGCTAAATAGGATTAGGAGAGGCTATGAGGCCCTGCAGAACTGCAGTGGCAAAGCCTGCTCTGGATTTAGAGTAGAGAGGTGTCAAAGGAAAAAACTTCAAAGACCAATTCACGTTAGGTTCAAGCAAGGCACCCTTTATTACTTGCAGCAAGGAGACAAAGCATGTAGGCACAAGGTTTGTCTGAATTACTGGTGATTAGTATGTTATTCTTATACAGTTCTCTTCCTGTCACACAGAAAATGTTACTATTCTATTGCTGACGTAGTTAGACACAGCTTTCTGTATGTTCTACAGAAAATGTTACTAGACTTATTGCTGACTAGGTTAGATTATTTGCTAGCTTGCAAAACATTTTGAGAAAAACAACCTGGCCTTGGGCTTATTTTAGCCCATTTTAACTTTTCAATTCTTCAATTGTACTGTTCTAATACATGTTTTACATTTTGTCTGGATTCAAGGTACATTTCTAGCTTTAGTGCAAGTAATGCTGACTATGGTTTATACTTTCAAGCATCTATTGTTTTCTTTATCAATGCTTCTAGCAGCTGCATACTTTATCATAACATAAGCAGAAATGAATATCTCTTTGTTAAGTTTCATGACTTTAGCAAAAATGAAATGCCTCTTGTTAAGTTTCTAATAGCTGTGCAGATTCATGCAGTGTGAACAGAATAAATGTATTAACCCTTTTAAACTTCGAATGCACTAAACATGCACATTATTATTATATATTTTTCTAACAAGAGGTAAGTGGTAGTGCTTTGTAAAAGTGTGCACTGAACTACAAGTTGCAGCCTCTAAGATGTCTTTGGTTGGTACTCCTCTGAGGAAGGCTGCTGAAGTGGCTACTGCTCTGGTAGAATGTGGCCTAATGCCCTTAGGCACAGATTTGCCATGCTGTGAGTAGCAGAAACGAATGCAATGGCCTATCCATTTTGAAACAGTCTGTTTTGAGATAGCCTTTCCTTGTGATCCTGCAGCATATGCTACTAAAAGTTGCTCAGTCTTTCTGAAAGCTTTAGTTCTGTCCAAGTAGAAGTGTAGCTGTCTGTGTATGTCCAAAGAATGCAGAAGTCTCTCACCCTTGTTCTGTGGGTTTGGATAAAAGGTAGGTAAGTGAATGGTTTGGTTAAGGGCCACACTGGACACCACCTTAGGCATAAATGTAGGGTTCGTCCTCAGAGAAACCCTGTCTGGATGGAAAATGATAAAAGGTTCCACAGCCATGAGTGCCTGTAACTCCGAGACTTGTCTTGCAGAGGTTATTGCTAGGAGCAGAGCTGTTTTCCAGGATAAGAATTTAATATCCGCTGTTGAGGCTGGCTCAAAAGGAGGCAGTGTGAGTTTCTCCAAGACATAATTTAGGTCCCATGCAGGTATTGGTGCTCTTCTTGGGGGTCTTATATTTTTGGCACCTCTGAGGAACTGCCTTAGTAATGAATGAGAAAAAATAGGTGGTTCTGTATTGTAATGGGCTGAAATGGCAGAGGCATGAATCTTAATTGATGAAAAGGATAGGCCTTTGTCCAGCATCTCAGTTAAATATTGTAAAATCTGAGGAATATTTGGTACAAACATGTCAATTCCTTGTTCCAAGCACAGAATCTCTTCCATTTTTCTGCATATGATTTCCTGGTACTGGGCCTCCTGTCCTCCAAGATAACATCCATTACAGCTTTGGAGAGTGGAGTGTTCTGAATGGCTACATTATCCGCTATGCTGCCAGATTTAAGGTACTGATGTGGCTGTGCAGGATCTGATTGTTTTGTTGGGTCAATAAGTAAGAAGTTTGAGGTAATGTCCAGGCTGGTCCTTGAGACAAGTTCTTTATGATTGGGTACCAGTGCTGGCGTGGCCAGTCTGGGACAATCAGTATCATTTTTGGCTTCTCTTGTCTGACCTGTACCTTGGGGAGGAGAGGCAGTGGGGGAAAGGCATATACTGTTAGGTTTTTCCAGCTGAAGGATAGGGCATCCACTTTCCATGCTTGCTTGTGGTAAATTCTTGTGCATTATTTCTGTAGTTGGCAGTTGTGAGGGGAGGCAAATAGGTCTATGTCTGGGCATCCCCATTTCCTTGTTATCATGCTGAAGACTTGTGGATCCAGTTTCCACTCGTGGGGATCCATGAGCTTTCTGCTTAGTTCTTCTGCCAGAGTATTTATTTTTCCTGGCAGGAATTGTGCTTGCAGGTGAACTTGATAGGTCAATGCTGTGTCCCACAAAGTCATGGCTTGTCTGCAGAGGGGGTAGGAATGTGTGCCTCCCTGCTTGTTTATGTACCACATGACTGTAGTATTGTCCGTCTTTATTAGTAGTTGTCCTGGATGAAGTAGATCCTTGAAAGCTGTCAGGGCATTCTGAACAGCTAGCATCTCTTTTTGATTGATATGAAGATGCATCTGGCTTGCGGGCCATGTGCCCTGAATACATTTTCCTGTCATCTGGGCCCCCCAGGCATAATCTGATGCATCTGTTGTTAGTGTCTGCCTGGCTGTGGGTAAAGTGAATGGCTGTCCCTTGTTGTGGTGACAGGCCTGTGCCCACCATCGAAACTCCTGTTGCAGGCAAGGAATGAGGGTAATTAATGTTTCCAGGCTGTGGCAATGTTGAGTCCAAACACTTCTCAGATACCATTGCAGTTTCTTCATATGCAGTCTGGCATATGGAATTAGCAGTATGCAGGATGCCATGAAGCCCAAAGCCTGCAGAATTTTTCTTGCAGATAACTGGGTCTTTGTTGCCAACATTTTGAATTAAGAAGTCAGTTGTCTCTGTTTGTCTGGCGTGAGATAAGCCATCTGGGCAGTTGTATTTAAGCTTGCACCCAGGAATATTATCTCTTGAGAGGGTACTAGTTTTGATTTCTTTTTATTTACTGTGTACCCTAGGCAAATTAGTGATATTTTTACAAATGTCAGATGCTGTAGTAGAATGTCTTTGTTCTCTGCTTGAATAAGGGAGTCATCCAAGTAAGCATATATTTGAATTCCTCTATGTCTGCAAAATGCAATTACTGGTGCCAGGCATTTGGTGAAGACCCTGGGCGCAATAGATAAGCCAAAGGGCAGTGCAGAGAATTGGTAGTGCATTGAGCCAGCTATGAATCTGAGGTATCTTCTGCAGGATTGTCTGATTGGGACATGCAGGTTATGCCTCTTTTAGGTCCAAAGTAACAAGCCAAGCCTTCTTGCTCAGCATGGGCAGTAGCTGCTACAGAGTCAACATTTTGAATTTTGGAAAGTCCAGAAATGTGTTTAGAATAGACAGGTCCAGTATTGGTGGCCTAAAATCCTTGTCCCTGCTCTTGTTGTGGTACTTGCTGAATGGCCCTCATGTCCATGACGGATGAAACTTGCTTTTGTGCCTCTGCCCATTGATTGTGTGGCAAGGTCTGGCATACCTTTTACTCTTGGCAGGGTGTGAAAGTGGAACCTATAGCCCTGAGACACTATATTCAAGACCCATTTGTCCCGAGTAATCATGTGCCAATTTGGTGAAAAGTGCTAGTTTTCCCCCTAAGGGGGCTGCCAAAAGATAAGTGCTTAGTTCTGGCAGAGGAAAGTCATTGGGACCGTTTCCTGTATGGTTGTGATTTGTCCTGTCCACTTTTGGAGGTAGAAGCACCCCATTGCTTAGGCCTGTATGAGCCTTGGGTCTGGGATCTGCCTCTGGAGCATCTGCATCTGCCTCTTTGTGGCCTGTCTGACACTGGAAAGGACCAATTCTTTGTAGGTCAGTTCCTGCTAAATCTGGGTGGCTGTACCTGTAGGAAATCCTTAACTGTCTGCATGGATTTCGCTTTATCCTCCATCTTCTTCAACACCTCTTCTGCTTTAACACCAAACAAAGTATTATGCTGTAATGGAGCATCCAATAATTTTGCTTTAACATGATCAGGCAGATTCTGTTCCTTTAACCAAGCATGTCTTCTAATGACAGAACTCGTAACTGCGGCCCTGCATGAGGCCTCCAGTGAATCAAAACCACATTGCAAAGTATGCTTTCCCACTTGTTCAGCTGCATGCCATAAATCCTGCATTTCCTTGTTATCAGAACATTCAGAATTTGTCCACATTTTCTGTTTTGGCAGTGACATTAAATATTGCTGATATTTAAGCATATGAAACTGACAATTTAAAGCCCTTACAGCCAAGGTAACAGAAGTGTAAACTTTTCCCCCCATCTGTCCAGTGCCCTAGAATCCCTATCAGAGAGGACAGGGTTTTTTGCAGTGGAAGACTTGACCCCTTTGGGACCCTGACATATAGTTTCTGGGTCAGCAGCAGGGTTTTTATATAGAAATTTATGAGAGTCTGGAACCCTGTAGTATCTGTCTGGCTTGGCAGGTGCAGGGGGTAAAGAGTGAGGAGACAGGCCAGACTCTGAAAATACATCATCTACAATGTCTAGAACAGGTGGAATAGCAAGAGGACTGTGCTGAGGTAGTAAAAGAAAATCTCTGAGCCATTTCCTAGATTCTGAATAATCTTGGCTCTCCCAGTGAAAATGCTCCCTCATGGTATGCAGGGTTTCCCCAAAAGAATAATCCTCAGGAGGAGAGGCTGAAGGAACAGATTCTTCAGCATCAGAATCCTCATAGGGAGAAAAAGAGTATCCTTGTTCAGAAGAGGAGTCAGAGGAAATTGAAACCTGATCTGAGGAGTCATATTCTGTCTCTTGCCTAGGCCTCTTATCAGGAGGGGGATGGGAACCCCTGATCAAAGTAATTAGGTCTTCGGCCATTTTAATCATCTGTTTCTTAGGCATGGAAGTCGGTCCAGGAGAATGCTGTACTTGTTTCTTTGTCTTTAGAGCTGTTTTAGTCTTGGTCTTTGAAGCTGAGGTAGGTTTGGCATATAATTGTGTAGGTCTGAAAACACCCTCAGAAGCCGATGCCTGCTCAGCGGCTCCGGACCCATCTGAGGGAATAGTTTCCGAGGGTCCAATACCTTGAGTATCCAGAGGCCTAGTCGGCTCCACGTGGGAGTCGATAGCGGGCGTCAGGGGCTGCGAAAGTGCCTCACTGAGAACCGGCGACTGGTCTAGCAGGGGCCTCGTCGTCGGTTTTGGACCTCGGATGCCTATCCTTTTCCTTGCGCTTTTTGTAAACTCCGGTCGTCGGCTGTTCCGACGGCATTATATAATTAAACCTTCGGCCAAAGTAATGAAAGGCAAAATCATACCGACGCTTAACAGTGCATTGGTTAAATCTAGCACAAAACTGACAGCTAGCAACGTCATGATCAGGGCCTAGGCAAGGAATACAGTAAGAATGAAAATCCTTATGAGGTATTTGCTTCCCACAAGAAATACAATTTTTAACTTTTTCTGACATCAGTCTGTAGCAAGAAAAAAAGTTTCCTCAACGGGGTACTTAGCTTTAATGAAGACTTCGGATCTGAAATTCAATTTTGAAACTCTCAGGAGTCGGCCAACCGGCACTTGCGAATTGCTTTTGCTTCGTTCACTGTGTGGCAAGAAAGACTGGAGAAAATGGCGTCAGCTGCATCTTTTATACCCCTGGCGCACTGACGTCAGGGAAGAGGCGACAGCAGCCGACGCCTGACCAAGACTTTGGAATTCAGGCCGACTGCGTGTAGCCTGCCAGCAGGATAACCCAAGAATAATGACTGCAACAGTGAAACATGATGAACATCCACAGCTTTGTGTGTCTCGTACAGCTCACTTTGTTAGTTGCTCACACTTCCATAGTAGTCAGTTAATGTTGCTGAGTGCTGAAATGGGTTTTAACTTAAAACTAGTTGCATTACTCATCTGGTTTTATAAAGCACTCCAATTACTGTCAAGAAAGATAATAAGACTACATAACCAACCTTAGGCATAGGCTAACTATGCAGCCGCCTACTGCGCCACTCTAGCAGAACTGCATTTCTAGCATTTATTTATTTATTGTACTAAAGAAATGGTTTCCTTACTACAAAAATTAAATATCAGAAAAGTGCTCCTGCTAGAGCAGCAAGAGAGGGATACCCTACTAGGGAGGAAGTCCTGTAGTTTCTGCCTTTCTATTTGCTGGCCTCCTGCTCCTACTGCCATGACCTCCAAAAGACAATGAACTGGATAAGTCATAGGTGGGATAAAGGAAAAAAAAATTCAAAAGTGAAAGTCTGGTGCAAATTCAAGACTGAACAACATTTAAAATGCCACCCTAACTTTCCCTCCCTCCAATTATTTTTTTTTATATATTGTGTAGGTTTCTTGTGCTAAGAGGTTAAAAGGCATGCCCCTCCTACATTTTTTTTTATTCTGGTAAACCTATGAGGATTGGGTCTATGTTAAATGTTCGAACATCCAAAATGTCGAACATTACATGGTCGAGACCAAATGTTCAACATTTGGATGTTCGAACATAAAAAAAAAAAAAAAAAAAAAGAAAACACAGAAAAAAACACTAACATTGTAGGCAGTGGGGCAAGCCACCCTGCACCCCCCACACCCCCCTACTTAAATATACCAACTCCGAGACCGCACTTCTGTGAAGAAAAGGGAAATTCTTCCTATCTGCACTGTACGGTGCCATTGAAAGCCTATCTTCGAGCACTCCAAATTTCGAATGCTAGGTCTCGACCATGTAACATTCGAAATTGTGAGCGTTCGAAGATTTGACAGGTACCCTGAGGATTACAGTCACTTAAAAATGCTAAACACTGCAGTTCTGTGCTTCTATCCAGTAGATATTTGTCAATGTAAAATCTGTCATTCTACATGTGATTATATGGGCTAGTGCCAACACAGCCAGCTGGAGTTTTGTAAAAAATGATATGTCCTTTGAATATCAAGTTGATTTATACAAGATGCTTGTGTTACAAATGCATTAAAACTGTATGTCATTTGTATAGCAAACTGCTTTGTACAAATGCTTGTGCTGAAAATGTATTTGTGATGTTTGCTTGTGTTAAAATGTATCAACAGTACACCCTGCTGAAATGAAAAGAAATGTACATATTATTATTGCAACTGAATTAAATGTACCACCTAGCTTATTTTAAGAAAAATAAGGGAAATGTAAATAATCTATTAAACCATTAAAACGGCACCCCACAGTGCTGAATAGGACCACAAACTATAGGTCTTGGAAAAAGCCTTTTGTTCATTAGCTTAGTAAAAAGAGGGGAGGCTCCAGGCACTGCTATAAACATTTGGGTGTGTATTGTGGCCGTCTGTGACCCGCGATGGTGGTGCTGCGGTAGCGTTGTCACCTCAGAGTAAGATGCTGTCCGGTTCGATTCTTAGCTAGAGCATCTTCTGCATGGAGATATACGTGAATGGGCGTACCTTCGTTGAAGGTTGTGCATCAGGGCTGGTAACTCAGCACGTAAAAAAAATCAGCTACCAATCACTAGCAGACCGGAGTTTCGCTGTGGCGAGCCCTAACCGGGAAAAGCCGAAAGACGCAAACATTGTGGCTGTCTGTGCTAAATTCCTGTCTCAGCTTCAAAGGGGAATACTGTGATAACCTAGAGTCAGGTGACCATTGAGGTAATTCTGCCAGCCCTCTTGGAAATTACATTTTAGATATTACAAACAGAAATCTCAGAGTATAGAGTATTCTGTTTGGGAAGCCTGACTAGAAAGACCCTCACCCACAGCATCTTGCCTTGTGGTAGTAAGTAACTTAACTAGGGAATAGTAAAATTCTTTTAGATTCAATCAGGAATATAGTGAAGCCTAGTTCACATAGTGTTTTTCTTCATTTGTATGAGTCTGTCCATCAGTGTTAATTTCAATATTTTCTGTGATCTGAACTCTGTGGTTTACTGTAAATATATATTCAATATTATTATGTTCGTTTACTATTTATTATAAATATATTTAAAACTTTTATCGCGGCTGGTCCTTGTAGAAATTATTTAACTCTTGAGAGTACTTATATTTATCTGTGATACTGTGTGAGCCACTCCAGAAGGCCTAGCCATCTTGGTCAACTACTACCATTTGTATTAGTATTAATATTGCACAGTATAATTGGGATACCTTTTGTAAGCGTCTTAAAGGAACTGACTGGTGGTAGTGAATCTACCTTGTAGTCAGGGTAAAGCTGGTAGAGCGGGTAACCTGTTCCTCCAGGTGTGTGTGTGTGTGTGTGTGTGTGTGTGTGTGTGTGCAAATTAAATCTTAAAGAATGTGCATGTCAGCTACTTAAGGCAGGGACATGAAGCACTGGGTTCACAGAGAGGGTGCTGGAGGAATTGGCTTCGACACTCAGCTGAGGACCTAAACCTACAGCTGTACCAGTGGGGAGTGTTACTGGGGACCTGGAGGGAGATGGATATAGAGACATCCAGACACCAGGCTGAGTGTGTTCCCTGCGTGCTCTTAACGGAAACTGTACTTTATGCAGAGAAGTCTGCATCTGGAAATACTGAGTATATCCATTTGTATTACAAGTGCACATCCCTCGCCAGTGTCAGTGGTGAAAATTCCGGCTCCTTGATTACTGGCCCCGTATGGGGACAACACATATGGTGGCCATCACATATTGGCAGTAGTGGTGAATATGACTTATGGCTGCTTCTTGCTCATTATTCTGAATTTGCAGGATTACTGTGATTTGGGTAAGGGGAACTTGGACTACTTCAATGTGTATCTGCTCTTTCCATGGAACAAAGCTGAAATCCAGTCTATGGATGTCACGTTTGATTACAACTGCTGGATGGAGGCAGGAATGATGTAGAAAGTAAAGTACCCTCTTGTTTACTTGGTTTATAGAATCACTACGTATTTTTGCTAGACTCCAGTGCATTTGCAGGATTACTGTCATTTATGTGAAGCAGCTTGTAACACTTTGATGTGCGGCTACTGTTCCATGGAAAAAAAGCTGAAATACAAGGCATGACTTACTTTAAACATCCTACACCATTGTCTCATAGGTTTGGGAGTGGCTTTGAGTGACTGATGGTGAGACAGGAATACCCATATGCAGCAAGGGGACTGCTGCCTCCCACAGCATCCCTATCATGTATGCAACGTTAATTGTTACTAATACTCCTGTTTAAAGCATATGGTCCTATGGTGGGAGGAGCAGAGATGACAGCGTGTGACTGACTAGCAGGTGGAGATGGGGTTACCCTGTAAGATATTTAAAGTAAGATTTGTTACATGCAATACATGGCTATGATTTTTAGCTATAAGTGCAGATGAGGAAGTAACGTATCCTCTTGTTTTCTCATTTTATAAAGTCCCTATCTAGTTTTGCAGGACTAGTGTGGATTTGCAGAGTTAACATGATTTGTGTAAAGCAACTTGGAATTCTTTTAATGTATGACAACTTTTTGTGTGAACTACATTACATGGTCATCCTCTTCTACAGCAAACAGATGTCTGAACTGTGCACAACAGTGGCTATAGTTGCCTGTTCGGGGTGGGGGCTTTCTGGATGAAATTAGATGATCCTTTTGTGAGTTGTTTAGTTTAAGTTCTCTGCTAAAGCAATAAAGAAAAAAAAATGCATTGCAGAATATCCAGACCTTCCCAGTTTCTGAAGGCTTGTGGCCCCCATGGGGCAAGGTCATGTACGTCGATTCTGACACAGACTTAGTAGTGGCATCTGTCCTGAGCCCCAGCTAGTTTAAAACCAGCCCTGCTGAGAAGTGTACAGATAAGGTTGCTGCAGCTTGTGTGGGGAACTGAGGATGATGTCATTATTTCTTCAACTTTATCAGATTTTGTCTAAGTGAAAGCACTTATTAGTTTATATATTTTGCTGTTAAATGTTGCCTCTGTTTCCTGGCTCATATTTGTTTTGTTTAATGTTTTCTTTGCTAGGTTTCATGCGTTATTCCTTTAACACTTAATTTTTTTAACTTTCCTCCCAAACCTCAGATGTCACAATTCTTATGTTTGGCTGGGAGCAGTGTGATCACTTTTTCTTTAAACTTCCTCACAAACTTAAAAAGGTTGCACAAAGGGTCAACTAAGCTTTTACAGAAGCAGTGTACTGTCTTAAAGTAAGTTGGAAACATTACTGTACTTATTTTTCTTCAGTTTCCCTCACAATCAAACATCAGAAGCATATACAGGTGCTTGTCTTTTGTGGGAGGGAAAAGAAGCATTCTGTTTATGTATGGCTGACAGCAAATATGTTTTGTTTTTCACTTGTTGTACAAGTATGACAGAGCGGTACACAGAAGGTGGCTGCCTTTTGGGGAAGAGTTGAGAAGGCATGCTGTGTATGTATGTGTGGATGGGGTGAGTCAACAATATGACAGAGAAATGTTTTCTGCAATCACAGATGGGAGCGAAGTAATACCGGAAAAGTGAAACATAAGGTGTGTATGTGCTGAATGGTGGGAGGAAGACCTGGAGAGAAAAATGATTCACTTTGCTGAAAGTGGAAAAAATATTAACAGAAATAGTTTGTCTCATAAGTGTACTGCAAGGGTTGCACAGCATTAGAATCATATAAAAAACAGAGGTAAAGCAGAACCTTAAAGCTAATAAATGGTCAGTCTGGACTGACAAGGAATTTTTTTTTTTGGGGGGGGGGGGAGTGTATTATAGAAATCTGAACAAACCATGTGGTTTTGGATGTTCTCCCTACATTCACATGGGTTTCCTTGAGACATTCTGATTTCTTCCCACCTGCCAAAACATGATGCTGACTGACTACTCTAAAACATCCTTAGTTAGTTAACGGGTTGTTGGGTAAGCAGTGTTGTTTATAAAGAGAGGCCCAAGACTATTTCTCTTACTATTACAATGCATTCTAAGTATAACAATTTTACATGGTATTATGTAAGTACACTGACCTAAAGGAAGGGTAATCCAGGAGTCCAAAAACATACTTTTGCTTTAACATGTCTTATGGCAAAATGCCAATAAATGCTCATGGTTTTACTTTTGATACATAGTAATAGCATATGTTATAGATATCTAATCTGAAATAATTAAGCCCAGCATGTGGAAAGTACAGTTAAGTAAAATCTTACCATAACAGAAGATATTCTCTTCACTGTTGCAGTATTTATTACAATAGTGATCCTCTGCCAAGGGGAGCCTGAGGTCTGGCCAGTATATCAAAGCCTTTAGGTTACTTTAAGGTACGCTGTACATCAAAAGTATGCTCCTCGCGTAGCGTAGGGCATAAAAGTGACATCCAGACAAACCATCCTCAGAACCGAGAGTCCTAGTAGGAACACCAGTCCAAGGAGTACAGAGGAAATCAGTACATCCAGATGAGAAATAGACTAGGGAGCAGAGGGAGGGAGTGAATATTGCAACAGTGAAAAGGACATCTACCACTATGGTAAAATTTTACACAACTGTACTCTGTCCTTCCATTTCACTGTTGCAGTACTCATTACAATAGGGAGAGTGCCAAAGCTCAGGTAGAAGAGAGGGAAGAGGAAGGGCCAATAGAGCTTTCTAGGAAGCAAAGAAGGATGGCTCTAGCAAAACCAGCTCTAGCTCTGGAAATTCCATCCAACTTGTTGTGCTTGGTAACAGTATGCACAGTAGTCCAGGTAGCTACCTCAAGAATAGAGTTAGTATCCAAACCCTTGAAAAAAGCACCAGAAGAAGCCGCAGCTCTAGCAGAATAAGCCTCAACAGGATAAGGAAAGCTCTTACCATGAAAGGAATAACAAAAAGAAATGGCTTTAGAAATCCAAGAAGAAGTTGTTTGCTTGGGCACAGCCAATCCTAAGGACCTAAGATGAAAGGAAGCAAACAGCTGATCAGATTGACAAAAATTCTTGGGCTTATCCAAATAAAATCTGAGTTGGCTATGAACGTCCAATGTGTGCAGCACCTTCTCACTGGTAAATTGCAGAGAAGGGAAAAAAGTGGGCAAATGAATAGACTAAGAGACAACTCATTCGCCACCTTGGGCATAAAAGAATGATTAATATGAAGGGACACCCTGTCCTTATGAAACACCAAAAAAGGAGGACAAGCTATAAGACCCATCTGGCAGAAGTAAGGGAGAGCAAACATACAGTCTTCTAAGAGCAATGCTGCAATGAAGCTGAGGCTGCAGGCTCAAAAGGAGCCTGGGTCAATTTTTCTAAAACAAAATTAAGATTCCCAGGAAGGAGGAACAGGTTTCCTGGGAGGTCTAATATGAAGGATGCTTTTAAGGAATTGCTTAGCTTCAAATCTAGAAGCTAAAGGAGGAGAGAAAGGCAGACAAGCAGAGATAGCTGATATGTGGACCTTAACAGAAGAATAACCCAACCCAGCATTAAGCAGTTCAAACAGATGAGAGAACCAAAGTAACATACACAGAAAGTGGATCCAGGTTACAAGAAAGACACCAAACAGAAAACCTCTTCCGTTTGGATAAGCAGGATTTCCTAGTATTGGGTTTCCTGGCATCCTGCAGGACTCTAGGCACTTCATCCAAAAAAAGTTATCTATGAGGAATCAAAATCCTATCACCCAGTGTCAACTGAAGAGTGGACAGGTGGGGATGGATGAGAGATCCCTTGTCTTGTGCAAGTAGGTCCACTCTGTGAGGTAACTTGTGATGACTGCCACTGGCTAAATGCAGAAGAAGAAGAAGTGAAAACCAATGCTGTCTCTGCCAAAAGGGAGTCACCAACAAGACTTTGGGAGCATCCTGTTGTATTTTGAACAGGACTTTTGGAATGAGGGGAAGGAGAGGGAAAGCATAAAGAATAATCCCCTTCCAAGAAAGAGGACATCCACGTTCCAAACCAAAGGACCTTGGACTATGGCACAAAACAGAGGAAGTCATCTGTTCAGAGGGGAGCCAAAAAGATCTATTTGAGGAGTACCCCACTGGTGGACAATGTCCAGAAGCACATCCCTGTGAAGCATCTATCTGTGGGATTGTGTTACGGACCTGCTCAGAATCTGCCACAGTGTTTTGACCTGAAGGAATGTACGCTGCCTTAAGAGTCAATTGGAGCCAGGTAGCTAGTTCCCACACTAGGAATGCCAACCGGCAAAGAAGATAAGACCTTGCCCCCCCCCCCCCATTTGTTGACACACCACATCACTGTGGCATTGTCTGTAAACACCTTAAGAGGTCCTGGGAAAAAAAAGAGAGAGAATGAAAAGCCTGAAGAGCCAGCAGAAGAGCTCTCATCTCCTTGGCGCTGATGTGATCTTTCTGTTGATGAAACAACCAGACTCCCTGCACCTTTAGAGAGCTGAAAGCTGCTCCCCATCCGACATCTGAGGCATCTGTGAACAGCTCCTGAGAGGGAAGAGGTGGATGAGAAGGGAGCCCTGGATTGACAGTCAATTGCTAAACAAACCACCGAAGTTCCTGCTTCAGACATGGAAGAAGAGGATCTAAAAAAAAATAGAGGGGATGAGAATGCTGATGCCAAACTGACTTTAGAAACCACTGAAGTTTTCTCATGTGGAGTTTGGCAAAAGGCAGCATAGGGATGGTGGAAGCCATGAACCCCAGAGCTCTCAGAAATTTCCTTGTAGTTACTGAGGTCAGAGGAATAAGTGGCTGAAAAAAGGAAATGAGAGTTAGGGCCTTGGGAGGACCCAGGGATCCCAGCACTGGAAGAGTCTTCATCCAGTACCAAAGAAAGACATGATCATAAGGAGGACTCAGAAATGACTTTTTTGGAATTTATAGTGAACTCCAGGCTCTGCAGAAGGGAGATTGCAAAATGAAGATTTTGCAACAAAGTCTCTGGACAGGATGCCTGAAACAGGAGGTCGTCCAAGTAGGAAATGACTTGGATCCCCCTTAGTCTGCAAAAAGCAATCACAAGAGCGAGGCATTTGGTGAACAGCCTTGGAGCAGTAGAAAGACAAAAGGGCAAAGCACAGAATTGAATATGCCAGGAAGCAACAGAGAAATGTAAAACCTTCCTGAAAAGGGAATGAATTGGGATATGGAGATAAGTATCCTTGAGATCCACAGACATCAAATAAGCCTGAGGAAGCAAAAGATGGAACAAAGTCTGAAGGGACAACATTTGAAAAGAGGGAACCTTCAGAAATATATTCGGATGAGAGAGTTCTAAAATTGGTCTTCAAGCACCCTTTTCCTGGGTATTAGGAAAGTACAGTTGTGTACCTACTATAAATGTAGATGTTCGAGTGTATTCACTGTTGCAGTCATTACACTTGGGTTATCCTGCTGGCAGGCTACCTGCAGTCGGCCCGAATTCCAAAGTCCCGGTCTGGCGTCAGTTGCTGTCGCCTCTTCCCTGACGTCAGTGCTCCAGGGGTATAAAAGATGCAGCAGACGCCATTTTCTTCAGTTTTTCTTGCCCCAGATGTCAGCTGCCCCCAAAAGGGTAGGCTAAAAATGTTATGATCATAAAAAAGCATGCACATAACCTTCATCTACAAGCAAATACACCACATAGGTTGTATAGAATAGAGAGGTACAGATAAGTCCCAGCAATGGAAAAAGGGGGATGGAGGGAGCAAACCTCTCAACTGTTCCTGATTTTGACTCAAATTTTAGCTCTGTCCCTCTTAATCCCTCCTAAAACTAATGACTTTTGGAGGAAAGGTGGTGAACTACACTTAATGAATAATGACAATAATTAAGAGTTATAGACTTCTTTTACTTCAGAAAATGTGTATTAATTCATATGCTCTGATTCTGTCAATGTTTCAAGTTAATAACACTAATATTTTAAGTGTCCTTGATTTTTTTGAGACTTGTCCCTGATTCTGTTGAAATTTGTCCCCGATTGATTAAGAGGTCTGGGAGGGAGGGTAACCTGGAATGCAACAGTGAATACACTCGAACATCTACATTTATGGTAGGCACACAACTGTACTATGTTCTTCGTGTTTCACTGTTGCAGTCATTACACTTGGGTTGAATCCCAAAGCTGAGGTTGGGTGGCTGGGCCTAAATAGAATTAGGAGTGGCTATGAGGCCCTGCAGAACTGCAGTGGCAAAGCCTGCTCTGGATTTAGAGTAAAGAGGTAAATGGTAGTGCTTTGTAAAAGTGTGCACTGAAGTCCAGGTTGCAGCCTCCAAAATGTCCTTGGTTGGTACTCCTCTGAGGAAGGCTGCTGATGTGGCTGCTGCTCTGGTAGAATGTGGCCTAATGCCCTTGGGCACTGATTTGCCATGTTGTGAATAGCAGAAACAAATGCAGTGGCCTATCCATTTTGAAATAGTCTGCTTAGAGATAGCTTTTCCTTGCGAACCTGCAGCATATGCCACTAAGAGTTGCTCAGTCTTTCTGAAAGCTTTAGTTTTGTCCAAGTAAAAGCGTAGCTGTCTGTGCATGTCCAAAGAATGCAGAAGTCTCTCCCCCTTATTCTGTGGATTTGGATAAAAGGTAGGCAAATGTATGGTTTGGTTAAGAGCCATACTGGACACTACCTTAGGCATAAATGTCGGGTTTGTCCTTAGAGAAACCCTGTCCTGATGGAAAATAATAAAAGGTTCCACAGCCATTAGTGCCCGCAACTCTGAGACTCTTCTTGCTGAAGTTATTGCTAGGAGAAGAGCTGTTTTCCATGATAAGTATTTTATCTCTGCTGTATTGGCTGGCTCAAAAGGAGGCAGTGTGAGTTTTTCCAAGACAAAATCGAGGTCCCATGCAGGTATTGGAGCTCTCCTTGGGGGTCTTATGTTTTTGGTCCCTCTGAGATACTGTCTTAGCAGTGGATGAGAAAAAATAGGTGGGTCCGTATTGTAATGAGCTGAAATGGCAGAGGCATGGATCTTAATTGATGAGAAGGATAGGCCTTTGTCCAGCATCTTAGTTAGGTATTGCAAAATCTGAGGAATATTTGGTACAAGCGTGTCAATTCCCTGCACCTGGTTCCAAGCACAGAATCTCTTCCATTTTTCTGCATAAGATTTTCTGGTGCTGGGCCTCCTGGCCTCCAAAATAACATCCATAACTGCTTTAGAGAGAGATGTGTTCTGAATGGTTACATTATCCGCCATGCAGCCAGAGTTAGGGTTCTGAGTTGGCTGCGTAGGATCTGATTGCTCTGTTGGGTCAGTAAATGAGGAATTAGAGGTAATGTCCAGGCTAGGCCTTGAGACAAGCTCTTTAGGATTGGGTACCAGTGCTGGCATGGCCAGTTTGGGGCAATCAGTATAATTTTTGGCTTCTCTTGCTGACCTTTAGAAGTACAAGAACCACTTAGATGCCAGTGAATTAACACCAAAACCGAAAAAAATACACTGGGAGCTCCCAATAAGAGGAACGAGTCGTAGAAAAAGTTTATTCGAACTAAAACGGATTAATACTTTCAGTAACCAACTAGTGTTTACAACAAACTAAAACAGATCTTAACGCTTTCACTGAACAACTAGCGTTTTCGTAACAACTTCTTCAGATACATTTCACAGTATAACAGACCTTTATAAATTTAATTGAATAAAAATGTAAATGCTGACATTGGTCCATCTAGTAATTGGTTAATTACGTAACAGAATCTTAAAGGACAAGTCTCTAAAACTTGAATTTGATTTAAAACCTGCCTATTGGTGTCTGTTAGCAACATCATGTACAACAACAATGACAGATATACAGTACCATTGTAAAAATGTGCAGTGACAATTATAAAAAATATATATATCATAATTCAAGTTATTTTGTTGTAAACGCTAGTTGGTTATTGAAAGTGTTAATCCGTTTTAGTTCGAATAAACTTTTTCTACGACTTGTTCCTCTTATTGGGAGCTCCCAGTGTATTTTTTTCAGTTTTGACCTTTAGGAGTACCTTGGGGAGGAGAGGCAGAGGAGGGGAAGGCATATACTGTAAGGGCTTTCCAGCTGAATGAAAGGGCGTCCACTTTACATGCTTGTTTGTGATAAGTCCGAGTGCAGAATCTCTGTAGCTGGCAGTTGAAAGGGGAGGCGAATAGATCTATGTCTGGGCATCCCCATTTCCCCGTTATCATGCTGAAGATTTGTGGATCTAGTTTCCACTTGTGAGGATCCATGAGGTTTCTGCTTAGTTCGTCTGCCAAAGTATTTGTCTTTCCTGGCAGGAATTGTGCTTGCAGGTGTACTTGATAAATCAATGCTGTGTTCCACAAAGTCATGGCTTGTCTGCAGAGGGGGTAGGAATGTGTGCCCCCTTGCTTGTTTATGTACCACATGACTGTAGTATTGTCCATCTTTATCAGCAGTTGTCCTGGATGAAGTAGGTCTTTGAAGGCTGTCAGGGCATTTTGTACAGCTAGCATCTCTTTTTGATTGATATGAAGATGCATTTGGCTTGCGGGTTATGTGCGCTGAATACATTTTCCTGCCATGTGCGCCCCCCCCCAGGCATAATCTGATGCATCTGTTGTTAGTGTCTGCCTCACAGTGGGTAAAGTGAATGGCTGTCCCTTGTTGTGGTGACAGGCCTGTGCCCACCATCGAAACTCCTGTTGCAGGCAGGGAATGAGAGTAATTACTGTTTCCAGGCTGTGGCAATGTTGAGTCCAAACACTTTTTAGATACCATTGTAGTTTCCTCATATGCAGTCTTGCATATGGAATTAGTAGAATGCAGGATGCCATGTAGCCCAGAGCCTGCAGAATTTTTCTTGCAGATAACTGGGTCTTTGTTGCCATGTTTTGGAAGTAAGAAGTCAGTTGCTTTTGTTTGTCTGGCATGAGATAAGCCATCTGGGCAGTTGTATTTAAGCCTGCACCCAGGAATATTATCTCTTGAGAGGGTACTAGTTTTGATTTCTTTTAGTTTACTGTGTACCCTAGGCAAATTAGTAATCTTTTTCCAAACGCCAGGTGCTGTAGTAGAATATCTTTGGTCTCTGCTTGAATAAGGCAGTCGTCCAAGTAGGGATATATTTGAATTCCTCTGTCTGCAAAATGCAATTACTGGTGCCAGGCATTTTGTGAAGACCCTGGGCGCAGTAGATAAGCCAAAGGGCAGTGCAGAGAATTAGTAGTGCACTGAGCCAGCTATGAATCTGAGGTATCTTCTGCAAGATTGTCTGATTGGTACATGCAGGTATGCCTCTTTGAGGTCCAAAGTTACAAGCCAAGCCTTCTTGTCCAGCATGGGCAGAAGCTGCTGTAGAGTCAACATTTTGAATTTTGGAACGTCCAGAAAAGTATTTAGAATAGACAGGTCCAGAATTGGTCTCCAGGCTTTGTCCTTTCTTGATACTAAGAAAAGTCTTGAGTAAAATCCTTGTCCCTGCTCTTGTTGTGGCACTGGCTGAATAGCCCCAATGTCCATGAGAGATGAAACTTGTTTTTGTGCCTCTGCCCACTGATTGTGTGGCAGGTCTGGCATACCTTTTGCCTTTGGAAGGGTGTGAAAGTGGAACCTGTAGCCCTGAGAGACTATATTTAAGACCCATTTGTCCTGGGTGATCTTGTGCCAGTTTTGTGAAAAAAGTGCTAGCTTTCCCCCTAAGGGTGCTGCCAAAAAATAAGTGCTTGGCATTGGCAGAGGGAAGTCATTGGGACTGTTTTCTATACGACTGTGATTTGTCTTCTCCGCTTTTAGAGGTAGAAGTAAGAAATCCTTTACTGTCTGCATAGATTTATAGGTTCACAGGTAGGTACTAGGCTATCGGCCCAAGGGCCTATGCAAGCCTAGCTAACAAGGTTCCCTGGCTTACGCCACCCAAGAAAGTTATTTTTCTGTGCCACTGACGAGAAGAGACACAGAAGTGATCCCCGGGGTGTATTTCCTGTTTCCCATCCACTCATCAAGATTTTTCTTGAAGAGTGCTAATGAAGAACTTTGCTTGACATAGATGGGTTAGCTTTATCCTCCATTTTCTTCAACACCTCTTCTGCCTTAACACCCAACAAAGTATCATGTTGTAATGGAGCATCCAATAATTTTTCTTTAACATGATCAGGCAGATTCTGTTCCTTTAACCAAGCATGCCTTCTAATAACAGAACCTGTGACAGCAGCCCTGCACCAGGCCTCCAGTGAATCATAGCCACATTGCAAAGTATGTTTTCCCACTTGTTCAGCTGCATGCAATAAATCCTGCAAATCTTTGTTCTCAGAACATTCAGAATTTGTCAATATTTTTTGTTTTAACAAAGACATTAAGTATTGCTGATATCTGAGCATATGAAATTGACAATTTAAAGCCCTTACAGCCAAGGTAGCAGAAGTATAAACTTTTTTCCCCCAACTGTCCAGAGCCCTACAATCTCTATCCGAGGAGACTGGGTTTTTAGCAGAAGCAGCCTTGACCCTTTTGGGACCCTGTGAAATAGTGTCTGGGTCAACCATGTAGTATCTGTCCGGCTTAACAGGAGCAGGAGGTAAAGAGTCTGGAGACAGGCCAGACTCTGAAAATACATCATCTACTATGTCTAGAACAGGGGGAATTGCAAGAGGTCTGTGCTGAGGAAGTAAAAGAAAGTCTAAGCCTTTTCTTAGAATCGGAATAATCTTGGCTCTCCCAGTGGAAATGCTCTCTCATGGTATGCAGGGTTTCCCCAAATGAGTAGTCCTCAGGAGGAGAAGCTGAAGGAATGGAATCTTCAGCATCAGAATCCTCATAGGGAGGAATAGAACATCCCTGTTCTGAAGAGGAATCAGAGGAAATGGAAACCTGATCAGAAGAATCATATTCAGTGTCTTGCCTAGGCCTCTTATCAGGAGGGGAATGGGAACCCCTGATCAAAGTAATTAGGTCTTCGGCCATTTTGAGCATCTGTTTCTTAGGCATAGAAGTCTGTCCTGGAGAATGCTGTACATGTTTCTTAGTCTTTAAAACTGTTTTAGATTTTGTCTTGGATGCTGAAGTAGGTTTTATATAAAGATGTGTAGGTCTGAAGACACCCTCAGAAGCCGATGCCTGCTCAGCGGCTCCAGACCCATCTGAGGGATTAATTTCCGAAGGGCCAATACCTTGAGTATCCAGAGGCCTAGTTGTCTCCACGTGGGAGTCGGAGGCAGCCTGTGGCTCTGAGGTAGCGAGAGTCAGGGGCTGCGAAAGCGTCTCACTGAGCACCGGCGAACCGGCGACTGGCCTAGAAGAGGCTTTGGCGTCGGTTTTGGACCCGGATGCTTGTCCTTGTCTTTATCCTTGCGTTTTTTTATGAATTCCGGTTGTCGGTTGTTCCGACGGCATTATATACTTAAACCTTCTGCCAAAATAATGAAAAGCAAAATCGCACCGACGCTTAATCGTGCGTTGGTTAAATCTAGCACAAAACCGACAACTAGCAACGTCATGGTCAGGGCCTAGGCAAGGAATACAGTAAGAATGAAAATCCTTATGAGGTATTTGCTTCCCACAAGAAATACAATTGTTAACTTTTTCTGACATCGGTCTGGAGCAAGAAAAAAAGTTTCCCCAACGGGGTACTTAGCTTTATTGAAGACTTCGGATCTGAAATTCAATTTCGAAAATCTCAGGAGTCGGCCAACCGGCACTTGCGAACTGCTTTTGCTTCGGGCACCGCGCGGCAAGAAAGACTGAAGAAAATGGTGTCGGCTGCATCTTTTATACCCCTGGCACACTGACGTCAGGGAAGAGGTGACAGCAACCGACGCTGGACCGGGACTTTGGAATTCGTGCTGACTGTGGGTAGCCTGCCAGCAGGATAACCCAAGTGTAATGACTGCAACAGTGAAACACGATGAACATCATTCTGTAGTAAAACTACCTCTCTTTTTGGGAAACTGTAACTTTCTGAATAGTACCCAGAGTCAAGAGATCCCAAAGCACTCCTGGAAATAAGGACAGTTGTTCCTGAGGGGACTGAGGAGTTCCCATAAAAGGGAGAAGAGATTTCCAGACCATGAAATACCTTTGGTGGATAATGGACAGAACCCATGAGTCTTAAATAATCTCTAACCAAACAAGGAGAGACAGAGAAAGAAGAATGTGGCTGGGAAGAATAGGATAGTCAGACAGTACCTGGTTTATCAGTAAAAGGAGACTTCAGGGGCACAGAAGTCTGAGTAGCTTAGCAGGAGGAGCTCGCTTCCCACCTTTCCTTCTCTTTCGAGGAGGGCAAACTTGTCTATGAACAAAGGATGACTTACCGGGGTAATTTCACTGAAACTTAGGGACAGGAAAAACAAAAACATGTTTAAGTTTCTGCAAAGCCTTGCCTTTATCCTGAAGAGACTTAAGCAAAGCAGCAGTAGCTTCGCCAAACAAGTGTTTATAATCAAGATATCAATATCATCAGGCAAAGGTTGAAGCTGAAGCAAAGAATACCTCCTCATCACAGACCCAAAAGTAGTAGCCCTACAGGAAGCATCTGCTGCATCATAACTAATCTTGACAGAATGACGAGCCACCTAGGAGGAAATCCCTACCAGACAAAGAGCAGAAGTAGTCTTCCCTTCAGAGTCTGGAAGATCAGAAATTACCTGACAGACCTGGGAAAAAACTGCCAGCATTTTCCTGGACATATGGGTCTAATAACGGACTGCCCTAAAAGCTAAAGTGGCAGAGATGTAAACCTTTTTCCTCCCAACATTTCCATGGTTCTGCTATCTTTATCAGAAGCCAATAACTTAGGAGAAAGTGGCAACCGAGATGGTTTGTCAGAAGCCACAGACACCACCAAAGGATCAGCAGAAGGCCACTTATAAATAAAATTACAGTCCTCAGGCAACCTATAAAACCTATCAGGTTTCTTAGGGGCAGAAAGCTGGGAGTCAGGAGCTTTAGAAGTGAGAAGTGTCTACAGTTGTACTGCTTTCAGGTGATTAACACAGAAAAATGTCTGGCAATGTCTTCTAGTGTCCAGTAGTATAAATACATTATGTAATGATGTGTAAACTCTACAGATGGTTAGAAATTCCTTAAATACACAATGTAATGTCATGAGCACAGATTTTCCAGCTAGACAGAAATTCCTTAGCGAGATATGCAAACAAATATGAAAAGCAGTAATTCTGAATGAGGGATGGAACAGTTTTCTATATCTTAGATGTACAGTAAAAATGAAAAAAAAAGTTAAATGACCAGTGTGCTAGTTTAATTCAGTGAACTGAATGTAGAGGACAGTAGATTACTATTACTTTCTACTTAATATTCTAGTAGAGGACGACAAAGATTTTACATATTATATATATATAAAATATATATATTTTATATAAGATTTTGTGCACTAGATTCAGTTGAGAGTGCTGTATCCTGTTTGTTACATTTCACTAATGTATTTAAGGGTAACAGATGATTGCAGCTTTCTAGTTAATATGTCTACTATAGGAAGACATGGATTTTGTACAGGATTTTTTTAACTAGGTTCATATGACAGTGCTGTGCCAGCTGGAGTTGGCCAGTTAATACCTTTCATGTATAAGCACTGCGGACAGATGGTTGGGGTAGGGGTGGGAGGGGGTTGTTGTGTCAAACTTGGTCACTTTATTTTTAGAAATTCTCTAGCTGCTTAATGGGGCTACTGGTGTGTTTATTAGTAGGCTACATTCATACAGTAATTTTGGAGGGCAAGTATAGGACAGTATTTTTCTTGACTCTATCATGATAAAGCAACAGCCCAAGTCATGTCCACTACACTGTGCTTACACATCTGCTGGTTTTAGTTGCAGAATTTTGAATATGAGTGGCGCACTTTTAGTGCAACCATTCGGCACTTTACACTTGTGATTAACTTAATTTGAATGTTACAATGGTAATGCAAAATAAATGGATCACTGTCAGTGGGTGCTGGCCCATGGCATGGAAAGAAAGAAAGTACAGTTGTGTCACACTTACCATAACTGTAAACGTTTGAGCAGATCTATGTTGCAGTGCTGATTCTTGCATCTTCCTGCCATGCACAAGCCCCTGATCAGACACAGTTTTCACAGTCTTTGCATCATTCCTAGCTGACAGATGTTTAATGGCTGGACACCATGGTATATGAAGAGCATCTGTCAGTACCATTTTCTAGTCTTTCCAAGCAGTGAACTAGTGGTCTGATGCCTGAAGACAGCACAACCTCCACAGTTGTCTGAATTTGAGGGGAAAGGAGGAAAATCATAGCAGGCAGAGAGGGGTTGAGGGTAATAAGATAACCATTTGCAGAACTCCTCTAACCCTTCAGAACTCCTCTAACCCTTGCATACAGCAAGTGGAAAACAAGCGGTCAGCAGATAGAGGGGCTAGAGGGTGGGAATATGTACTGCAACACTGCTCTACTTGAACATCTACAACTACGGTAAGTATGACACAACTATACTATGTTCTTTGTATTCAATGTTGCACTACTGATTCTTGGGAGAGCTCCCAAAGCTAAAAATTGAGTGGTAGGTCATCAGTATGAATTTAAGAAATAAGATTTTTCAGGACGGCAGAAGTGAAATCTGCTCTAGCCCTAGAGGCATTACCTGGGTTATAGTATCTTGTGAAGGTGTGCACAGAGTTCCCTATGGCTGTCTCTAGGATAACCTGGGTGAGAACTCCTTTGAGGAAAGTAGTGGTAGTTGCCCCACATCTGGTGGAGTGGGCTTCAATATGCCAAGGTAAATCCTTTCCATGGTGTTTGTAACAGAACCTGATACAGTTAGCTATCCATTTAGATATGGTTTGTTTGGAGACAGGTTTGCCTTGTTCATCCTCTGTGAAAGCCACCAGCAATTGCAATGCTCTATTAGGGTTTTTTTTTGTCCTGTCTAGATAGTACCTGATCTGCCTCTGCACATTCAGGGAATGAAGGACTTGCTCTGTCCTACTTTGTGAAGTCGAGCAGAAGACTGACAGGTGGATAGCCTGGTTTAAAGCAAGTTCTGATACCACTTTAGGCATAAAGGTTAGGCTTGTTCTGAGGATTACCTTATCCCTGTGGAAGACAGTGAAAGGTTCTTTATATGATGGCTTGTAGCTCAGAAACTTTACTAGCTGAAGTCACAGATATAAGAAAGGTGGTCTTCCAGGTGAGCATCCTTAGAGATGCAGTGGCAGCAGGTTCAAAGGGAGGTAAAGTTAGTTTTTCTAAGACATAATTTAGAACCCAAGGCAGACTAGGGTTCCTTCTGGATGATCTCAAGTGGATCACACCTTTTAGAAAAAAGTTTCAGGGGGGTGTGAGAAGATAGGTGAAACACTGTTCAGAACAAGCTGAAATTATGGACTCATATACCTTAATACTGGAATAGGAAAGGACATGTATAAAGTTCCCGAAAGGTACTGCAAGACTGAGCTGATGTCTGCATGAGCAGGGTCACTGTCATTGCTGGGACACAAGGTGAAAAATCTTTTCCATTTTGTCAGGTACAATTTCCTGCCATTGGGCTTTCTTGCTTCCCTTAGAGTGGAAAAGACCACCTTGGAATACCATGCTGTCCTAGGTGTCAAAACCCAGTCCTCCATGCAGTTAACTTGAGGGTGGTTAGCTTAAGATGGAAGATAGATCCCTTTACCTTGCTGAAGAGATCTATTTCCTGCAGTAGAATGCAGATTCTTCCCTTGATGAGCATCAGGAGCGAGAACCAGTGTTGTCTTGGCCAGAAGGGGGCAACTAGGATCAAGCTGGGTTTGTCCACCCTGAATTTTATTAGTACCCTGGAAATCAGAGGCAAGGGAGGGAATGCATACAAGAACCAGTATGTCCATGTAAGGAGATTATATCCATCTTCCAAACTCCTATCTGTTGTGCTCTGGAGCAGAACTTCTGTACTTGCCTGTTTTAGAGAGAGGCAACGAGATCTATTGAGGAGATCCCCCACTGTATAGTCAGATCCAAGAAAACCTCTGTTTTCAACATCCATTCAATGGGGTCTAGAAAGTCTCTGCTTAGAGAATCTGCTAGGGTATTACTCTGGCCTGGAATATAAGAGGCTGTGAGGGTTAACTCTATCTCTTGAGCTAGCATCCAATTTTTCCTGGCAAGGCTGCACAGCGGGTAGGACAAAGTTCCCTCTTGTTTGTTTATGTAACACATATCTGTGGTGTTAACTGTCCAGATTTGCAGTATCCCTAAGCTTATGTTTGCTGAAAGCCTTTTATGGCCAGGTAAACTGCTACTAACTCCTTTTGGTTTATATGCAACTTCCATTGCTGTGGGGACCAAACACCCTGCACCTTCAGTGGGCATAAGAGGGCTCTCTAATATATATTTGAGCCGTCTGTGGTAATAATCTTGTCTGCTTCTGGCAGAGTGAAATTTGCTTCTGGGTTCCTTTGTATGGTATTCTTCCTCCACAGGAGTTCTCTTTTCAAGCATGGAATGAGGGGCAACAGGGTGTCCAGGGGTTCAGAGTACTCTTCAAACATATTTTTTTAAGAATCCATTGAAGCTTCCTCATGTGCTACTTTGCAAATGGAATCATGAGGATGCAAGCTGTCATGTACCATAGTATCCACAGGAGTTATCTTTCAGTGATGAGCTGTTTTGGAAGCAGACCTGTCATGTATCTCGTCAAGAAAGCAATCTTGTCTTGGGGAGGAAGACTTTCTGTTGAACAGAGTCTAGGATGGCTCCCAGAAAGAGGATCCTTGTTTGTGGGATAGCTTGAGATTTTTGAAGATTTAGGGTGAGAACTACTTTCTGAAAAAAGTCTACAGTGATCTCTATGGCAACTACGGTCTCTGAAGTGGCTCTTTCCTGAATGACACAGTCATCCAAGTATGGGTAAATATGGACTCCAAAGAGTTCTGCGATGTGGTATCAGAGCAGCTAGGCATTTTGTGAAAACTCTAAGTACAGCAGATATCCCAAATGGTGGAGAACAGAAGTGGAAGCCTGTTATTACAAATCATAGGTACTTTCAGTGATTGTCTGCTATGGGGACATGCAGGTAAGTGTCTTTTAGGACTACAGTGACTATAAAGGCCTCCTGAAAAATTATGGGAAGTTGTTGTTTGTCTTTCGGCTTTTCCTGGTTAGGGGTTGCCACAGTGGAACTCTAGTCCTCTAATGATTGGCAGTTTTTTTTTTTTTTATGGTGTTGAGTTGCCAGCCCGACGCCCAACCTTCAACGAAGGCACGCCCATTCAACGCATGTCTTTTGAACGCCCACTCGACTGTGGGGAGGACATGCAGACTCCACACAGAAAGCACTCCCAACCCAAGCCGAGAATCAAACGGGAGAACCTCTTGCTGTGAGGCAACAACGCTATCGCTGCACCACGCGGAGTAATTTCTACAATGTAAGCATTTTGAATTTTGGGATGTTGAGGAACTTATTTAGCTTTGAGAGGTCCAAGATGGGTTGCCAAGTGTCCTCTTTTCTTGGGATTAGAAAAATCTTTGAGTACAAGCCTTTTTCTTCTTGTTCTGGATGGGCAGGCTGAATAGATCCTTGCTGAAATAATTCTTTGCTGAAATATTGAGGATAGGTGGTAAGAGACTTTCTTGCTCTTTTGGTGGTTTGATATGCCCAAGAAGGGTGAAATATTTCTGATCTCTTTGGTATGATGTTGAGGACCTACTGGTTTCTGGTGATGGATTTCCTGCAAGAGGTCTGGAAGGGACAGGAAAATGTAGGGGAGGGAGGGGGTAGAACACAGTCACAGTTGCTCTCGGTGCTGATTGGGTACTTTGGGGCCCCTTGCCCTTTGAGACTGTTCTGTTTGCCATCACCTACATTGCCTTTTTTTTTTTCCAACCATTGGGATACTTCCCCTTATGATGCCTAGGCTGGAAAGGCCAATGTTTTGAATGGTAATTCCTACTCTGCCTTGGGGCCGGAGATGGGTAAAATTCTTTCACAGTTTAATTTGCTTTCCTTTATTGTCCAGTTTCTCAAAAAAGTTGTTCAGATGGTGGGCCAAAAAGGAATGCCTTGTCCAATGGGGCATCTAGTAGTTATCTTTTGCCTGAACTGACAGTGGCTGGGTCCTTAGGCATGCATGTCTGCTGATTATAGAACCTGTGGGAGCTGCTCTGCAGGAACCATTTAAGGCATCATAGCCACATTTAAGGAGTGGCTAGAGACTTGTAAAGCTTCTTTGGTTATCTCTTGAATTTCCTTGGATAACATTCTATCCCCAATAGAGTCTACCTTAGCAACTCAAAACTCTCATTGCCAGTGTGGCAGAGGCACAGGTTTTCTTCCTAAATCTGTGTAGTAATCTGTTTTCCCTGTCATTAGGCACAGGATGTCTTCTTAGCCCTTTAGGTACACCTTTAGTGGATTCAGTAGAGACAATAGAAGCAAACGCCTTTATGCATTTTAAAGGCTCTATAAAATCTGTCCAGTTTTATTGGAGCAGGAAACAGACAGTCAGGGTGTAAAGCTATGTTTTTAAAGACCTCATCTAATACAATGTACAGGAGGGACAGGCAGTGGTTTGGGTGAAGGTAAACTTAGGAGTTCCCTATAGTGGGTCTGGACCTGGGACAACTGCTTACTTTCCCAAATGAAAGCTTCATTCATTTTATGTAGGGTATCCCAGAAGGAAAGGTCCTTAGGGGAAGGCAGAAGAGAGCATGCTGTCTAAGTCTGGGTAAGTTTGAGATGGCAAGTGTTCAGAGTAAGATAATTCCTTCTCATCCTCAGAGCTAGAGGAATCTTCCTAGTCTTGAAAAGCTACTTCCCTGCTCCTTTCAGATGGAGAGGCTTCAGAGGTGGATGAGTGAAATGGCTCTCCAGATATCATGACAGCCATAAACTCATGTGCTATATTAAGGAGGTTTTGGGCTTTAGTCTGAATACATTTGGTCAGATGTGGTAGCAAAGCAAATGAAGCGATTTGCTTCGGTTTGGCTGTCTGTTTTACAGGGGTGATCAGAGGATGTGGTCATTCAGCTGCAACTTTGGTTTTAACTTTGCTAGTCAGGGAAGACATGGAGTCTCTGTTGATAGACATGGTGCGGATGTCAGAAGCTGAGGCCTGAAAAGCAACCACAGACCCAACAGACTTGTGAACCCTGGTGGCATTCGATGGTAGGCCAGAGCCATGGCAGCCTCCACAGAGGTCATGCCAGAGGGTTTGGGCTTTAGAGTCACCAGATCAGGGGACTGCAAAAGCACCTTACCTAGGTCTTTGTTAGACTTAAGAATGGTAGTTGGAGCTATTCTGGAAATGTTAGTGTCCTTAGCATTTTTCTGTCTTTCCATTTTTTTGGAATGACACTAGCGGACAACAGAGTCTGCAGAGGCCTTGCAGTAGCTGTGGAATGCAACACAACAGAGGAAGCAAAGAATAACTCTATATGGGTGGCATGCACCTCTGCTCTACATTTGAGTGTTTTGGCATGGAATTTTGCAAAGTCAGGGCAATTAGAAATGTCATGCTGTGGACCCAAGCAGAACAGACAAATCAAGTGAAAATATTTAAGGGATGATTTACTTCCCAAACTTCAAGTAATTAATTGCTTACTTTTTTGAAAATTAAATTAGCAGAGAAATTTCCCCACTGGGGACTTATATGATTGGAAGGAGAAGAGGGAACTCTGGAAACATAAGCCGACTGATGGACTGCAAGCATACTGAACACAAGTGAACTGCATCTGATAGCATGACTAGAAAGAACTTAAGTTGGCACTGACAGATGCACTTCTTATACCTTGACATCCAGAAGATGGTAGTCAGATGTCCATCACAAGGGATAATGCAAAGACTCAGGAAATCAGGCCAGCTGTGGGCTTCTGCATGGCAAGAAGACCCAAGAATCAGTACTGCAACACTGACTGTGAAAAACATCATGTTTTAAGCTGCACTGCTGAAGCAAATATCTGAGTCACTAGGTCAATGTTAGGGAGCACTGAACAAAGACTGTAGTTTGGATTACAGCCCACTGACCTGGAGAATGAGAACAGAAGTGTATAGCCATAAGCACAGTGATGCAGTGTGGCTCCATGCCAAACAGCATTCATATTGTTAACTATACGAAGAACAGTATATGGCCCAAGGAAAGGGCCATGGGCACAGAGTGTAAAGGGGGTTGTGGTCAAGTTCAAGGTTGGTAGCAGCAACATTAGTCAGTGTATTTTGGGTGACCATTCAGTTGTACAAGATGTTCTATAAGCAAAGACTCTTCAGCTATATTACATGGTTTGCAGCACTCTAAAACCACTGCAGTGCAATTCCGAGCTTAATTTCTGTGCATATAAAATCAGTTTCTACTGCTTGCGCTGTGTTTACCTTATGAAGCCTGCATCCATGATGACAGCTGCTAGTGATGTTGTCAGTGCAGATAAACAGCAACGGTTGACTGTGGATGGCTTTCTCTATGAGTTTTTATTAAACACAGTCTTTATAAAAGTGAAATTATCCCACTAAGAGGGCCATCTGCTTACAAGCACTTTCAGCTTAGAAATACCATACATAGATTGCAAAAACCACAGCAATTTAAAGCCAATCCTATATGATCCTAATATATTCATGCATAAGAGTGGCTAACGCTGGCATCCTGTGATGCAGTACAGGCATCTGATTATCTATTTTATTTACCTTTGTGAATAATGCTATCTGTAACTTGCATAACTAGTAGTAATAAATCCTGTAACCATTTCTCTTTAATACCATATACTCCCATCTTCTAATACCTGATTCATTTACTCTGCTTTTCGCCATTTTCATAAAAATACGGGAGTCACAACTGCATGAAGCTGACAGTCTTCGGTTATCTAGTAAAGATTTATCTCCCTTCTTTTTCCAATTGAAATACATTTTTTTTAAAAGTAGTCGTCTTTTTGTTAGACAACTAACTAAAATCATCTATGCAAGAAGTATGTATAATCCAAGTAAACTGGGGGTCCCTCCTTGGAATCTTAATTTTTTGTTAGAGGAATTAACACTGACTCTATTTGAACCAGCTAATCTGGCTGACTAGAGGTTCTTAACATGGAAAACAGTTTTATTGAGTGTTCTGACCTCTGCAAGAAGGGTATGTTAGTTGCAAGCCCTTATGGCAAGTCAACTCTACCTCATTTTCCACAAAGACGAGGCTTCTTTGAGAAGTAATCCTTTTATGCCTAAAGTGGTATCAGAATTTACTTCAAGTCAAACTATCCATCTCCCCATTTTTTTTTCCTGAAAGTAAAAATGAGAGAGAAAGGATACTCCATACATTGGATGTCCACAGACACCTCGGACACTATCTTGACAGAACTAAATCTTTTAGATCGTAGCATCAATTGTTTATTTCTTGTGAAGGTAAAAAGGGACAACCAGTGACAAAACAGATTATTTCCAAATTCTTGTCTAAGGTGATTACCTTTTGGCTTACTATAAAAATATCGAAAGTCAGAATAAAATACTTTTAGCAGTGTGATTCAGATGTGCGATGTTATGCATAATAATGAGGTCAGAATGTTGAAGTGCATGTAGTGAAATGATCGCATTTGCACTTTCGACATTATGTGATGTGATTGCAGTAGGAACTGCAAAAATAATGTTTTTGCAAGGGGGAAAGCCTCCTGCACCTCATGTGGGGCACTGTGCCCCCCCACCCCCTGCAAATTATAAATTCCAACTCCGAGATCACAGTACAGTGGGGAAAAGGGTAATTTCCCAATCCCCACTGTACTGCGATCTGTAGTCATAACATCGATCGCATATGTGCGAATGCATAGTGGCATTCACTACACTGAACACTCATAGTATTGCAGGTCGGCGATATGAGAATATACCAAATGAGGTTTGAAATTCCTGTTTTCGCTGAACGGTCATTTGTCATTTTCACAGTAAACCTTACCTTTTATTATACTCACCATAACAATCTATTCCAGGCAGGATCAAAGCCCACTCTACAATGACCTTGGCTTCTTTGATGGCTTTCTACAAAGGGTTGGATTCTAGAAGCATCCTAGAAGCTGCTACTTGGTCTTCTGTACATACTTTTACAAAGCACTATAAGCCGGAGTCCTTCTCTAGGTATAGATCATACTTTGCTAGGACCATTCTCTAGGGGGTCCTGGACCCTTCTCCTTCCACCTCCCAAATATAGTTAGCTATGGTAATCTATCCATATAACTAAGACTACTGCAGCAGTGATCAATATGAAGAACATGGTACAAGTTTTACTTACCATAACAGCAGACATTTAAATGATCACTGCTGCTGCAGTAGCCGCTCCCTCCCACCATCTCCCTTGTTTTTTGGTGTGTTTTTTATGCCAGGATGTGAACATTTATTTTTTTGTTATTCTTAGCCTTGTCTTTTTGGGGCTGAGCGTCCCATTCTCTGCTGGCAAGAAAGCTCTTTTAGTCATGCCCTTGCTTGTTGATGCACCATATCACTGTGATACTGGCTGTAACCACTTACTTTTTTAACTTTTTTTTTAAAGATTTCTCAGAAATTTGTCTAACTCTAAAGAAGTAATTAATAACACAAGCATTTACTAAAGTCTGGTGTTCTACACTAAAAATATAATGGGCCAAGAGGTACAACCTATAGTGTTAGATTCACCTCACTTATTTTGAACATAACATTCCAAACATGTCTATTTCTCCCTCCTGTACATACGTCAATACATTTCCTTTCCATTACTTAAGGATGACACAATAACTGCATAAAAACTAAAAAGATTTTCCTAAGAAAAGAGAAACTTATTATTTCCTGGCTTGAGTATCATACATCTGTCTATGCAACAATCCTTTTATTCTATCATAACTAAATTTGTATACTTATTAGTGTGCAGACATTCAACATTACTGTTGCCCAGGAAAGCAATAAATCTAGAAAGCAAGAATTACACATCTCTTTCTCTCTGCTAGTATAAATCTTTTCCCAAAGTAACTAATCAGACTTAAATTTCTCCTTAAAAGATATCCAGTCTTCCTGTTATGCATAGAAAGGCCTTGTGGTATGATTTTTCCATAAACTATCCAAAATATCAACCAATTCTTGTGCAGTACCACAATTTACATTCAACCTTTTTATCCCCTTAACTTATCTTAATCCTATTACTTTGTCTCCTACTGTAATGCAAATGACCATATGACCAGAAAAAACTGACAAAATTACCTCACAACTATCTTAATCAATTTCGGTTTGCAGGGTTGCTATTTCTGGGTCTGGTTGTTTGTTTGTAGTGGTTGTTTGTTCTCAGCACATTTTCCAGGCATTCCTGGATTAGAAAGAGTCCTTCTGCACTCGAATGAGAGGCTTGTGCTGATTGGTCTCTGGCTGGTAAAGGTTGGCTGGTCTAGAGCTTGGAGTAAGAACCTCATTGGTTCTTCTGAGCTTTTTTTTTTTTTTTTTTTTTTTTTTTAAGTTGTTTTATGTTTTTAGCTTCTGGTATTTAACCTTCGCTCTTAAGTGCGTTTCTTCTTGTCTGCTCATTGGGAGGGTGGCCTAATGGTTAAGGTGTATGCCTTACAAACACAAGGTGCAGGGTTTGAGTCTCACAAGGGATAATTGGCTAAGCTTAAAATGGCTTGCAAGGGCAGTTAGCTTAGTACTAACCTATGAACCTGAACCACAGCACTATGGACTGCAGCACAATTGTGCGCCATAGCTGGACAGATAATTTTGACAATTTTCCCATGGATACAGCTGCATCCTAACAGTGTAGTTCCTCATCTTTAGCACATTTCCAGGCAAAGAAGCAGCACTACTGAAGCTGTGTAAACACGCTACTGTATTAACGGCCTCAAGAGTTTTTCTGCAACCCCACTCTAGCCTAGCCTGTGTGGCATTAACAGAACTCACCCACTAGTTACTCCTACACCCGACCCCTTTCCTACCATATTCCTGTTTCTGACCATATAAATTCACCTAGCACTGTGAATTGGCAAATTTCCATAGTTCCTTCAGCCAGCTTGGGTGACATGGGCATCCTGAGGCAGTGTAGCAACTGCCTCATGTACACAGACAACCCTCTACTTCTAGTCCATACAAACGCAACATGTGAGAGATGCAACTATATTAAAAACTTGAATCAATGCTCTCTCGCATGCCAGTGAATACATCTGACGCTGAATGGGTTTATCAGTATGCACACCTCACCACCTCCACCGAAACCCACATCACGCGTGCCTACATACAAGGAGGGCCTTGCCACAAACTTACTTAAACACCAGAAACCTCCCAAACACAAACAGAAACACGCTACACATAATACTTCCTCTGCAAAACACAATATAAGCAATAGTTCATGCACCAGTGTCTCACCTGTCAAACCAATAAGGCTAAACACTAAACTCAATATATTAGTCATAGGAGACTCCATTATGAGACACACAGATGTCCCTCTCACCAGGCTGGATAAGGAGAAGGTCACGGTCAGCTATCTGTCAGGTTCCAGGATCCACCATATCACACATGCACTCAAGTCTCTCAACAGGTACTGTTACGACTCTTTCATAGACCATGTCGGTGTAAACAACGTGAGACACACCTCTCTGGACTATATGAAGAGGGATATGACTGAGCTCTCAGACTATGTGATTCAAGTAGGTATGTCCTTAGTCTTAAGTCAAGCAGGTATGTCCTTAGTCTTACCTTCCAACCCCCCCTTATATAGACTAATTAGAAACAAAAAGAAATTTATCCCACAACTATTTCTTGATGACCTAAAATCCTGCAACTGGACCCCATTAAAAACTCTACCCCTTCAGGAGAGTGTGTCCCACTTCAACGACACTTTCCTAAAGATACTTGACTCACATGCCCCACATAGACAAATTAGATCCAAAGTACGTATAGCACCCTGGCTAACTAGTGAAACAAAAACCAAAATTAAACTCCGTGACCAAGCCTGGGATAAATGGAGAGCAACAAAAACCCCCCAAAATCGTACTAAATTTCAACAGCTAAGAAACACTACTAAAACAGCCATTACCCAAGACAAAAAACAATACTTCTGCCTCCTACAGCACAAACACCAGAACAACCCAAAAAAATTCTGGGCAGGTTTTAACAACCTCCTGCACCCAGGTAAAACTACTACCACAACCCCCGAGAAACTTATTGAGAAAGGGCAGGAAGAAGTAGCCAATACCTTTAACTCCTTCTTCACCGAGACAATCCAAACTCTAGCCAGTCAACTAACCTCCTCTTCCCCCATCGGCCACAAAACCCCGTGATGATGCCCCTACTCCTTTCGCTTTAAAGCCAGTCTCTTCCTCTTACATACGTATCCTCTTAAAAAAGCTCAAACCAACCACCCTTGCGGCTGATCACCTCCCAGCGGAATTCTTACAAATTGCGTCTGATGTAATCGCCTACCCTATATCAATCCTTATCAATAGAACCATAACTGAAGCCAGCATCCCCTCTATTTGGAAGATTTCTTACATCATTCCGCTTCACAAAGGAGGTACCTCCACAGAAATATCAAACTACAGACCAATAGCTGTATTGTCCCCAATAGCAAAAATTATGGAAAGATGCATCCACAAACAACTTCTTCACTACCTAACCTGTAATCATCTCCTGTCCAACTCCCAGCACGGCTTCGCCCCACCACAGTACAACCACTGCCCTCCTTTCCTTTGTCGACTCCATTAATAACAATCGTAATAACAAACTAATATCCTCCACCCTCTTTCTTGACCTATCAAAAGCATTCGATATGGTCAATCACCAGCTCCTTCTTAACAACCTTGCAACCCTACATCTGGACACCCCAGCACTAACCTGGTTCAAGGCTTACCTCACTGGTAGGCAACAAGCTGTCCGGTGGCAAAACAGACTATCAGGCCTGCTCCCTAATACCATAGGCGTTCCTCAGGGCTCAATTTTGGGTCCACTTCTGTTTTCCATCTTCATAAATGACCTACACTCAGTCATCCCTAAATCCACCTGCATCCAATACGCCGATGATTCCACCTTGATCTGCTCAGATGTCTCCCTCTTGAATCTCCAAACCACCACTCAACTCTGTTTTTCTCTAGTAGAAAAATGGTTCACCGACCTGAAACTCCTACTCAATCCAACTAAAACCAAATTACTACTATTTTTTCCCAACGTCTTCTCAACCCTAGGAAAAGAACTCCCAAATAATAACAATACAACCTTCCATGTTAAATCCAACAACGGGACTATCATAACCCCTGTCACCAGTACCAAATTACTAGGTGTAACTATTGATCATAAGCTCAAATTTGACATACACATTACCCAAACTGTAAAATCTGTTAACAAAAAACTTGGATCCATGTACAGAATAAAAAACTATCTAACTCCTACTGCCAAATTAACTATTGCCCGCATACATCTCCTCTCCACCCTCCTCTATGCCTCCCCGGTCCTTTCTTTCCTCAATAAACGTGAACTCAACATGCTCTCTATTGCCTACAACCACATTGCTAGATTTATAACAGGTTCCCCTTATCGCACTCACCATTGTCTTAACCTGAGGAAACTTGGCTGGTTGGAACTCCCCAACCTTCTCAAACTTAACCAACTCACTGAAGCTTGTAAAATAATTAACCAACCAGATAGAACTCCCTCACTGTCTAACACTCTGACCCCATACACTAACCTTAATAGTCTTCGATCATCCAACAGCACTCAGATCCTAACCATTAAAGCTAAGAACTCAGGTGGCGATGCCCTCTTTGCCAACTCCATTGGCAAGCCGTGGAACTCCCTGTCAAACTACCTTAGAATTACAACCTCGCACAATCAGTTCAAAAACAACCTGAAAGAATATCTCAAGACACAATGGCTATGCCCATGTCGAGAACCTGACTAAATATATATCTCAAACCCTTCTAATCCCATATCTCCTTAGTCCATGTTTCCCTATGTAGATGTTTAAAATCTATCAACCTAAATTGTAATCGTGATTATTCTTGTATGAGTCTATATACTATTAGTATATAAGAAATCTCTGCTGTGTATAACCTGCTGATTGTTCTGTTGTCTTATTTAACATCTATGAAAATTTTCTCTCATCTTCTAATTGTAACATGTACCCTCTTTTTATAACTTTTTATAACTTGTATTTTCAACTTGTATTAACCATTATGTTGGAGCTTTTCTCCTCGGGCCTCTACTGAAAAAGGATATGTATCCAGCTAGACTAGCCCAGTTAACAAATGTAAAATAAATAAATAAATAAATTAAGCAGCATTTTACTTTCACCTAGAATGATGTCTCAATACAAATAGAAAATGACTGACTTCAATAATTAGCTTAGTTTTTGGTGTCATTCTAATGGGATCCAGTATCTGTCAGCATGGGATGATATGATCGACAGACCTCAATGCTTTGCCAGAGATTGTCTGTCTGTCACCCCTGGGATTTCGGCTACTGGCTAAGGCTCTTGCCACCCCATAGTGCCTTTTTTAGGCAGTGTCACAAGGACAAAACTCCCGAGGTAAAAATACCAACCAAAAACAACTTCAAGGTCATGTTGCTAAACGCTAGGAGTCTTAATATGAAACTGCACCCACTGGAAGGAGTCCTCACCCTGGAGGATGCAGACATTTGTGCAGTCACAGAGACCTGGTTCAAGGCTGCGGAGAGCACTCCAGCCATACCGGGTTACACCTCCTTCCACACGTTCAGACCACAAACTGAAGGCAAGAAAACCGAAGGAGGCGGTGTATCAATATTCATCAAGGATAAATACACCTACAGACTGGTTAAACAGTATGACACCCTAGAGATACTTCAGGTGCAATTAACTGCTGGTAGGACACCTATTCAAGTCATTGCCAGCTACAAACCCCCCTCCATGAATCAGGACACCCACTCTGCCTATTTGGATCAACTTGAGTCTATCAAGATACATCTTAACACCATAGGTTTGGGCGACTTTAACTACCCTAACATTGACTGGGTGAATTACTCATGCTCAAACTCACCTGCCCAAAGAGTCCTTGACTTTGTCAATTCCAATGCCCTGGACCAGTTGGCTGACACCTCCACCAGGGGTGCCAGCATTCTGGACCTGGTACTTACAAATATGGAAGACCACTGTAGCTTCCCTACTGCGAGTTCATCCCTGGTGAGCTCTGACCACAAATAAGTCTCTAGCAGCAACTAGACTAAAAAACATCTCCAAAGCAGATTATAACCTCTTACAAGATGGTATAAATAGCTTCAATGCACCTCTCTCCTCAGGCAGAACCAGTAACTATGCCAAGCTCTACACTAATGCCCTATACAAGCACCTGCATAACCAAATTGACTTGGCAGTACCTGTTAAGACCAAAACAAGCTCTTCAAGTAAAAGCAAACCTGACTGGTGGACACCACCATTATCAGGCTCTACAATAAAAGGAAGAAACTGCTGTCCAAGAGTAAGAAGGAGCGACCTCTAAACTGGAGACACTCCATCCTCAACTTAAATAAGCAAATAAGACTTCTTGTGAAGTCCTCCAAGGCAAACTAAGAATCTAAGTTAAGCTTCCTCAACCAAGGACAACCATAAGACGCTCTTTAGTTATATCCATAGCCTAAAAAGTAAGGCTCAGATCTGTGCTGAATTGGTAGTTAATGGTAACATGTACACTAAGCCGGTGGACATAGCTAACCTGTTAGCCAACAGGTTCGGTGAAAACTTCACTCCCGCGTCCCTGCCACATGTACTTCATGACATCACTACCTTGTATCTCTAAAGAGCAGATCATAAATGCCCTCTCTAAGGCCACAAACACAGCATCAATAGAACCTGATAACATTCCATGATGCTTCTTACATGGGCTCAAATGAGAATTAGCATCACCATTGGCTACTCTTTTCACTCACAGTCTAAGCACTGGCTTCCTACCAGCTGAATGGAAAACAGCCACTGTTATCCTCCTGCACAAAGGTTGCTTCTACTGACCCGGGGAGCTACAGACCTATTAGCCTGACTAGCCTTATCTGCAAGGCCATGGAGAGAGTCATCATGGACCTTATCAACAAAGATATAGGTAATCTCCTAACAGTAGATCTTACCCAGTTTGAATTTGTCAAGGGGAGATCAATAATTGTTAAACTTGGTGGACTTCTCTAAACCAGTCACAAGGGCCCTGGACAAGGGGACATCTATGCATACAGCCTACTTAGACCTGGCCAAGACATTTGACACTATCCCCCACTCAAGCATCATTGGCAAACTCTCCCAGCTAGACATCAACCCTTATATCGTAAGGTTGGTTGCGACCGGGCTCTCTGATAGAACCCATATAGTCAAAATAGGGGAATCCACCTCCAACAGCAGACCCATTCCCAGTAGTGTTCCACAGGGATCGGTCCTGGGACCTCTATTGTTTAGAATCTATTTCTCTGTAGTACAAGCTAAAACCAAGGGACTGTGGCTAACAAAGTTTGCTGACGACTGCAAACTGGGTGCATTCATAGAATCTCCAAATGATGTCAGCATCCTTCAAGAAGGTCTTAGGCAAGCAAATGATTGGTGCCAAAGTCGTGACCTCAAACTCAATGCAAAAAAATGTATTATCGTCCCTTTTGGCAAGAGCAATGTTCCTGCAAATTACCACATCAATGGTACTACCCCAAGTACACACTCAGTGGTGAGAGATCGGGGCACTCAAGTTGACAGCAACCTTGCTTTTGATCACCATCTCTCTAGAGTGGTAAGAAGAGCACTCTATATGGCTCACTTCATAAGTAAGGGCATTAACTTGAGAAAAAGTGAAGCTATCACCTGCCTGTACTCTTTACTCATTAGGCCAATAATTGCGTCAACTCCCCTTTTGGCATATGCCTTTCAAAGCACCTGTAGCAATTGGAGAAACCACAAAGGTTCCTCACAAATAAAATTTAAGGTTTTCAGCAGCTGCCCTATGTGAATCGGCTGAAATCACTGTCACTTTATTCTGTTTAATACAGACTACTCAGAGGTGATCTCTGACCCTGCTTTATTGGAAATGCTGCATATCCACAAGTCAAATGGCACACAGTATGTGACATCAACAGAACCTGCTGGAGGGACAGATTTGTCTCCCAGAGGTTCACACACCTTTGGAACAGACTCCCACTTCACTTCAAACAGAGCACCTCATTGGCCCTCTTTAATCACATTCTGGACTGGATGGGTAATTGTAAATTCACCCCAGGGGCTCTACCTGTGTCCCTCTCGGACAGGGGCAATAGGTGCTGATCATGGTAACAAGGGTAAAAATGGACTTGTAAGGGCCTCGGGCCATTAGCCTAGTAACTTCCTAGGATTCCCATGTCTTACTTGATGCATGAAAAACTTGCCAACATCTCTTGCCTTAAACATAGCCTTCATATCAGGTGACCTTTCTTGTGCAAATTCTGCACTTAAAATTGTCCACTACAATAACACCTACAGTTACTATAAAAAAGGGAGTAAATCATAAGAGACCATGTCTACCAATGGAATTAGTAGGTCCATACAAGGCAATCAATCTATAAAATTAATTTGCAAAAAGCAGATCTCCAGCCCTACCAATCATCAGATCTAGGCATGTAACAGCATAATTTAATAATTAATATGGCAATACCTGAGCAGGCCTCAATACCAAAGGATCAAATTATTTTTTCACCCCAAAATGCTTCAAGCTGCAATCTCTGATTCAGAATAAAATATAAATCGACTAAAAGGCATACAATAACTGCTTAGGCTATCTTACAAAACTGTAACATCACTGGGCATCTAATGTCACATTAATATTTACATTAAAATACTGTATCATAAACCTTTCCCTTTAAAGTTGGAAACACTTTTCAAAAATAAGTTTTAATTTCCATTTCATTAGTTTAACATAAACCCCCATACAAGTGTCAATTTCTTTTACACTTACGTCATGTTCATCTTCTTTCCCTTCATCCTCATCCATAGACAATGCATCAAAATTGTTTTGTGCTAAAAGAGAATAATCCTGTATGCAGTCTACATTCTATATTCATCTCTAGAATAGCATTTTCCGATTTAGAATTTTTTTAGAATCATGACATCGGCAAATTTGTTTGCATTATCAGCCTGCTGTACATTTTCGTCAACAACACTTAATCACAAGGAATCCTATATCAATGTATGCCCCTTTTCATTATATCTATATCTATAACACTGTTCACATTATTTTCTCTATATCCATATTACCATATATAACATAGCATTCTGTAAGACAGGCACCTATCAAATGATCAAAAGTCACACAAGAACAGCAAGATTTAGGTTGCCCAACATACCTCACCAAACATTTGTTACCAGCAACGGTCACTACACTAGATAAATGTACAACGTTTTGCTTTTCATTTTTTAATGCAGCCCAAAAGTCTATCTCCCAGTCCATAATTCCTTTTCATCTGAAATAGGCTGAATGTCACACACTTAGATATAAAAAAAAAAAAAAAAAAAAAAAAAAAAAAATTTTTAAAAAGTCTTCTCTTTCCACTTCGGAAGTAGAAATTTACACTTTCACCGTATGTTTCATTTGGACATTTTAAATACATAGATTCCATGGAAAAAGTCCTGACTCTGATTCAAAGAAATGTAAAAAATGGCAGGCTACATCATATGGTGCAAGTGTAAGTTCAGTAAATGACACTTATTAATAACTTAACATTACTGGTGTTTAACCACAATGGACGGAATACTGAATCCCAGAACAAAATGCTTGTCAATAGTCTTGATGTCCTCACTGACAAAATTAATAACAGGATGACCCAAATCCTGGAAGCAGTCCTCATGTAGGTTTATATACATGCCCAGAAACAGCTATGGCTGCACAAGTCTCCATTTCAGTAGTTACAAGAGCAGGTGATTCTCTCACTCCTCACCAAAAGCACATGAACAATCTTTTCCTTCATGTGACGTGGAAGTTTGCAACAAGGGAAAGCACTTCATGGAGCTCATCAGTCAGTGCCAGTTCTTCCATTATACTGACATGTAAAGAATCAGCAATCTCGTCTGTGTTAAGTGAAGTAATTTTAATTTCTGACTTAATATGTTAGCAGTGTTATTATAATTTGAATTGCCGTTCAGCATCTAAATTATTGCAGCAGTCTCAGTCATCACCAACACCTTCCCAGTTAGCTCTGCACCTGAAGTGAAATCAAAAAGTATATGGGTGGTCCCCCAGTGTCCTGGCCAAATTTCCCCTAGTACACATAAATACCACCTCTGGCCTACCCTGAAAAGAGGTTGCTGGTCTAGTGGGACTAACCTCTGATCAACAAAAGGTAAATAAATATATATATATATTTTTTATGTGTATGCATACATGTACCACACACACACACACACACACACACACACACACACACATTCACAAACACATACACATAAACATACAATCCCCCACCCCACATCACTGATCACTTCACAGTACATATTTATTTTATTTACACTTTTTTAGACCAAGTTAGTCCCACTAGGTCAACAGCCCCTTTTCAGTAGAGACCTGAGGTGGTATTCATACAGACTATGGGAAATATGGCCAGGGCAACAGGAAACGTACCCTACCCTTTTCAATAACTGCCATGGGATCTTTCTTATCCACTTGAGCTACCACCAACTCAGGTAGAAAGAGCCTCAGTTTAACTTCTCATGCACATGTATTCAAGTAATTGCCCTTCGATTTTGTTCATAGACTGCCCTCCCAACAAATAACCACTTCTAAAGATCACAACTAATGTTCAACTGCCAGCAAAGCATGATAAAGCTATCCCATTCTGATCACTGTAATACGAAAAACAAACAAACAAACAAACATAAATAGATCAGGCTGTCTGCAGTGTGCATGGTTACCACTTAGTACAGTTAAATTAGGTTTCTTGACTGTAACTAATAACATTTTCCTGCATGTAAAAATCATACTATCATACTTGAAGACCGACACCGCAGTCAGATGACTGAAAACTGCTGGGTAAACGCTGAGAATAGCTGCTCTTGGCAAGAGAGCTCAAGTGTTTAACATGTTACTGTGTCCTGTTATTCAGTTAGAAGAGTGGAGGTAAGAAGCAATGCTAATTAGTAACATGGCCTCTCACTTCAAGATTTTGTTTCTAACTCATTTTAATGGAAGCTGTAGGGAGGGTAATTATTTGGAAATATTTACCACAGTGGTGTCCTAAACAAATGAAACCACGGCTGGCAAGCCAATCACAGCAAGTCGTCATTTGTCTGAGACAGGTCAGCTCGGACTCAGGTTTCAGTGGGGGGAGGGGGGTGGAGAACAGGTAGGGTCAGGATAGGTAGTTGGGCTGGGCTGTCCAGGGGAAGGGGTGAAAAAGCTGGGAACAAAGCAAATCAGTCTTTTCTACCTTGGCAGCTTGTTAAACCTTAGTAATTTTGGGCAGCTTGTCTGATCAGCTTATCTGTGGATTACTGGTTTGTGTTTGAATTGCCTTCCAGTTTATAGCCTGCTACAGACCACCCTCCCAAACCCAGGAACCCCACTCGGCCTTCCTGAGAACACTGGAAAATATGAAGGTCTCTCCAAACACCATTATATTGGGCGACTTCAACTACCCAAACATAGACTGGGAGCATTACTCTAGCTCCAACATCCTAGCCCAAAGGTTCCTAGAATTTATAAACTCAAATGTTATGGAACAACTTGTTACCACTCCCACAAGAGGGGAAAACATACTGGACCTGATCATCACCAATATGGGGACTCTGTGCTCCAGACCAGAAGTGTATCCCTCACCGGTAAGATCAGACCATAAACTAATCTCACTGGATATTCACATCCCGACTCCAGCCCCTGCCCTGAAAACCACAGTGAAAAACTTCTCTAAAGCAAATTTCACACTCCTCAAAACAGAGGTGGAATCCTTCAAAGCCCCCGGACCTGTGGAAAATACGGCCCAGACCGCAGAATCCATTATAAACGCATTCTACAAACACCTTCAGGAATGCATGGATCATGCAATCCCAAATAAAACCAAGACCCAATCCTCCAAAGGCAGACATCCTGTCTGGTGGACCCCAGCCATAGACAAACTATACAATAGAAGGAGGAAGCTACTACATGACAGAGCAAAATCCCAAAAAAGGAAAGCATCTCTGATCAGTATTAGCAAAAAACTACGGGCACTCATAAAATCGTCTAAGGCCAGCTTCGAGAGAAAAATTGCACAGGACACTAAGGATAATCACAAGGCTTTCTTTAGTTATGTTAGGAACCTGGGTGGGAATTCCCAGATATGCTCATAATTAGTCCAAAATGACAAAAAATACACCGAACCCACAGACATTGCCAAGATCCTAGCGGACAGGTTCAGCGCAAACTTCTCCCCCCCCCCACCAAAAGGGCAAATATATATCCCAGCAGAGTGCTGCCCCCCTGACATCTCAGATGCTCAGGTAAGAGCTGCCCTCTCCAAAGCAAAAAACACAGCATCAATGGGACCAGACGGTGTCCCGGGCTGCATCCTACATGAACTCCAAGAAGAGCTAAACCCAAACATAAAACTACTGTTCAATCTCAGCCTTACTACAGGATATGTACCCAAAGAGTGGCATACAACAACAGTGGTCCCTCTCCACAAAGGTGGTGCCTCAAAGGATCCTGGAAACTATCGCCCCATAAGCCTGACTAGCTTGGTCTGCAAAGCTATGGAAAGGATCATCATGGACCTCATAAATAAAGATATTGGGGACCTACAGACACTGGATCCTACCCAGTTCGGCTTTGTTAAGGGCAGATCCTGCCTCTTAAACCTGGTTGATTTCTTTGAAACAGTCACCAAGGCCATTGACGAGGGGAAGGTGGTCCACACAGCCTACCTGGACCTCGCAAAAGCCTTTGATACAATACCCCACCCGGGCATTATAGATAAGCTCACCAGCTTAAATATAAACCCCTATTTCATAGATGGGTTGCAAACTGGCTCAAGGACAGAACCCACATGGTTAGAATTGCTGGAGCCATGTCAGACTCCAAACCAGTTACAAGTGGCTTCCCACAAGGCTCAGTCCTGGGACCTCTCTTGTTCGGTATATATTTCTCGGAGGTACAGGCCAACACGGAAGGACTGTGGCTGACCAAGTTCGCAGATGACTGCAAACTGGGCACCATAATCGACTCTCCAGCCGACACAAGCATCCTCAAAAAGGGCCTCATAGAAACAGACAACTGGTCCCAGAGCCATGGCCTCAAGCTAAACGCCAAAAAGTGTATAGTCATCCCCTTTGGCAAAAACAAAGTGCCCACAAATTACCACATAGGTGGTAATCCATTAAGTACAGAAGAAGTAATTAGGGACCTGGGGACCCAAGTTGATAGCAGTCTCTCATTTGACAACCATGTGGCCAAAGTGGTTAGAAAAAACATTTTATATAGCCCACCTAATCATGAAGGGATTCACATCTAGATCAGGGGAGGTCATCGTGCCTCTTTACTCACCCCTCATCAGGCCCATAATTGAGTACAATGCCCCTTTTGGGATGTACTTTATCAGACACCTGCAGCAACTGGAAAGACCCCAAAAGTACCTCACCAAGAGGATCAAAGGGCTCAAACAGATGCCATATGCTGCCCGGTTAAAGAAACTCCAGCTCTACTCAGTGGCATACCGCCTGCTCAGAGGCGATCTGTGCCTGACGTATAAAGCCATGTCCAACCCGGAATTAATGGACATGCTGCACCTCAGAAAATCCAAATCCCATCGACCTACGCGCTCGAGAGACTTGAACCTCAGCACTGAAATAAATAGGACATGCTGGAGGGACAGATTCATAACCCAGAGGCTCCCTTCACTCTGGAATAAAATCCCAGTCCAGGTTAGGCAGAGTCCCTCACTGACTCTCTTCAAGAGGAATCTTGATGAGTGGATGGGAGATCATAGGTTTACTCCAGGTATCACTTGTGTCACTGTTAGACAGAGGCACAGTATACTAACCTCGAAAAAGGGCATAGCAAAATTAATTTAAAATGGGTGGCGAAAGCCAAACACACTCTGGCTAGGCTTATAAATGCCCTAGGGCAGATAGGTTCATACTAGGCTATGAACTACATGGGTGATCTAAGAACAAGGTAAGGGCTTTTTGTTTGTTTTTTATTTAATCACAGGCTTTAGTGGCATTTATCTGTATAATTTCTACTATGTTTACTTAATAGTGTAGGAAGCTTAGGGTATTATGCTTAAAGGCATGCAAGCAGTTTTTCAGCAGATAAGTGGGGGTAATGTTGCATTGATTTGTTGTGTTATAATTGTATTTTGTTTTGCAGGCCTGTACTTCGATGCTACAAGCAAGGGGGGGTGGGAACAGGTAGGGTCAGGACAGGTAGGTGGGCTGGGCTGTCCAGGGGAAGGGTTGAAAAAGCTGGGAACAAAGCAAATCAGTCTTTTCAACCTCTACCTTGGCAGCTTGTTAAACCTTAGTAATTTTGGGCAGCTTGTCTGATCAGCTTATCTGTGGATTACTGGTTTGTGTTTGAACTACGTGGGTGATCTAAGAACAAGGTAAGGGCCTTTTGTTTGTTTTTGATTTAATCACAGGCTTTAGTGACATTTATCTGTATAATTTGTACTATGTTTACTTAATAGTGTAGGAAGCTTAGGGTATTATGCTTAAAGGCATGCAAGCAGTTTTTCAGCAGATAAGTGGGGGTAATGTTGCATTGATTTGGTGTGTTATAATTGTATTTTGTTTTGCAGGCCTGTACTTCGATGCTACAAGCAAGGGTAGGAATTAAGGTTGTACTTGTAAGGTATCAAGTTAAAATTAGAACACCATAAGGGTTTTGTAAGTACTTAACCAATGATTTGCACTGACTGAAGTAAAGTATAGTTAAAAAAGAGAAATAACTAGGGCACATGCCCCTTGGAAGGCCTGGAGTTATACACGAGACACAGGAAGCGTTGTACAAGTTTAAAAAAATATATATACACAGGGGTGATATGGTTGAGGCTTAGTTGCTAGCAGCTGAGGCCTACAGTTAGTTACATGGCAGGGCCTGTGAGCTGAGGCCTGCAATTAGCCACAGGGCAGGGCCTAGGAACTGAGACATGCAATTAGCCACAAGGCAGGGCCTTGGAACTGAGGCATGCAATTAGCCACATGGCAGGGCCTTGGAACTGAGGCATGCAATTAGCCACATGGCAGGGCATGTGTACTGAGGCCTGCAGTTAGCCACATGGCAAGGTGTGGAAACTGAAGCCTGCAGGTAGCCACCTGGGGCCAGGCCTGTGAACTGAGGCCTATAGGTAGCCACATGGCAAGGCCTGGGGAGCTGAGGCTGGAAAGTAGCCACAAGGCAGAGCATTTGGAGAGGATCAGAAATAGTTGAGGGTACTCAAGGGCAGTTTGTCTGAAACTATTTTACTTACATGAGACAACGATTGTGTATCACAGAAAAAGAAGTTATGTCTTACCATAACGTTCCATCTGTATTGTTGATCCTCGTTCAGTCATTACGCATGGGTATCGGTTCCAACCTCGGAACCAAGCCGGCCATTTTCCAAGCTCGCGTCAGCTTCAAACTCTCAAGCTAAACTCTTACTCTCAAGCTAAACTCTTACCCACAATCCCCCTCTCCCTGTTACCTCAGATTGAGTTTGCAAGTCAAAAGAAGGTAGAGGCTACCTCTGGTCAAATAACCTAAGAGAACCGGATGGTGAGATCCACTAGAAACCACAGGAGGGGGGAAGGAGGGAGGGTCGTAATGACTGAACGAGGATCAACAATACAGATGGAACGTTATGGTAAGACATAACTTCTTTATCTGATATTGTTAATCCTCGTTCATTCCTTATGCATGGGACAGAGTCCCCAGCTACCTCTATTCCTGGGAGGCTCTCATGGAAGGACATTCCTGAGCACCATAGAACCGAAAGATGCTCTTCCCCTGGAGGCCAAGTCCAATTTGTAATGATTGGTGAAGGTATGAGGCATAGCCCAAGTTGCAGCTGCACAGATGTCATGTAAGGAAGCTATGGCATGGAAGGCAGCAGAAGTTGCCACCGACCTTGTTGAATGAGCTTTCATGGTAGTAGGCAACGAGATATTGCGTTGTGTATAAATGAAGGTCACACAGTCCTTCAACCATCTAGCTAATGTGACCTTAGCAACAGCAGATCCTAATCTAGGTCCAGAAAAAGACAAAAATAACTGGTCAGATTTACGAAAGGGCCTAGTCCTGTTTAAGTAAAAACGAATTTGCCTGTGGATATCTAGGGTATGTAGGCAATACTCTCCTCTGCTTGAATGATTGGGAAAGAAAACTGGCAATTCAATGGCTTGATTAATGGAAATTTCAGAGATCACTTTAGGCAGAAAAGATGGATTAGTTCTCAGAGACACTCTATCTCTACGAAAAATCAAGTAAGGACTCTTGATACATACAGCTTGAAGCTCAGAAATACGTCTGGCAGAAGTAATGGTGACCAAAAACAAGGTTTTCCATGACAAATACTTGAGGTCGCAAGAAGAGGCAGGTTCAAAAGGTGGCATTGTCAGAGCTTGTAGAACTAATGATAAATCCCATGGTTGAACAGGTTCTCTAAAAGGTAGCTTCAGATGATTCACACCTTTTATGAAGGTCTTGCACAACTTGTGGGACATAAGAGAAGAATCTTGTACACTCTCATGAAAATTAGAAACTGCAGCCAAATGAACTCTAATGGTAGAGGCCGATAGACCTGATTGAAAGAGGTCGGCCAGATAGTCTAGTATTATCGACACTGGTGCCGAGAATGGATCTACTTGCTTATCTTTCAGCCAACAGGTAAATCTTTTCCACTTGCTCAGATAAGTAATTCTAGTGGAAGACTTATGAGATGCAATGAGAATATCATGTACTTGTAAAGAAAGATCATTCTGCCTGGCAATCAAGGGAATTGGAGTAGCCAAGCCGTGAGCTTCAGGCTGTTCAAGTTGAGATGAATCAGGTTCTGTGGATGTCAGATCAACTCTGGGGTTGGGTGGAGAATCCATGGTCGATCTAGTAGGTGAGGTCAAAGGAAGGGGAACCAAATCTGTTGAAGCCAATATGGTGCTATGAGGATCACCTTGCTCTTCAACCGACCGGCTTTCTTCAGAAACTGGGGAATGAGGGGAAAAGGTGGAAATGCATAAAGAAGACCCGAGGGCCAATCGTGGACTAGAGCGTCCCCGGGTGACTGTCCTGGAGGGGGAATCAGGGCGAAGTAGTTGCTGCATTTGTAGTTGGTCGGGGATGCAAAGAGGTTGCAGCAAGGACGGCCCCAGCGGTGGAAGATCTCCGCCGCTATCAAGAGATTCAGTGACCACTCGTGAGGTTGAAGAATGCACCTGCTGAGTTTGTCTGCTATCACATTGGAACTCCCAGGAATGTGCGTTGCTAAAACAAAAAGGTTGGTAGCTATCGCCCATTGCCATATTCTCATGGCCTCTCGACAAAGGGGGTAAGATTTGGTTCCACCTTGCTTGCTTGTTGATGCACCAGACCACCGCCATGTTGTCTGATTGAATCGCAATTGTCCCAGACGGCAGCAGGGGATGGAATGCTTGCAACGCCAGAAGCACAGCCCTCAGCTCTAGAACGTTTATATGCAGATGGGCCTCCAGTTCGGACCAAGTGCCTTGGACTGTCTGTCCCTGACATAGCCCCCCCCACCCCATCAGGGAGGCGTCTGTGGTCACTGTGGCCTTGGGTTGCTGGGGGGAGAAGGGGCGAGACCATTGTGACAGGTTGTGTGTCATCCACCAATTTAAATCCTGTTTGCACCTGTGGGTTACTCGAATCATGGCTGAAAGAGGATGCTGAAAAGGATACCATTGGGTAAGCAGTAGCCATTGTAGAAGCCTCATGTGAAACCTGGCCAGGGGAACAATGGTGATGGAGGCTGCCATGGAACCCAACAGCTGTAGAACCAAGTGAGCTGTGGATTTTTCCCTTAAAAGGATTGGAACCAGTTGTTGCTTTATCCTTAGAATTCTGTACTCTGGAATTGCAGCTCTGCAGTATTTTGTGTCCAAGATAACCCCTATGAATTCTGTCGACTGAGATGGGGTGAGATTGGATTTTTGCCAGTTAATGGTTATGCCTAGCCTTTGAGCAGCGAGGAGAGAGTATGCCAGGGCTTTTTCCAGTAGATTTCTGGTGGGAGTGGAAATGAGCCAGCCGTCTAGGTATGGAAACACCTGGAATCCTTGAAGTCGCAAGTGAGCTGTGACAACTGCCATGTACTTTGTGAACACTCTGGGGGCTGTAGTGAGTCCGAAGGGCAGTACTCTGAACTGGTAGTGACTGGCTCCCGCACGGAAGCCCAGAAATCTTCTTGATGGCCTGTCCACTTTTATGTGGTAATACGCATCTTGAAGGTCTATTGAGCACATCCAATCGTCTTTTTCCAAAAGCGGGAGGATAGACTATATCGTGACCATCCGGAATTTTTGTACTCTCTCAAACTTGTTCAATACACTGGGATCCAAAATTGGTCTCCAGTCCCTGGTTTTCTTTGGCACCAAAAATAGTCTTCAGTAGAATCCGGATCCTATCTGGTCTGGACTATTTGGATGACTCTCTTTCTTAGCAGCTTTTCTATCTCTAGTGCTGCTTCTTCCCTTTGACTGGGTGCAATGTCGGGAAGTTTTTTTGAAGGGGCAGGACAAAGACAGAAGGGGATATGATAACCTCTGGTTATAATCCTTTGTACCCAAGAATCAGTGGTGATGGTTAGCCAGGCAGAAGGGTACAAGGAGAAACGTCCCCCAACCACCTCCAGAGGAAAGGAGTTGGGCCACTCTTCAGGAGCGCTGGTAGGATTGACCAGGGAAAGAATCCCTGGAACCCTGGTTACACGGAACCCCTCTGCCTCCGAAAGGAGCATCTTCCCTGTGAGTTTCCCCCTCTGCCTCTAGGGGAGACCTCGGCCTGTGTGTCACGGAAAGGACCCTGAGATTTCTTGAACCATATCTTCCCACTCTTTTGGTTTCGGGAGAAAGCGTGTTGAGGAGAAGAATAATGGACACCTACGGCAGAAAGGGTCTTACTGTCCTGTTCACATCTGGCCAATGTGCTTTTAACTTTGGGCCCAAACAACGAGGAGGCCTCAATGGGAGCATTAAGAAAGGAAGCATTTAAAACAAGCGCATCCAGGCGTGTCATCTCAAGACTGCAGCTGAACCCACTGCTCTAGCTGCTCCTTCTAATGCGGTAGATATCAGTTGCATAGAGGAGTTAGATATTGATTCAATGGTGGCCAGCTGAGAGGCCACTTTGTCACAGACTTCATCAGACACGGCACCAGCCAAGGTTTCAGAGAGCTCAGAAATAAGATCCCTTTGAAGCTTGGTAAAAGTGTGCCATACAATTCAGGGACCTGATAGCAAAGGTCGCTGAAGCAAAGGTGCACTTCCCTATCCTGTCCAGGGCCCGGGACTCTTTGTTAGGTGGATGGACAGTCTGGCTTTCTTCTTCTGCCAGATCCTTTTTTGTTGTGGCCCCACCAAGGCATCCACAGGAAGACCTTTGGACCAATGGGGATCCGAAGCAGGAGGGGACAAAAACTTATCTGGCCTCTGGGGGAATAGCTTTGACGGTATCAGGAGCCTTCCAAGCACACTGCACGATGAGCCGGACAAGTTCATTGGCAGGTGGAGTAACCCAGGAGGTAGGGGGCCGGTGCAAAAGGCCTGCAGGAACACAGATTCCTCAGAGGTCAGATTATAGGACTGCCAGTCACCTCTCTGTTTCAGGATTTCGAGGTTATCACCAAAGGATACCTCAGAGGGTGACCGAGGGTATCCTTCCCCCTCATCGAAATCTGTGTCTTCAGTGAGGGACTCCTCTGTGGAGTCCATGTGCTTCCTCTTACACAAACTTTTCTGGTGGACCTCCTCAGTGGGAGAAGCTGGAGAAGACAGCGGAAAAGGGGATTCCTGTGGAAATATGTCCAGAGGCCCTTGCACCTGGTGTCCGCTAGGTGCGACTTGTGAAACCAGTGTACCAGACGAGGGCGGAGGTATAGACAGTCCAGTATCGCCAGCAGCAGTGAAAGCCTTCTCCATCAGTTGGAAGGCTGGACCACCTGAAGAGGAGTGCATGTCTAGGACAGGGGTCACCCCTCCCCTAAGTGGCTCAGCCTGCTGACCCAGAGTCCTTGGATGGCTGTGGAGCAGCAAACTGCTCATGCATGTCACAACTGTCATCCTGAGTCGTAGCAAAACTTTCCTGCCACGAAGCAACTGCGGTTCCTTAGTGAAATCCATAAAGGGGACCGCAGAAGGGGAAGACTGTGCTATATCCATGGACTTCAAAGGCAATGATGGAGGAGAATAAGAAGGGGTCTTTGGAGACGGGTGATCACCTCCCAAGGAAGGATAGTTCCTGAGGGGTGGGATACCTCTGGCCAGGAGCACCTGATCCACAAGACACAACACATCGTGTTTGGAAAGGCTTCTATTGGACCTCACAAAGACTGAGGGAGAAACAGGTCTGTCCACAGAAAAGGCAAACTCGGTGCCCATCTTACCCATCCACATTGAGGACAACAGTGCTGAGAGAGACTGGACTACGGGTGTCTGCACCAAAGAAGTCATCGGTGCCGAGGTCATGGTCTGCACTGACACATAGATCGGTGCTGAAGTGGTTGTCGGTACCGAAGCTGGAACCGACAAAACTGGAGTCAACAATAAAGGTGTCAGTTTTGAGGAAGATCTCGGAGCCGACGAGGTCAAGGTCTGCGCCGACTGAACGGCCGGTGCCGATACAGTGGTAATAGTCTGAACCGAGGAGCCTCTCGGTGCCGATATAGTGAAGGCTGCAAGAGAAGACGGAGCCGAGATCACTAATGGAGCCGAAGGTCTAGGCATCGAAAGCACTGGGGCTGACTGAGTGAGCTCCGGAGCCGAAACTTTAACCTTTTAAGGTTTTGGTTGGCAGGAGTCCCCAGCTGGAGACGAAGGCAAAGATTTAGCCTTAGTAGGAACATCCAAGATTTTCTTATGGGCTCTAGGAAGGGTTGAGGCCTCCAACCCAGAAATAGCCTCTGAAAAGGGAGATTTAAGAAGTCCTTTCAGTAACAGCTGGTTTCTCCTTTCCAACAAGGTTCTATTCGGAAAGTTCTCACAAATAGTACAGGGTGGGTCAACAGACAAATGGGACGCCCCCAAACAATAAACACACAAAGAGTGTGCATCAGAAGTAGGTAGTTTGTGTCCACAATCAGAACACCGCTTAAACCCCCGACTACCTTTTTTATCTGCCATGACAGCAAATTAACTAATAGAAAAAGTACCAGCAATGGTACAAGAGAATACCCGAAGGCATGAGAAAAAAGAGGAAGGATTACCAATGATGGTAAAGACAGAATACCTCGCGGTAAAAGTGGTAAAGAAAAGAGCAGAGGAACCTGAAGAAATTATGTACGCTAGATGTGATACGGTACGAGACAATGAAATATAAACCTTTCTGACAGAAAAGTAATCTGAAAGACTATTAAACAACAAATACTGTACTTAGCTCAAGAGAAGTAGCTTGACACAACTGAATGGCAATGCGGCAAACAAAATCTGAGGTAACAGGGAGAGGGGGATTGTGGGTAAGAGTTTAGCTCGAGAGTTTGAAGTAGACGCGAGCTTGGAAAATGGCCGGCTTGGTTCAGAGGTTGGAACCGATACCCATGCATAAGGAATGAACGAGGATTAACAATATCAGACAAGGCTAGTTATGTTATTGTTGAGGTTTAAAGACACTTTGGTTTAAGAACATGTAGGCAGATTGCTTAAGTTACTACTTGATGTAATGGCTTTAGTTTGTGTAATTTTGTAACTCAAATCAGTTAGATTTTTGAAATGCCTGGAGATTAGGTTACAAACAGGCTAGAGGGTAAAATATGTACTTGAAGGTATCAGACTAAATTTAAATGACAAAATAGGTTTAAATTAATACTTCAAGTAGGGTTTACTATGGGACTAAGGCTCACTTAAGGCATGAAACAAAGGCACACATGCCTAAGTGTGGCCTGGGGTTTAGAGATGAGATGCAAAAGGTTTTAGCAATAGCTGAAATTGTTTTTCTTAGCAATATACCAAACAATAGTGGTGGCCTGCAATTAATTAGATGGCTGGGGTCAGAGAAGAATCACATGGCAAGGCTAGGGAGTTGGGGCCTGCTTGTATGCTTAATACAACATAAATCATGTTTGGTTCGCTAACTTGTTGTGCTTAATGCAAATAAACCATGTCTGGTTAATTTCTTAGCAAATAAAATGAAATTAATAATAAAAATAATAATAGTACATAATTCAGCTGAGTGGGTCATTAAAGTTAATCTAGGTCTTATGGAATTTACAGCCATTTGCAGGTTGTAAATGAGTACATTGAGTAATTGTGGATAGAAAGGTTTGGCAAAAAGTGGAAACTCTTTTGTTCAGGACCGCAAAGCCACTGTTTACGTTTGATAACCCTGTAGATGTATTTGTTGTTTATTTTACCTGCTAACATATTACTAAACCTTGGTGGAGTAAAGAGCAGTTCGTTGGCTGGGATTCTGTGGTTAAGTAGCAGAATACTGTAACCATTTCAATTTTAGTGGTGTTACTTTCTTTAAGGTAGTAGAAAAAGAAGGGCAGAAAGGTGGGGGGAGGTAATGGGTCAGTGCACAGAATTTCTTCAGGAAAGGCTGAAATATTTCATATGAGGTCAAAGCTTTAAATTGTTAGTAATATTTAGTTGGGTTTTTAGTTATCACTGCAAAGTGGCTTGGTGGAACAGAAAACATATTTAAGGCATTTTCCTGTTTGAGAAAGCAGGATTATTTGTAAATGGGCAAAAGTTTCATTTTAGCTGCTAAGATCTTAACCTATGGTTGTAAAGTTTGCAAGAGAAGAAAAACTAGCTTGTATTTGCTGCAAGCAGAAGGTTTTCTCATCTTCCACTTCCTGCAGTGTAATTAGGTTTTGAACACATCAGATAACACTATGCAGTTACAAAGGGAAAGAGGGGGAAGTTTTATAGCATTCCACTTACACTTCTTGGGAGGAATGCTTTAAAGCCTTAGTAAAACCTTTGTAATTTTGGGACACTGTAAAGGCCCTTGAGTTGCAAAACTTCCTTGCAGTCACTTTGTTAGATCACATATTTTTGTAAGTTGATATATGTACAAATGCACGGTCTTGCCTTTAGATATCCACATCAGTTGGGTGGCAAGAATTCCGAAATACAAACAAAAAAGCTTAGTCCGGTAGAAAGAGGTAAATGATAATTTTGAGTACCCCAGAATTACTTGGAAATCTGGAGGCATGTGAAGATGTTAATAGTAAAAATAAAAATAACATAAATAAATAAATAAAATAAAGTTAATAAAATATTATTAACAACACTCCAATCTGTTTAATAATAAAATAATACTCCAAAATAATATTAACACTGATGATGATGATAATAATAATTCATCTATGGTGATAGCCAGAAGGTCCTCTGTCATTAGGTAGAGGTTGCAGTATTCCTTTCTACTTCTTGGTTTAAGAATTTTGGGTAAAACCAAATAAATTTGTAAGCATTAATGAAATTCACTTAGAAAATTGTTAGGGGACCATAGATGCTGTGATTGTGTGCATGTTCTGAGTATTAAAAAAAAATAAATAAAACGTGAGAATTCACTTTGGGTGTTGGCTGTGGTAGTTTACATGCTGTTATTATGCAGTGTCGTCATGCAGGCTATATGGTATAGCTTGTTGTGTAGTAAACTGCTACTCAGTGACAGCGTGTTAAGATAGATTGTCAGCATCTTTGAATCATTTTGCATTATTCTGCAGATATCTATTTCGAGATATTCAAGAAGATGGGTCAGGGCTATATATACTCTGATGACCTTCCCTCACCTTTTTATTAGCAGCCAGATGTATAAATGCTGGCATGAAACAAAGTGGTTACAACAAATAAATGACATTTCAGGTGCATGGTAGCAGATATGTAGTCAAGCAAACCCAAATGCTGCATTTGATATCTAAATACAAGGAGCAATTATATAAAAGTGCACATGGGTGCGTGCGTACGCGCGCGCACACACACACACACACATATATAAATATATATATATGTGTGTGTGTGTGTGTGTGTGTATTTATGCGTGTGTATTTATGCGTGTGTGTGTGTGTAAGTATGGAGGTGTGTATATATATATATATATATATATATATATATATATATATATATATATATATATATATGGGTATATGTATGCATATGTTTATATGTATTATACATTTGCAATAAATATGTATAGATATAGGTATGAATATGATGTGGGCGTGTATACTATATATGTGTGTCTAATATGTGTACATATATTTATGGATACTTCTGTATATATATTTATATATGTATGCATATATTATATAGCTTTGTTTTTATAAATATGTATGTGTGTATGTACACATATATGTGTATATATATGTATACTTAATTTCGGTAGGTTAACTCACCTAGCCATTACTGGAATCAATTGCAATGTAAATTGTAAATTTAGGCATCAGTGCATGGCTTCAGGAAGACAAACTGCGCAGTCAAGGCATGTGTCATCTCTCAGCCCCCCCCCAGAATAAACTTTTGCATGCCACATCCCCTTTTAGGGGTACACAGGACCAAGAATTAGTAGGGCTGATGAACTTTGTATGCAAAGTGACCCCTGTGGAGCATTCATTTATGAGGCGTTTGGCTGCTAAAGGGTCTGGGTGATTACGGCCTCACAGAGCATGAAGGAGCATTTAGGGTGGCTGCGTTTCTTATTAGATTACAATGGGACAGCAATTTGGTAGGAGAGAGACAACCAACTACCACTTCAGTGTTTACAGATGCAGCAAGGGGAATTGGCTTTGGAGGTTATTTTCAAGATCAGTGGTTCAGTGCGGCATGGCTGACAAGTGAAAAGTTGGTTTAAACATTTCAATTGCAGAGATGGAATTTTCCCAGTAGTGGTTGCACTGGAAATATGGGGTGTGCAAATGAAAGATAGAGTGGGTTGGCTTTGCTCGGACAATAGCATAGTACACATAGTCAATAATCAGCTGGGGGGGTAAGGGGGTGGTAGGCACGATGATGAGATATTTTGTTTTAAATGCTTACCATTAAATGTCACAGTGAAGGCACAACACATTCCAGGCATTGATCACATTAGCAGACTCCCTTTCTTGTTTGCAGTGGACCCGGTTCCAGTTGCTGGCTCCAAACGCAAAACCTTCTCTGGTTCAAGTGCCAGACCATTTATGGGCTTTAAGGGCAGATGAGAATGGTGGCTAATGTGGAACGACAAGGGTAAGGTACAATAAATGCATACAGCAATTTTTGCAGACCAGCTTATCCAGAGGCTGGAAACAAGTATGGCCTATTCCACCTTAACAACTCAGGACTTGCATTTTGGTAATGAAAGAAAGCGGATGGACGTTTGGAAGGGCAAGAAGCACACTGTCAGCTCTGAATCGGTTTCATCAGGCTTTGGGTCTGAAGGATTTAGCTAACATATTTCAGGTACGGACAATGTTTAACGGCTGGGAGGAAAAAAAAAAACACCCAAGAGGCCTGATAAGAAGTACCCCATAGGTCCAGCGGTTTTACGTAAACTGTGGCTTGCAGTTTCAAATGTTTATTTTTCTTCTTATGAGGTAGCATTATTTAGGGCTGCCTTTCTGCTGGCTTGTTGTGGGGCATTTAGATGGTCTGAAATTATTCAACCAAACAAGAAGAAAGGTCAACGGACAGTTTTACCACTGGCATGGGTACATCTGCTGGGGGAGGACACTTGGGTTTATGTGGCTACATCCAAAATGGATCAAGAAGGCAAAGGTCTGTGGGTAAGAGTGGTTACCCCAAAGGGTTTGGAATGGGGTCTTGACTAAAGTGCTACTAGAGTACCGCAACTATAGGGGTAGGTCAGACGGGCCATTCTTTTCTCATCAGCAAGGTGAACCTCTGACACAATATCAGGTGAGAACAGTTTTAAAGGAGGCAATCAAGTTGAATGGCCTAGACTCAGATAAATATACATTACATTCCTTTCGAATAGGTGCAGCCTCATTTGCACATGCAATGGGAGCTTCACAGACTGACATTATGAAGATGGGCAGGTGGAAGTCCAATGCTTATAAAGGCTATGTAAGGTGTAAATGGCTTTAACTCTTGTCATTTATATTTCAGCTCTCACATCTTTGGATCAGAAATACATCTGGATAGTGGGTCATTCTTTCATTTGGAGACTCCGACGCTTTGTCCAGGGCAGATGGGGCTTCTCCTTCCACGGAGGAAAACGAGCTTCTTGCATAGCAATTTGATTTGGGGTATCAGGAATGCGGTGGCACCATCTCAGGGCAGTACTACAGCAAGCTGCAAGAAGTGATAAATCTCCTACTGCCATTTTATTGCACCTAGGGGATAATGATATTTGTCAACATCTAAGAAAAGATCTAATAGGTTTGATGGTACAAGAGGTATACTGCATGCATGAATGCTGGCCACAAGCTATTATCTGCTGGTCAGAAGTGGTACAGAAAAAGAAATGGAGGGGGGCTAGGTCCATTAAAGCTGCGTGAATGAGAAAGAGAATTAATAGTTCTATGGATAAGGTGTTAAGGGACATTAACGGGTTGTACATTCCCCACCTTGGCATTCGGGTCTGGTGGCCAGACAGGTATGATAAGGATAGGGGTTCATTTATCTGAAGAAGGTTTGGGGATTTTTTTATAAGGAATTGTAAGCTGATTTAGCTTTTAAGGGCATTCACTTAGGATAGGTTGAGATGTGCTGGCGGAAGGGAGGAATATTCCTCCCTTCTGTGACGGAAGACAGGAAAGGTAAGGGAGGCCAAGGTAAGTGGGGGGGGGGGGTCACAGGACTCTTCAGCTGGACCTTCCACAGGCCAGACAGCCCCAATGGATTGTTGCCAGGGGACTTACCAGCCCTGCAATGGCTCCTTGGCAGATTGTCAGGCGGCCCAGAGGAATTGTGATGAATTGTGAAATGAAAAAGCTGTTATGATGTGGGTATGTTGAATCAGAAGGGCCGGATATCAATGTGCTGTCTGTTGTCCTGTAGGTTTAAGGGAATGCTATGAAAGAAATAAAATGGCCTCCCCGACATTCCTGCCTTGCGCACATCTCATAATAATTGGCTTCTATTTGAGTAAATGGCAATAAACACATGGCTGCGGCCATTAAATCCATCTGAGGTCTCTGTATTTTTTTACTGAATATGCAGATTGTGGCAACCCTGACTTGTAAAGCATGCAATCTCGATACATTTATAGTCAATGGTGCCAGGGAATGATAATGTTCTGAGCTGGTTTTGGATATGGCTCAAAGGTTGATATGGATCATTAAATGAATTATGAACACTAGTTGATATGGATCATTAATTATGAACACTATGTTAAATGTTTTATGTGGAACAACATCTAAAAGACCATTCTGTTGGCATCAATGGCAAGGTAAGTTACTGGTTCACTAAACTTTATTAAAAGCAGGTAGAGCTGTACCAATCTCAGACAAATGGTTTTAAAATAATAAATAAATAAATAAAACAGCTTCTTACCAATTAAAAAAGGGTAAATCTGAATTATCTTGGGATCAGTAGTTATTTTTCCCTGTTGCACAAAGATAATATTGACAACAATTTTAGAATCATACTGTTTCAGCTCCATTATAAGCAGTGCAGCTGACAGACTATGATCAACTAGCAGAGATAAGCTAACCTTCCATTCTTCAGCAGAAGGGCCTCATCCTCTGGAATATAGCTCGACAGCAAGTCCTCCACTCTTCTCTTCTGTAATAGACATAAATAATTTACTGGCAATTTGGCAGCAGTTGACACTTCACCTGACCTTTAAACAAACATCTAATATCACAATAACATGTGCCATTAACTCTAGCGCTCAAAAAATCTTTAAATGTTCAGAAATTAAAATTATGTACTTACCATAATAATAAATATGAATGGTCATGGCTCATCTTCCGCTACCTCCAGAACCATAGCTTTAGCTTGCAATTACCTCAGCACCACTACTTAATTTTACCAGGCTTCTTCCTACCCTTACTCCATAATTCCCAGTGCACCACCATTGTCTAAGGCTATACGATTGCAATTCTGAGGATAAATGCATACATAAAACTCACAACTCAGATAACCAGTCTACACCCCTGTGATAGGTTGGGGATAGTGGGTGAGAATTGTAGAGGATAACAACTTGCAAACATGCAGCTCTACCCTCATAGCAAAACAGATAAATACAGATACAGATATATAAAACTTTCATACCTGGCATGGTCATATTCATCCTACTGTACTGCTAGGACAGAGTCTGTGGTAACCAAAATTTGGGTGGTCTCAGACAGGATACCTCAAATGATGACATTAACAAAGGTAGCACCAGACCTGCAGGTTACAGCCAATTTGTAATGCTTCACAAAAGTGCAGGGCAAAGTCCAAGTGGCTGTTCCACAAATGTCGTCTACTGAAACCTTCCTAAAAAAGGCTTGAGAAGTGTCTACTGCTGAAGCAAAGTGAATTGTAGGCACTCCTGGTAAAGATTTGCACGGTTTCTCATACACTTAATACAGCCTGACAACCACCTGGATAACTTCACCTTAGAAACATTTTGCCCCGGTTTATTAGTTGTAAAGGAGATGCATACTTATCAACCATTCTTCAAGTATGATGAAGAAAAAAATACAGTTGTCAATGAATATCTTTGCTGGAACAGTTTAGAGGAAAAAAAAAAAAAGATTAACAGCATAATTAATATTAGACTTGGTAGCCACCTTACAAATGAAGGAGCATTATGTAACACCATCCTGTTTTGCCAGAAAAGCAAGTATTGAGAATCAGCAAACAAGCCCTGTAGTTAAAAAAATAAATCTGGCTAAAGTAACTGCCACAAGAAAAAAATATTTTTCAAACACAAACTTCAGCTCTGGAAGCTGACTCAAAAGGAGGCAGAATAAAGAAGTTATGTCTTACCATAGTGTTCCATCTGTATTGTTGATCCTCGTTCAGTCATTACACCTGGGTTATCGGTTCCGACCTCAGAACCGAGCCGGCCATCTTCCAAGCTCGCAACAGCCACAAACTCTAGAGCTAAACTCTTACCCACAATTCCCTTCTCCCTGTTACCTGAGATTGAGTTTGCAAGTCAAACGAAGTAGAGGCTACCTCTGGTCAAAGAACCTACTGGAACCAGATGATGAGATCCACTATAAGCCTGAGGAGGGGGAAGGAGGGAGGGTCGGAATGACTGAACAAGGATCAACAATACAGATGGAATGTTATGGTAAGCCATAACTTCTTTATCTGATATTGTTAATCCTCGTTCATTGTTTACGCCTGGGACAGAGTCCCCAGCTACCTTTATTCCTGGGAGGCTCTCATGGAAGGACATTCCTGAGCACCACTGAACCAAAGGACGCTCTTCCTCTGGAGGCCAAATACAGTTTGTAATGACTGATGAAGGTATGGGGTCTAGCCCATGTTGCAGCTGCACAAATGTCAGGTAAAGAAGCTCTAGCATGAAAGACAGCAGAAGTTGCGACCGACCTAGTGGAATGAGCCCTAACTGCTGTAGTCAAAGGAATATCACGAGTTTTGTAAATAAATGTTACACAGTCTTTTAACCATTTAGCCAATGTGACCTTAGAAACAGCACATCCAAGTCTAGGACCAGAATAGGCCAGGAATATTTGATCTGATTTGCAAGAACCCTTAGTTTTGTCCAGACAGAAATGAATTTGCCTGTGAATGTCAAGGGTATGTAGACAATACTCTCCTCTGTTAGAATGATTGGGAAAGAAAACTGGCAATTCAATGGATTGGTTAATGGACATTTCAGAGATCACTTTTGGCAGGAAGGAAGGATTAGTTCTCAATGACACCCTATCTTTATGAAAAATTAAGTAAAGCTGTTTGATGCATAGAGCTTGAAGTTCAGAGATTGTTCTTGGTTGCCTTTACTTCGGCCAGACCTAAGTTTTCCAAGAAAGAAACTTGAGGTCGCAAGAAAAAGCTGGTTCAAAAGGAGCCGCAGTCAACACTTGCAGGACTAAAGACAGATCCCATGGCTGGCTAGATTCTCTAAAAGGGGGTTTCAAATGATTTACGCCTTTTAGAAAAGTCTTGCATAATTTGTGTGACATAAGAGAAGAGTCATGGACACCATTGTGAAAATTAGAGATCACGGCCAAATGAACTCGAATGGTAGAAGCAGATAGGCCAGATTGGAATAAACTGGACAGGTACTTCAATACTACCGGCACTGGTGCTGAAAAAGGTCCATCTCTTTTTCCTTCAGCCAAATGGTAAACCTTTTCCACTTGCTGAGATAAGCAGATCTGGTGGAAGACTTATGAGATGCAACAAGAATGTCACGTACTGGGGAAGAAAGATCTGTCTGCCTGGCAATCACTGGAAGTGGAGGAACCAAGCTGTGAGCTTCAGGCTGTTCAGGTTGAGGTGAATCAGGTTCTGTAGATGGGAGATCAAATCCGGAGTTGGATCAAGAATCCATGGTTGATCTAGCAGGAGGGGCCATAAAAAGGGAAACCAAATTTGCCAAGGCCAATATGGCGCAATGAGGATTATCTTTGCTCTTCAACCGGCGGGCTTTCTTCAGGAACTGGGGAATGAGTGGGAGAGGGGGAAAGGCATAAAGCAGACCCGAGGGCCAATCGTGGACTAGAGTGTCCCTGGGTGACTGTCCCAGAGGGGGGAATCAGGGCGAAGTAATTGCTGCACTTGTAGTTGGTTGGGGATGCAAAAAGGTTGCAGCAAGGGAAACCCCAGCGGTTGAAAATTTCTGCCACTATTAAGAGGATTCAGAGACCACTTGTGTGGTTGCAGAATGCACCTGCTCAGTCTTTCTGCTATCACGTTGAAACTCCCGGGAATGTGTGTTGCTAATAGAAAGTGGTTGGTAGCCATCACCCAGTGCCATATCCTCATGGCCTCCTGACAGAGTGGGTATAATTTGGTTCTGCCTTGTTTGTTGATGTACCAGACTACAGCCATGTTGTCCGATTGTATTGCAATAGTCCCTGATGGAAGGAGAGGATGAAATGCTTGCAATGCTAGAAGCACCGCCCTCAGTTCTAGGACATTTATATGCAGATGAGCCTCTAGGTCCGACCACATGCCTTGGACAGTCTTCCCCTGAAAAAGCCCCCCCCCACCCCATCAGGGAGGCATCCATGGTCACTGTGGCTTTGGGCTGTTAGGAGTGTGAAGGGGCGAGACCATTGCGATGGGTTCTGCGACATCCACTAAATCAAGTCTTGTTTGCATCTCTGAGTCACCCAAATCTGGGATAAGAGAGGAAACTGAAAAGGGTACCACTGGGTGAGTAGTAACCATTGTAAAAGCTCATGTGAAACCTCGCGAGGGGGACAGTGGTGATGGAAGCTGCCATGGAACCCAACAACTGGAGAACAGAATGTGCTGTCGATCTTTCCCTTGAGAGGATGGGTATGAGTTGTTGTTTTATCCTTAAAATTCTGTGCTCTGGAATCGATGCCGTGCAGTTCTTTGTATCCGACAGGACCCCAATTAATTCTATGGATTGGGATGGGGATCGGTTGGATTTTTGCCAGTTTATAGTTATGCCTAATCTTTCTGCAGTGTAGACAGAGTATGCCAAGGCTTTTTCCAATAGATGTCTGGTGGGGGCAGTGATGAGCCAGTCGTCTAGGTATGGAAACACCCGGAATCCTTGCAGTCGCAGGTGAGCTGTGATGACTGCCATGAACTTGGTGAACACTCTGGGGGCTGTAGAGAGTCCAAAGAGCAGTACTCGGAACTGGTAATGACTGGCTCCCGCACGGAAGCGAAGGAATCTTCTCGATGGTCTGTCCACCTTTATGTGGTAGTACGCATCTTGAAGATCTATAGAGCACATGCAATCACCTGCCACCAGGAGTGGGAGGACAGACTGTATTGCGACCATCCGGAATTTCTGTACTTCTACGAATTTGTTTAGTACACCGAGATCCCAAATTGGTCCCCAGTGCCCGGTCTTTTTTGGCCATAAAAATAATCTCGAATAGAATCCGGATTCTATTTGGTCTGGTGGGACTATTTGGATGACTCTTTTTCTTAGCAGCTTTAAAATCTCTAATGCTACTTCTACCCCTTGAGTGGAATGTTGGATAAGCTCCTTAGTGGGGTGGGACAAAGATCGAAGGGAATATAACCTCTGGTTATTATCTCTGTACCCTTCTGCCTGGCTAACCATTAACATCGATTCTTAGATATGAAAGAGAAATGACCCCCAACCGCTTCCAGAGGAAAGCAGTTGGTCCGCTCTTCAGGAGCGCTGGTAGGACTGGCCTCCTCTGCCCCAAAAGGGGAGTCTTCCACATGAGGTTTCCCCTCTGCTCTAGGGGAAAACTCGGCTTGTGTGTCAAGGAAAGAACCCGGAGACTTTTTGTGCCACATCTTCCCACTCTTCTGGTTTCTGGAGAAAGCCCGTTGAAGGGAAGACTAGTGGACACCCACGGCAGAAATGGTCTTACTGTCCTGTTCACATCTAGCCAGTGTGTCTTTAACCTTGGGTCAAAACAACGAAGAGGATTCAATGGGAGCATTCAGAAAGGAAGCCTTGAAAGGTTCCGCAAAATCACACAAGCGCATCCAGGCATGCCATCTCATGACTATGCCTGCACCCACTGCTCTAGCTGCTCCTTCTGATGCATGAGAAATCAGACGCATGGAGGAGCTAGAAATCGATTCAAGGGTGGCCAACTGTGAGGCCACTTTGTCCCAGACCTCATCAGACACAGCTCCGGCCAAGGTTTCAGAGAGCTCAGAAATTAAGTCTCTTTGAAGCCTGGTAATATGTGCCATATAATTCACGGACCTGACTGCAAAGGTTGCTGGATGCAAAGGCACACTTCCCTAATCTGTCCAGTGCCCGGGACTCTTTGTTGGGTGGGTGGACAGTCTGGCTTTCTTCCGCCAGATCCTTCTTTGTTGTGGCCGCCACCACCAAGGCATCTACAGGAAGACCTTTGGACCAGTGAGGCTCACTATCTGGAGGGGACAGGATTTTATCTGGACTGTGGGGAATGGCGTCAACGGCGTCAGGAGCCTTCCAAGCATGCTGCACTACGAGCCAAACAAGGTAGTCGGCAGGTGGAGTAACCCAAGAGGTAGGGGGCCAGGCACGAAAGGCCTGCAGGAACACAGACTCTTCAGAGGTCAGGTTAGAGGGCCGCCAATCACCCCTCTGCTGTATTTCGAGGATATCTCCAAAGGATACCTCAGAGGGTGACCGAGGGGACCCTTCCCCATCATTAAAGTCTGTGTCTTCCATAAGGAACTCTTCTGGGGAGTCCACGTGCTTCCTCTTACATGAACTACTGCAATGAACTTCCTCAGAGGGAGAATCGGGAGACGACAGTGCAAAAGGAGCCTCCAGTGGGAGTGTGTCCTGAGGCCCATGTACCCGCTGTCCGCCAGAGGTATCTTGTGTAAACTGCGGTCCAGAGGAGGATGGAGGCACTGATAGCACAGGATCGCCAAAAGATGCGAAAGCCTCCTTCATGAATTGGATGGCTGGTCCATCTGAGGAGGTCACACCCCGCTCAAGCAAATCAGCCCGCCGACTCGGAGTTCCTTAATGGCTGTGAAAAACAGGAGTACGTATGTCTCAGCTAGCATCCAGAGCTGTGACTGGAGTGACGAGTCTTTCCTGCCACAAAGGCAACTGCGACTCCTTAGTGAGGTCCATGAAAGGAGCTGAAGTGAGGGAAGTCTGTGCTACAGCAGGGGGCTTCAAAGGAAATGAAGAAGGACAATAAGTAGGAGTCCCTGGAGAAGGGTGATCACCTCCAAGGGAAGTGTAGTTCCTGGAGGGTTGGATACCTCTGGCCAAAAGCAATTGATCCACAAGGCACACCACATCATGTTCCGAGAGGCTTTTAGTGGATCTCACAGACATAGCTGAAGGGGAGACAGGTCTATTCAAAGATGCAGGAAACTTGGTGCCCAAAAAGGGGTCTTTAGACGGTGCTAAAATAGGCATCTGCACTGAAAACAACGGAGCCATAAAGGCTTGTACTACTGGTGTCTGCACCGAGGAGATCATCAGTGCTGAAGGTAAGGACTGCACCGACAAGGTCGGTGCCGAAGTGGTAGCTGGCACTATGGTAGGTGCCGAAAGAGTCTGTGCAGAAAACGAGGTAGTCGGTACCGAGAATAGTCGGTGCAGTGAAAATAGCCAGAGTTGAAGCAGAAGCCGGAAAGGTCTGCATCGAGGAAAACATCGGTGCCGGTAAGGAAGTCAGAACCGAGGAACCCCTCGGTTCCGATGATGTATAGTGCAAGTAACCTGGTGCCGAAGATCTAGGCACCGAAAGCCTTGGGGCAGAGGAAGTCAAATCCAAACTAGGTTTGGCCTTCTTAAGTCTGGTTCCTGGTTGTCCCCAGCAGGAGACGACGGGACAGACTTGGCCTTCTTGTCTCTTTTCTTATGAGAACTAGGAGGGGTTGAAGCCTCCACCCCAGAAATAGCCTCTGAAAAGGAAGATTTAAGAAGACCCTTTAAAATCAGCTTATTTTTCCTTTCCACCAAAGTCCTGTTAGAGAAATTAGCACAAATCCCGCAAGGTGGGTCAACAGTCAAGTGAGGCGCACCCAAACAGTAAACACAATGCATGTGCATCCGAAATAGGCAATTTATGCCCACAATCCACACATCTTTTAAATCACGGACTACCATTTTTCTCTGCCACAATAGGAGAAAGAAAAGGAAGGAAGAAGGTACCAACAATGGTACAAGAAATACTTAAAGGTAAGGCAGGAAAGAATTTATCAATGATGGTAAAGGAGTTACCTTACAGTAAGAAGAAAGAAGGGCTAGAAAAAAAACAAAGAGTTTCTAGATGCGATAGGGTAAGAGATAACTATTCAACAAATTTAGAACAGAGAATAACTGCAATACGATAAAGTATTACCAAAAAGTTTACTTAGCTCAAGAGAAGTGGCTTGACACGACTGAATGGCGATAAAGCAAACGAAATCTGAGGTAACAGGGAGAGGGGAATTGTGGGTAAGAGTTTAGCCCGAGAGTTTGTGGCTGTCGCGAGCTTGGAAGATGGCTGGCTCAGTTCCGTGGTCCGAACCGATAACCCATGCATAAGGAATGAAGGAGGATTAACAATATCAGATCAATTGTTCCTTTACAGAATTCAAATCCTGTGGTGGAAAAAAGTTATCTGACAGAGAATTTTAACAAAAAATTCTATGCTCAGAAATTCACATGGCTGTTATTTCTAATCGTATAAAAGCTTATTTCTAGGTCAAATATTTGAATGCATATCCCAACACCATAAAACAAAAAAAATAGGGACTCAAGCCACTGCCCACTTCCAAATGGGAACAAAAAACATGTTCAAACTGCATTTTTACATTCTTATTGTTTTGGGCTTCTGAACAGAAATCAGGATAGAGATCACCTTATCAGGATAAGCTAGGTCCCTACCCCACCGGTGGAACTGGAGATACCAAGCAGATGGTCTGAGGACATGAAGGGATGGATGACAGTTCTTGGACAGGTAAGTGAGGAGGGTCTTAAACAGTTTCAACTTCAGAGGTTTCCCCAAGAGCTGAGGCTAAGCCAGGGAAATCATGGTTGTCAAGGCCAAAATGGGGGCTATGAGAATGTCTCTGTCATTCTATACTTGTGCTTTCTGGAGAAATTTGGGAATCAAAAAGAAAGGGGGAAAAGGGGGAAAAGGGATAAATGAGACACAAAGTCCACTCACAGACGAAGGCATCCCTGGGCCACTGACCCAGTGAAACAATGAAAGAGAAGTAGTTGCTGCATGTGTTGTTGTTTGAACTTGCAAAAAGGTCACAGAGAGGCTTCCATCATTGATGAAAAACAGTTTTCACTAGCTCCCAGGTAAGGGACTATTCATGCGGCACTAACTAGCATCTAGTGAGCTGGTTTACTAAATAGATGGCTTTTCTAGTAATATTAGCTGTGATAAGAAAGCAGTTAGAGGATACAGCAGATTTACAGATCATCATTTTTAGTCAACAAAAACGGATAGGAATGGGTGCCACCTTGCTTGCTGATATACCACACCACTGCCATGTTGTTACTGTGGATGGCTGCTCCATGAGGAATGGAATCCTGGAATGCCTGCGATGCAAGAATATCTGCTCTCATTTGTAGGCCACTGATGTGCAGCCTGGCTTCTATCTGTGACCAGATACAAGAGTCCATCATTGACAATGGTCCCCAACTCTCAGGCTGAAGTGTCCGTGGCTACCATCACCAGGGGACTTGAAAGGACAAAGGAACTGCCCAGAGCGAGGTTGGTGTCACCAAGCCACCATAAAAGATGGCTGCAACATGCTGTACAGATATTGATCCAAGTGTACATAAAGTCCACACATCAGTTCTACTGTATTCCCCAAATTCTTTGCAGGATCTGCATTTGGTACTTCACGAGGGAGAAGAAATGAAGTGGCTGCCAGGAGACCTAGTACCCCATGGCACTGAGCTGCCAACACTGAAGGGGAACTTGGAAAATATCTGAATGATGGGAAGAATCTGTTCCACAGGTATCAGCACCATATCCTAAATGTCCATCAGTCAACTTATGAAATTTAGACATTGCACAAGTTGTAGCTGGGACTTTATTAGGTTTTCATTTACTCCAAAGTGTGAAAAATTCATTCAAGAGCATCTCTTGATGTGGACAATCTGTCCATAATCACAGCAGCATGGAGACAGTCGTCTACATAAGGTAACATTTTTAGCTCTTGCAGCCCTGGGATGCTGCCACTGCTACCATGCACTTCATGAAAATCCTGACAGCCACGAACATACTAAAGGGCATGGCAAGAAAATGATAATGACTGGCCCCTGACCAAATGTGTAAGAATCTCACTGACAACTGTCAATGCAGATATGCAGGCATGTGTCTTGGAGGTATGAAGAACACAACTAGTCATAGCATTGTGACTACTTGGAATGTTTATTTTGGATTGAACTTTGATTTAAGATGGGTCATAGGTACTTGACTTTTTTGATAGAAAAAAGAATCTGGTGCAGTAACCAGATCCTCTCTGTTTAATGGAACCTCCTGCCCTTTTCTGGTGAGGAGGCACATTAGGAAAAAGGGAATGTGGCTTGGAATTTGGAAGACAGATAATCATATAACATTGGGAGGCTATTTCCAGGATTAACTGGTTATGTGCAATATTTGGCTGCTCTAACCCATGGAGGGACAGACTGTGACACTCCAGTGGATGTTGGAGAACATCAGGCAAGGCCTCAGGGACACTGCTACTGCCCTCTTGTCTGACAGCCACAAAATATTTGGTGTTTTTCTGAACCTCTACCTGTGGGCTGGCTTCCTTCCAGGAAACCACTGCCCTTGCAACCTATGTTTTCAACTTAACTAATCTTGTGGCTGTTGGCCACTACTAAACCATTCCTGATGAGGCCTATTCTATGCCTTTGAAAAACTGTGGTGATAAGCTGTCAAATTAATGCCAACAGCTGTGAGGTCATCATCTTCTTTTCACTCTCCTCCAGTTTGCCTTTCATTTGAATCCCAAAAGGGTTAGTGCCATTAAACAAGGCACTGACAAAGGATGCCTAGAAGTTCTCTTGAAAGATGCCTAGAAGTTCTCTTGAAAGTCTATCATTCAGAGCCAGTCATGGTGCCATATTGTGACTCTGATGCCTACCACCCTAGCTGCACCATCATCTTTACCGTGAGTTAAAAGTCCAGTGGGATTTATCACTGTAGATATGGCAGAGACCTAGATCATGATCTTGTTTTCCAGCTTTCTATTCTTATCAATTTTTAACGTTTCAGACACCTCATTTAGGACTGGACATTGAAAATGTATTGTGTTTGTTTAGTAGTTAAGCCCCCATAAAGAAAAGGATGTAGATGTTTAGACTGTTTTACCAAATTGATCCGATTCCCTTGACTCCTCACAATGAGGCTAAGTCATAGGGGCTCATGGCTTGAGAGCCCTATTAAGAGCCTCTACCATAATGGAGTAGAAGCCCACTTAACAGCTGCTGCTACAATGTCAGCACTCACAGTCCATTTTCTGGACCAAGACTCTCTGTCTTTGGAGGACCAAGGTAGCCAATCAGGTCTCCTAAGCATTATAGACACCACAACTGGCTTTTCCAGATCTCTGTAGCAACCATATCATCTATGGGGGAAACCACCCAAAATGGTGACTGGTGTAACCATAAACAATCATCTAATACCTTCTCCAAGGCTGACAGACTATGGTCAACTCCTTTCTTTTACATCACTTGTAGAACTTCCCTTAACTGGGGTTCTTTGGTGGTGGTGAGATGGGAAAATCAGCTTTGGCTGCAGAATCCAATTCTTGCTCTGGAAACTCTACAGGGCAGTCAAGATGTTTCCTCTTACATTACCTCTTGGCATCCTCCCTTATGAGGAGGACTTTGACAAGAATAACCCATTTCAATAATGGTGTTGCAGGAGGTCCTGTGGTCCCCTTTCCTGGAGATGGGATGCCCTTCTCAAGGCATGTGACCACTGGACTTGGGCTCCAGGAGAGACCACCGAAGATGCAAGCGACAAGTTCAAGGCAGCCCTCTGCAATGACATCTGGACCATCTGAATTAAGCCTAGTGCCAATGCAGTTATTGGCACCAAAGGCTCTATCAGCAAGGAGTTGATGACAGGTCATACTTAGTGGGACATGGGACTGACATCAATCTCTGGCCCTGAAAATGTTAGAATTGAGGGATAGTTATTCTGATCCCAGCAGCCAGGAACAAAGTTACAGACTTTGATGCTACAGCTGTCATCCCAGATGAATCAAAGTCCAAAAACAATGACCTGAACACTAAGAAGCACTTAGCATCAATCCTCCTGACTGTAGCCATTAACATAAACAACGTCAATACCACTGATGCTTGTGGCAATGCCAACCCGTAGATGACAAACCAGATTGGCAACAGAGTTTGTAAACAGCTGAGTGGCCATAAGTTGACCTTCACCTAAATGTGGACCAATAAGGATGTAAAAGATGGACAGATAAGGGCACTCTCCCAGTCCATCCCACAGAGGGATGGGAGGATGTCTAGATCATTTTGGACCTGAAACATTTCCTTGGATAGAGTCTCATTCTAGATATCCAGCACAGATGAGTGATAACAAAAACTAGCACTAGGAGGACTAGACTGAGAGGCCATAGGAATATTCACCTTGCAGCATCAGCAGACAACAGCCGAGCTCGTCCAATAAGAAGGTAGCTTGTAGCAGGATACGGTTAGATACAAGAAAGCAAATGTATGCAAAGATCTATTTTCACATACCCATGTCCTTCTGGTAAAGGGGGACAGAAATGATTTACATCTTAACCTGTTCAAATACCAAGCCTTATCATGTTGTTGGAGTGGACCGCATTCCATGGGCATGAAAGGAGAGAGTTTTGGACTGCCATCACTTCCAGAACATGGATATGCATGGTGATCTGTACCTGTGACAAAATCCCTTGGATGGTCTGCTTCTATCAATGCCTCTGCATCCTAAAGCATAAATATCCATAGTCACTGGCACAGCTGGGGTAGGCTCTGAAGACTCTCCCCAAACACAAGCTGAGCTTGTGAATCTACCACATAAAGTGATCATTGCTATTCTAATGTACCTAGAGTGTCCGCTGTAATACTCTCCTGAGAAATTCAGCATTGGGAATCAGGCAGATAAAAGCTACCATGAGACCAAACACCCTGAAACAAAGCACTTCGTTTTCCTGCTGATTTTGTAGAATTTGAGAGACTACTCGCTATATACACTGGACTGCGTCACATGGGAGAAAACTCAGCAAAACATAGTGCCCACTCCGCACACAATAAATGGGATGGACTTCACAGGCATTAAAAGGAACTTTATGATATTCAGTTATTCCAAAAGATGGAAACAAAACTAGGAGCAAGTTCCTGGAAGCCTTGAGACTGCCCACTGTGGGGGCCACTAGGAACAAGTCATCCAGGTGCAGAAAGCACCTGTCCTTTGCGGTATGAGATGTGCTGCAACCACCACCATCCACTTTGCAAAAACCCTGGGAGCTGAGCTGAGGCCAAGTGGAAGGGCTAAAATTGATAATGGATGGCTCCAATACATAAGTGAAGAAACCTATTTGACGTTTGTTATTTGGATGTGAATGTAGGCATCCTGGAAGTCCAAAGAGCACATCAAATCTCCTTTTTTTTTGCAGACAAGAATAGAGTGCACTGTGACCACAGAAAAGGGGTCTTTTGGAACAAAATGATTAGTCCACTGAACTTGATGCTGGGTCTGAGGGCCTTCATTTTCTTGGAAACAAAAAACAGGAGTAAAAGACTAGCCCTTGCTAGTCTACTGGGATCTCTTGTATTGTCATCTTTTGCAGCAGACTTAACACCTCTTTTCTTGCCATAGTATTCTGATGAGGTGGGACATCTGGAAGAGGTAAGAACTGTGATCTGAGAATGAAGATGAAGGAGACCAAATAGCCTCTGGCCACAACTATTCTCACCCCCTTTTCCCCATCTGATGCTCATCCACAGCAAATGGACAGACAGGTGGCCTCTAACTGACTTCAGAGTAAAGCAAGACAGTGCTTAGGGAACAGACTGGACCCCTTCCAGGGGGCCATGGTATTCCCATCTATTTTCTGTTGAGATTGCCTACCTCATGGTTGTAAGCCATTCTGAAAGTTGCCAAGGCCCCTGCAACCTCTTCTAAAACCCTTGTTGTCTTGCTACTTATGAATGCATCTGAACCACATTTTAAGCAGACTACATTTGAAAAGGCATTGCTCTTATTGCAATTTAACCCCAACAGCTGTGAGGACCTTGCCCTCTTGTGTCAGTTTCTCCCATTTTTGTCAGTACTGTCTGCCTGAAAAGCAGACTTATGTAATATCGGTATTTAAGAAAGTGGCCTTTGCACCCTTAGCAAATTCAATCATGCACATCCAGGCAAGGTGTCTCATAGCGGGTTCCTATTAGATGAACGAAGACAAAATGATGAAGCGGCATATAAGCAAATTCTTTCCCTGGGAAAGAATTCACTTGGCCGTGTCAGTTACTTTGCCATTTTAGTCACTGTAGTGCCATCTCAGAGTTGGTATATTTAAGTAAGGTGTGTGTGGGGGGGGGGGGGCATAGCCCTCCCACTTTATGTTATGTTTTAAGTGTTTTTTTTTTTTTTTTTTTTTTTTTTTTGGGAACATCGATTTTTTTTTCCCTTGGAAAAAAGTCACTGTTCTAAGCTTTCAAATTTGTAAGCTTTCGCTTAGATGGGGTCGATAAATCATCATTCGCTTTTCTAAGCATTCAATGATTTAATATAGACCCCTCATAGCTATATCAGTGCCAGATGTCGTGCCTGAGCCATCCACTGTATTGCAGTCAAGGCAAATGGCTAGACTGGACATGCAGGATAACGGACACCTAAGATGGATGTTTTTGTTCTGTTTGGCCAGCCTTAGATGCTTCCTGAGACAAATCACCCTGAAAACAGGGAGCATGCATCACATAAGTTTCCAACTTCAATCTAATTACAACCAAAAACATCTATTTTCAAAGCTGCCCTCCACTGCCACTTCTCCTCTACAAGGATATGTAACTGCTCATCTCCTTCTTCAGCAATTACTTAAATTTTAACCTACTCATACATTTGCAAAATGCTGTCTATACCCAAATTCTCCTCTACACTCCTTTGTAACTTTGCATCCCTTACTCTATGTATACATTATTTTCACAATGGTCAGTTTATTCTATGTAATTTCTTAAATTTATGAAACTTTTATGTACTGCTTTTCTTGTGCAATTTACAAAGTTATATGCATTACTGGCAGGCTGTGTTTGTGTCATTGATGCTTGCTACTCTGAGCAATACTGAATTTTATTGTCATTTCTACTTGTTATTGTGGAACTTTTCTCCCAGGGACTCCACTGAAAATGGGCTAGCATGGCCCAGTGGACTTTCCCAGTAAACAAATGTCAATAAATAAATAATAAATAATTAAGTTTTTGTCTTCAAAGTGAATGTAGAGAATGAGTGATCTCAGTTCCTAGGTGATCCATCACCCAGGATTCCTTTCTTGGGAGGATGCATGGCAGGACTCTATGGAGTGACAGCCTTTTTAAGTGTGCCATCAAGTACTGTAGAGTCAACCTCCAGGGTAAAAGCTAAAGAGTTACAGTCTTTAGGAGGCTGAAGGATCCTGTGCAGCCTCTTTTAGTATGGAAATCAATGTTTTGCCATGCTAAGTCTACCATACACTGAATTAGTTTGTCAGGTGGGGAGGATCCACCCAAGAAGATTATCTGGATGACTGAAAGGATTCCTCCAGTACAGGATGCTGTTTGTACTGCTCAAATATCTGAAGCCCATCTTGCTGTAGGTCGAATCTTTTCTAAAGTATCCCTGAATGCCAGGTCATCTGAAGTGAGGGATGGCAGGATGGCTCTTATTCCTGGGCTACGATATTCCAGAGGTGACTTTTATTGCTTCTTTGTTCACTTGACTTTCTTCAGCACTACCCACTAGAGAAGTTTCCAAAGCTAAGGAAGAAGCCACAAACTTAATGAACTGATAATACTAGAGTACCCTCTTTACTAGTCATTGATTCCAGATCAGTAATGTTGATGGCTATCAAGTCTGCACATTTGCTCTTAAGGAGGATACAGAAGTCAAGATCCATGTTATAGGAGGGCCATGCAAAGAAGACTGCATCAGTGTCAGTACCAAATACAAGCAATGCTCAGCCAATGGGTCCAGTGTCAAAGAGCTGAAGCCCAGGCTGGCCTAGACTATGATAGCTGAATGTCCTATCAAGCATCAAGGCTGATTATTCATAGATTAGTACTAAGCTAACTGCCCTTGCGAGCCATTTTAAGCTTAGCCAATTATCCCTTTTGAGACTCAAACCCTGCACCTTGTGTTTGTAAGGCAAACACCTTAACCATTAGGCCACCCTCCCAACCCTGGATGATCTCAGAGCTGACCACTGATTTTTAAGCCTAGGAATGGAATGGCAGGCTCCTAGAAGTTTGGGACCAACCACTGCTCTGAAGAATTCACTTATCATACTGAAGTATTTGAATAGCTTGATGGTGAAATATTCAGCACCTACCACAATGCTGATGTTGAAGTGTGAGAGGGCAAAGGTCCCAAATTTGATACCTCTGCTGATCTTAGTGTATATCCATCAGTGATGAGGAAATATCAGGAGAGAGGAAGTAAAGTTTGAAAGTGAAGGAGCTCAACTCACCCTAATGTTAAAGTCCAAATGCACTGCACTGAAGTTAAGGTCCACCACATCTCAGAATAGTACAGCTTGACAGAAGCAGAATGCCTGGACCTGACAGACCTTGAATGTGGTCAAGGAGTTCTGACCCCTGGTTCCGATGCTACCAAAAATACTATTATGCTATGTTACCTCCTTGGTTTGTTACACTGTAGCATACTAACACTTTATCCAAACCATAATCTTTAAGCCTGACAAAGTAGTAGTTTATTCTCTGTGGTGTGCATAAAACTAAAAAACTTTGGTATGCAAAGATGTTTCACTTGCAGAAAATACCTCCAACAAGTACTTTACTATCCAAAGAAATATAGTCAGCTATATGTTGCAGTACTGCTTCCACTCCTCTCGGCAACAAATACAGTGGGAAAAAATTCCACAGCACTCTCCCCAAGTTTTTTTTTTTTTTTTTCAGAGCAAGTGCTGACATCAGCAAAACTGAAGACTGTCTATAAAAGACTGTGGCCAGTACCTAAAAGGACAATACAGATTTATACAAATATATGCAACGTCATGCAGGCAGACACAAGAAAGTTAGCTGGACTTTCCCTTCCTTGACTGCAAGGCAAGGAAATAAAATTAAAAGTCTGGGTCCTTAAAATAAACCATAGTAGAACCATTCCCTTATGGAGAAAAGAATCCCGAGGACTAAGCTAAACTACAAGTGAGAAGAATTTTTTCTTTTAATAAGAAAAATAATAAAACCTTTAGGCAAAAAACATAGATAAATATTCACACTGGTAGTATACAACAAAACTTCAAAGATTTAACAATAAAAGAAATTAATCAAATCCTTTCAGCAGCCTATGAAGTTTTTGAGCCACCAGCTAAATTACTAAACAAAAAACGTCTGCTTTTAACGAGTTTACAATATGTATTATTTCAGTGGTGATAATGTTTCATCAACTCTGACATCAATGATGCTTTAAGTATAAAACTGAAAGCTCATAAAGTGGATATGGAATAACACTATTTAACAACTGTTAACACACAAAAGAACATCTTAGAAACAAATGGTGTCTTATAAGCAAGTTAATAATTCAAATAAAAGGTTTTCAGCACTAGGATTTTTAACATTTAACGATAAAGAAAAAGAAGAATCAAAACTTGTGTCTACAGTACTTACGCAGAGTGTCATTTCAAATTTATATATAGTGATTCTCATATCACTGCTATTAGGCTGGATTTTTTTTCCCAAAAGAAAGCACAAATACAGTAAATAAATACACTTACAAAAATAAACCAGTGTGGGTCTCATTACAGGTAAAAGCCAAGATGCACGTCTGCTTCCTTTATGTGGGCTCTTCAATAGGAGTCTAGTATGAATACACTTTAAAGTAACCTAAAACTTGTGCAAGCTATTCCAATTCATAATTAAAGATCTACTGACATTACAGCCAGCTGCTGTCTTATACGTTTAACTCTCATCTTCTTTTTCT
>NC_056741.1:1042049292-1042139292 GCF_019279795.1 Protopterus annectens
GTTCGGTATATAGTTCTCAGAGGTACAGGCAAGCATAGGAGGACTATGGCTGACCAAGTTCACGGACGACTGCAAACTAGGGGCCATAACTGATTCTCCGACTGATACAGACACCCTCCAGATGGGTCTCACTGAGACTGATACCTTGTGTCAAAATCATGGCCTCAAGCTAAATGCCAAAAAGTGCATAGTCATCCCCTTTGGAAAAAACAAAGTACCCGTGAACTACCACATAGGTGGTTAGAAAATCCTTCTATGTGGCCCACCTAATCACAAAAGGGTTCCCATCTAGAACAAAAGAGGTTATTGTGCCTCTCTACTCATCACTCATTAGACCCATCATAGAATAGAACGCCCCATTTGGGATGTACCTTACAAGACACCTGCAACAGCTGGAAAGACCACAAAAGTACCTCACCAAGAGGATTATTGGCCTCAAACTGATGCCCTATGCAGCCCAACTCATGAAACTCCAGCTGTACTTGGTTGCATATTGCTTACTCTGATCTCTGCTACAAGGCCATGTCCAACCCAGAATTGATGGACACGCTCCACCTAAAAAAAAAACAAATCCTGGAGAGCCACACGCTCTAGAGTTATAAACCTCACCACAACAATAAATAGGACATGCTGGAGGGATAGATTCCTATCCCAGAGACTCCCCATGCTTTGGAACAGGATTCCAATATACATCAGGCAGAGCCCCTCACTAACACTTCTCTGCTGGACAGAGGCACAGGGAACTAATCTAAGGGGGTGGCAAAAGCCAACACATTCCGGCTAGGCTTATAAATGCCCTTGGGCAGATAGCCTAGAACTTACCTATGAACCTAATACAAATACACACACCTACCCTACACATGTAAGCAGGGGGGCAAGCCCCCCTGCACCCCCATACCCACGCTACTTATATATACTAACGCCGAGGTCGCACTAAAAAGACAAAGACACTAACCCACCATTACACACTCTATATTCCCCTTGCACAAACACACATCACATACATACAAACACCACCACTCTCAACACTTGCACACTCACACTCTTACCTACCTACCCTAACCTACACCTAAAACTTCCCAACAAAAGCACATACACTGAAATCCCTACCCAAAACCCTTAAAAAAAAGCACTTGCCTGAATCTAAAGATAAATACACACAACGGCAGGCAAACTATACACCACAGCACAATGCACCTTACAAACGTAGCAAATCCCACGTAGTGTGCCACCACAACTGTGGATTCGACACTTCGAATTCCATAAAGAGCAGTTTCGCTCAAGTGCACTTTCGGCACTTTCTTCTTGAGATTTCAGTATTTTGTGATAGTAAAGTGCTTCCATATACATATATACATAGATACATATATATATATATATATATATATATATATATATATATATATATATATATATAGATATATATATACATACACAGATATACACACAATAATTAGACATAGTGTTCAAAACATTTAATAGCATACTCTTCGTTCACCAACATTTATAAAACACAAGAAGGTTTAGTAAAAGAACAGTTTTGTTACTAGTATTACAGGCTTTAATTATCTGAACACTCGGTTATTAAACAGTGGTATACTACTTTTGGCTACATTTTTGGATTAAGGAAATTAATGTGATATTATCCTTCATAATGTCATATTAAACAGCTTAAAACTACATAAAACTAATACAATCATTTTTACTGGATTACAAAGTGGTAATTTCTTATAAAATATGGGTTAATATATCCAGGCATTATGAAGGCAGGATTTCAGTGGGAAATGGAGCACTTCAAGGTTCAATACTAGCACAAGTTCCAGTTTGTATAACAAGCAAATATGTTCACAGTTTACTACATTAAACGACCACTGAAGCAGTGATGATGGTCTTTCCATATTTTATATGCTAGCAACCTCCTTTTACCACATAAATGATTTATTTAAAAAATACATTTATTGTGTTTTAATAAAAAAACATGCAAGTGAATTATGACATTTATGATATCATTTGAGAGTCTTTAGGCTGCTTTCTCTGTGTAGGGAATATGAGAAAGTATTTTGGCTCACTGCATGTCCAAAAATACTAACATATTCACATGAAAATTTCAGGGAATGTTATCAGGATAATTATCCAAGATACATATTATGTTATTCTTATAGCCTAAAAAGACAAAGGAGCAGCTGTACACATAAAATATCAAGTCAACATATATACCACAACATATAAAAGAAAAAAATGTCACTTTTACCCAGAAATATATACTTCTTTTAATCCTGAAGTTACAGCAGCACAAGAAAAGCATGCTTTGGATACCATTTGATACTTCAGATAACAGACAGCTGCACTTTTATTTTAATCTCTTTATTTTTTTAAATGTTAAAATTTCTCAAATTCAAATGATCATTATATCCAGAATTCCTACAAAAGGTCACTCCCACTATACTGCTTCAGAATGTTCTCATAAAATTTTCAGGATAAGGCACATGCTTAACCTTACATAACACACTCCACAAACTTTCTTTTTTCAACATCTTTATTAAATTCTTACATTGCAATGATATATATATATATATATATATATATATATATATATATATATATATATATATATATAAAAAAATCTATACCAAACATTTTTCTTTTTCAACCATTATGCAAATATTTTCTTTTTACTATTTATTACTCCAACCATTTTGCCTTCTTGATTTTTTTTTTCTGTTCGGAATATTTTTGATGTCATCTCCTGGATAATACCACCAATGTCTGTCCACTTTTCTTCAGGTGCTCTAGCCACCAGACCTAATCCCTTATATCAAACTTCATACACTACATATACACTTGGAAAACTGTTGAGCTTCTATCCACTGCCCTAAATGTTCTTATTCCTTTCTTTATTTATGTTCTAAAATCTGCAAAAAAAAAAAAAAAAAAAAAAAGAAGCTGATGGTATGAGCCACAATAAGCTTCAGGTCTTTTTTTGTTTGTACTGACTGCAGTTACAAACAGAAGAGTGGTACGCGGAATATTATTTTGATATCGACCATCTTGTGATAGCAATCTCTTAAGCTGCTGAAAGACGGTGTTTGCTGTGACCAGTGAATTATCTTGGCAACAGTGTACAAATTTATGCCTAGCTTTATTTCTTGCTCCAAGGCCAAACCTGTCCATTATTCCAATTGACTTTAACTACCAACTTCTGCATTCCAATCATCTATGATAACTCCAAAAAGTTAGTGAAGTTATGCCCAAAATGTGTTATTGATCCTCATAAAACTGCTCAACATTATCTTCTTCGGCAGCTATACTTGGACCATAAACAGGAACATAAACTTGTGTCAAAGTAATGCTGAAGGATTTACTGTGCAGTCTAACTGAAAATATTCCATCATTTTTTGGGTTTAAAAAGAGCACTGATTTTCACACCCATTTATTAATCATGAGGGCTACTCCACTTCTTTTGCAAGATTCTTGACTACAGTAGAAGCTCTGAAGATTATGTGATATAAACTCACCCATTCTATTACACTTTTGTTCATTAATTCCCAAAAAGGTCAGTGCAGATTCTTGTCAACTCATATTTAACCACTTCCAGTTTACCCAGGCTCAGAGATCTTACAGTCAAAGTTCTAATAATGTACCATTCTTAGCAGCATGGGACTTTCCTTTCCACTCTAAGCACCTGAACAGATAACTAGTTTAAAGTAGGAAGGCTGTCATGTCAAAAACTCTAGCAATACTTGTCCTTTGCTCTTCCCCAGTAGTATGCTGGACACCTTCAGACCTAAAAAATCTCACCTTTCGGCATCATTTCAATATGCTTATGGCTGCTTTTGTCCACTAGGTTTTCTTGACAAAAATATTTGAGTGCCTTACCACACCTCCTCCTCCATAGTGTCCTTTTTGGGCAGTGTCACAAGGACAAAATTCCCGACATAAAAACTCCATCTAAAAACAACCTCAAGGTTATGCTGCTAAATGCTAGGAGTTTTAACAAGAAGCTTTTTTTAAGCATTTTTATTGCTTTTTTCGACCTTTTGTGCATTTCGACCACTGTTTCTGCATATATTATTGTGATATTACCTGTTTTCTCTGTTTTTCTGAGCTTAATTTGTTGACTGCACTTCTTAGCTTAAGTTTTGCTTATAAGTTAACCTACAGGCTAATACACTCAAGTGTACTAGCCTTTGATAGCATTTAGTCGAAAACCAAGCATTTACTGTATTTTCTGTCTGTGTGTGTAAAAAAACTTGAAAAAAAACAAAAAATACTTCTGCTTTCCTAACTTTCCTAGCTAGTTGTTCCAGTGATCAGATTTTGCTGATCCCTGGGCTTTGTATTTGGTTCCTGTGTTCCTCCATTTTCTTGTGTGGCCAGAGGGAAGTTTCTTTACTCACCAGTGAGAGTGGGGAGTACTGAGCTGCCTGTTGTCCTCAGAGGAGTGGTTAGAGACAGTAACTGGTAATTCATTGGCCATTTTGGGTCATTTCCTGTTTTTTCCAGCCCCCTGCTATAAAGCACGCTTTAGTGCGATTTAGCACGGAGTTGCCACAGGAGCACACAAGAGCAGTGGCGGTTAATCAAGGTTAAACTATTTGGGCTACGTAAAGTCCACTCTTCAAATTTTCCATTAAAACAGCCTTCCTTGAACTGTACTGCTGATCTAACCAGCGTATTCTATATCTAAAAAGCTCAGCTCTACTTGATTCCCAAGTAGAATATTCTCTATCTGTAAAGCCTAGCACTTGCTCCTAAAGTACTTTTTTACTTGATATAGCACTTTTATTATACATAGTACCCCACCAGCCAAAAACCCCTTTCGATCACCCACATCCCCCGGAGTCTTTTAAAGTCCTTGTCTATTCCTTCTAGCATGTCGAGGGATCAGTTGCTAGTGTCCTCTCCTGCTCAGCTGGTGAATCTGGGAATATTGAGGCAATGTTACAATTGTCTCATGTACACGGACAACCCTATCCTTCTCCCACAAAACTCAAATACATGTGAGAGATGCAACTATATAGCCAAACTGGAGGCTGAGCTCTCTCAACATAGGATGGGTAAGACCAGACAGGAGGAGAAGACCACACACACCACAAACCCAGTCTCACATAGTACTATCACAACTTCTAATCATACACATAAATACACAAAGACATATTCGGAGGCTCTGATCAAAAATCTACCAAAACAGCAGAGGCCACCAAAGCAGACACCCAAACAACTGCCACCTCAGGACACAACACATGCAACACATAGACCACATAGTCAGTGTGCCAAACAGTCACAGCCCTTAAGGCCAAACACAATGCCAGACACACTCGTCATTGGTGACTCCATAGTCAGACACACTGATGTCCCGCTCACCAGATTGAACAAGGAAAAGGTCACAGTAAGCTGCCTGTCGGGCGCTAGAATCCGCCACATAACGCAAGCACTCAGGTCTCTCAACAGCAGGTACAAGTACGACTCTGTCATTGTCCACGCTGGTGTGAACGACCTGAGACGTACCTCCTTGGACTACATGAAAAGAGACATAGAGGAGCTCTCTGATTATGTAGCCCAGGCAGGTATGACCCTGAACTTGAGCAGTATCCTACCTTCACCAAGAATGATGCCACAATACAGAGACAAGATGATCAGCTTTAATAATTGGCTTAAACTCTGGTGTCATTCAAAGGGGATCCAATGTCTGTCTGCCTGGGATGACATGCTGGACAAGCCATGCTGCTTCAAGGGACGGCTTGCACCTGTCACCCCTGGGCTTCCGGATATTGGCAAAGGCTCTTGCCACCCCATAGTGCCTTTTTAGGCAAGGCTCAAATTCTAAACCTACCACCCTAGAACACAAAAAGGAAAAACTAAGGGTAATGCTGCTCAATGCCAGAAGTCTCAACCTCAAGATGCACGCACTCGAGCCCTTCTCAGTATGGAGAACATCGATGTCTGTGCTGTAACTGAAACCTGGTTCAAGGCTCCCGAGAGCACCCCGGCACTATCAGGCTTTACCTCATATCATGCTCCGCCCCAAAATCCGGACAACACCAAGAAAGGAGGGGGGGTGTCTATATTCATCAAGAACACCCACACCTCAAGGTTGGTGGCAACGCACGATGCATCGGAGACCATCCAGGTGCAATTAACCATAGGCAAGACTGCTCTGCAATTTGTAGCATGTTACAGGCCACCCTCTCAATCTCAGGAACCTCACATAGCTTTCCTGAAAACACTGGAGGGATAAATGTATCTCCAAACACCATCATACTAGGTGATTTCAACTACCCGAATATAGACTGGGATCACTACTCAAGCCCCAACACTCTAGCCCAAAGGTTCCTAGAGTTCATAAACTCAAATGCCATGGAACAACTAGTCACTATCCCCACAAGAGGAGATAACATACTAGATCTCATCATCACGAACATGGGGTCACAATGTTCAACACCGGAGGTATACCCTTCACTGGTGAGATCAGACCATAAACTAATCTCACTGGAAGTCCACATCCCGCCCCCACCTGAGATAAAAAAGACCACAGTGAAGAACTTCTCAAAAGCCGACTTCACACTTCTAAAGGCTAGTGTGGTCTCTTTTAAGGCCCCAGAGACTGCGGAAACCATTACTCAAGCCGCTGAATCACTTACAAATGCCTTCTACCAGCACCTACAGGACTGCATGGATCAGGCAATCCCAAACAAAACAAAGACTCTTTGTACCAAAGGCAAGCATCCAGTTTGGTGGACCCCAGTCATAAACAAGCTCTATAACAAAAGGAGGAAGCTACTACAAGATAGAGCAAAATCCTTAAAAGGGAAAACACCCTTGATCATTATAAGTAAAAAACTAAGATCTCTCATAAAATCATCCAAGGCAAATTTTGAGAGAAAAGTCGCTAAGGACTCAAAGGACAATCATAAGGCCTTCTTTAGCTATGTTAGAAACCTGGGAGGAAACTCCCAGATATGCTCAGAATTAGTTCAAAATGATGTAAAAATTACTGAACCTACAGACATTGCCAACATACTGGCTGACAGGTTCAGTGCAAACTCCCCCCAAAAGGTGAGATATCTATACCAGAGAATTATAGCCCCCCAAACATCTCTAACGCTCAGGTGAGAACTGCTCTCTCCAAGGCAAAAAACACAGCATCCATGGGACCAAATGGTGTCCCCGGATGTATGCTCCACGAACTCAATGAGGAATTAAGCCCGCAGTTAGGGCAGCTGCTTAATCTTAGCCTCGCCTCAGGATACGTGCCTAAGGAGTGGCGTACGGCAACTGTGGTCCCACTTCACAAAGGCGGTGCCTCCACTGACCCGGGAAATTACCGTCCCATCAGCTTGACAAGCTTGATCTGCAAAGCTATGGAGAGGATCATAATGGAACTCATAAATAAAGACATAGGAGACTTGCAGACCTTGGATCCGACCCAGTTTGGCTTTGTCAAGGGCAGATCATGCCTTTTAAACCTGGTTGACTTTTTCGAAACAGTCACCAAGGCCATTGATGAGGGAAAGGCGGTCCACACAGCCTACCTTGACCTGGCAAAGGCTTTCGACACAATACCCCACTCAGGCATCATTGAAAAGCTCATCAGCTTAAATGTAAACCCATACGTCACAAGATGTGTTGCAAATTGGCTAAGTGACAGAACCCACAGGGTCAGAGTTGCTGGCGCCATGTCAGACTCAAAGCCTGTCACAAGTGGTGTCCCACAGGGCTCAGTCCTGGGCCCTCTCCTGTTCAGCATCTACTTTTCAGAAGTACAAGCAAACACAGGAGGATTATGGCTGACAAAATTTGCAGATGACTGCAAACTGGGCGCCATAGTTGAGAACACATCTGACACAGATATCCTTCAGAAGGGTCTTATAGAAAAGGAAAACTGGTGCCAGAGCCATGGCCTAAAGTTAAACGCCAAAAAATGCATAGTCATACACTTCGGGAAAAACAAGGTTACCCCTAGCTACCATATAGGTGGAAACCCACTAAGCACAGAAGAGGTTATCAGGGATCTGGGTACCTAGGTTGACAGTAACCTTTCATTCGACACTCACGTTGCCAAAGTAGTTAGGAAGACCTTCTACATTGTATACCTGATCATGAAGGGATTCACATCTAGATCAAGGGAAGTCATCGTCCCCCTGTACTCATCACTCATCAGACCAATGATTGAGTACAATGCCCCATTCGGAATGTATCCGACACGACACCTGCAGCAACTGGAAAGGCCCCAAAAGTTCCTCACCAAAAGGATAAAGGGTCTCAAAAATATGTCCTATGCTGCCCGACTGAAGGAACTTCAGCTCTATTCAGTCGCCACTGCCTGCTCAGAGGTGACCTGTGCCTGACATACAAGGCCATGTCCAACCCAGAATTGATGAACATGCTTCACCTCAAAAAATCTAGATCCCTCAGAACTACAAGGGCGGGAGACCTAAACCTTGACACGGTTATTAATAGGACGTGCTGGAGGGACAGATTCATCACCCAGAGAAAGGATTGTATCCGAAAGCTTTACTTATATAAAGTGTTTATCCAGTGGTTTCCTGCCTTGTTCTTTGCATTTTGGTTCCTGGCGTTTATTTTCTTCAGATCGCAGATATACCCCAGGGATTATCTCAGTGTCACTGCTTGACAGAGGCACAGCAAAATAATGGGCATAGTATCCTCCAAACTAAAGGGGTGGCGAAAGCCACAAAACTCTGGGCTAGGCTTATAAATGCCCTTGGGCAGATAGCCTAGTATGAACCTATGAACCTATGAACCTATAAACTGCACTCACTGGAAGCAATCCTCACCTTGGAAGACAGACATTTCCGCAGTCGCAGAGACCTGGTTCAAGGCTGTGGAAAGCACCCCAGCCATACCAGGTTAAACCTCCTTCCACATGTTCAGACCACAAACTGAAGGCATGGAAACTAAATGAGGCAGTGTATAGATATTCATTTAAGATAAATACACCGCCAGATTGGTTAAACAGTACGATTCCCTAGAGATACTTTAGGTACAATTAACTGTTGGTAGGACACCTATTCAAGTCACTGCCAGATACAGGATGCCAACCATGAATCAGGACACCCACTCTGCCTGTTTGGATCTACTTGAGTCTATCAGGATAAATCCAAACACCATGGTTTTGGGTGACCAACTATCCATCCATTAACTGGGTAAATTACTCATGCTCAAACTCACTTGCCCAAAAGGTTCCTTGACTTTGTTAACTCCAATACCCTGGGCCACCTGGTTGACATCCCCACAAGGGGTGCCAACATCCTGTATCTGGTGCTTACCAATATGGGGGACCACTGTAGCTCCCCCACTGTGAGGTCTTCCCTGGTGAGATCTGACCACAAATCAGTCTCATCTGAAGCAACTATTACACCTGACCCCCCAGCAGCAATTAAACTACAAAAACTCTCCAAAGCAGATTATAACCTCTTACGGGATGATATAAATAGCTTCACTGCACCTCCCCCTCAGATGGAATTGGTAACTATGCCGGGTTGTACACCAATGCTTTATACATACACTTGTATAACTGCATTGACTCAGCCGTACCGGATACGACCAAAACAAGCTCCTCAAGAAAGAGCAAACCTGCCTGGTGGACAACTGCCATTAACAGGCTTTACATTAAGAGGAAGAAATTATCTAAAATTAAGAGGGAGTAAGCCCTAAACTGGAAACACACCATCCTCAGCTTAAACAAGTGAACAAGGCTTCTTGTGAAGTCCTCCAAAGCAAACTATGAATCCAAATTAGCTTCCTTAACTAAAGGCAACCATAAGGCATTCTTTAGTTATATCCTTAACCTAAAAGGAAAGGCCCAGATTTGTGCCGAACTGGTAGTTAAGGATACCACATGCACGGAGCCTATGGACATAGCTAACCTGTTGGCCGATAGGTTCCATGAAAACTTCACTCCCCTGTTCGCGTTACATGTACCCCATGACATCCCTCCTATCTGTCCCCTACCTTGCATCAGTAAAGAGCAGGTCATAAACGCCCTCTCTAAGACCAAAAGCACAACATCTATGGGACATAACATCCCAGGCTGCATCCTTCATGGGCTCCAACAAGGAATAGCAACACTATTGGTACTCTTTTCAATCATAGTCTAAGCTCCAGCTTCATCCTGGCTGAATGGAAAACGGCCACTGTTATTCCCCTGCACAAAGGTGGTGCTTCCACTGACCCAGGGAACTGCAGACCTATTAGCCTGACTAGCCTTATCTGCAAGCCCATGGAGTGAATCATCATGGACCTCATCAACAAAGATATACAAACACTTGACCCTATTCAGTTTGGATTTGTCAAAGGGAGATCATGCCTGTTAAACCTGGTGGACTTCTTCGATACAGTCACCAAGGCCCTGGACAAGGGGAAATCTGTGCATACAGCCTACCAAGACTTAGCCAAGGAGTTTGACACTATCCACCCCTCAGGCATCATTGACAAACTCACTCAGCTGGGTATCAACCTGTATATCATTAGATGGGTCACTAACTGGCTCACTGATATAACCCATATAGTCAAATCAAGGGAATCCACCTCCAACAGCAGACCTGTAACCAGTGATGTTCCAAAGGGATCAGTCCCGGGACCTCTACTGTTTGGAATCCATTTCTCTGAAGTACAAGTAAAAATCAAGTCTGTGGCTGACAAATTTTGCCGATGACTGCAAACTGTGAGTGGTCACAGAATCTCCAAACGATCCTACAAGAAGGTCTTACACAAACAAATGATTGGTGCCAAAGTCATGGCTTAAACTCAATGCAAAAACATGTCATACAATCCCTTTTGGCAAGGGTGATGTTCCTAATTACCACATCAATAGCAACACCTTAAGTACGCACTCAGTGGTGAGAGACCTAGGCACACAGGTTGACAGCAACCCTACCTTTGATCACCATGTCTTGACAGTGGTAAGAAGGGCATTGTATACTGCTCATTTCATAAGTAAGGGCATTGCCTCAAGAAAAAAAAAAAGAAATTATAACCTCCTTGTACTCTTCCCTCATCAGGCCAATAATAGAGTATAATGCCCCTTTTGGCATGTACTTTTCCAAGCACCTGCAGCAACTGGAGAGACCACAAAGGTTCCTCAAAAGGAAAATTCAAGGTCTTCAGCATCTGTCCTATGTGGATGGTCTGAAATCACTGTTACATTATTCTGTTTCATACATACTACTCAGAAGCAATCTCTGCCTTGCATACAAGGCAATCTCTGACCTTGCTTTATTGGAAAAGCTGCATCTGTAAGTCAAACGGTACACGAGTTACTGGCTTTAAAGACCTGAACTTGGTATGTGACATTAACAGAACCTGCTGGAGGGAAAACTTTGTCTCCCAAAAGTTACACCTTTGGAATGGACTTCTACTTCATGTCAAACAGAGGACCTCATTGGCCCTCTTCAAATGCAATCAGGAAGATTGGATGGGCAACCATAAATTCACCCTGGGGTCCCACCTGTGTCCCTCTCAGACCGGGGCAATAGATCATGGAAATAAGGGTAGAACTCAGCTAGGCTTGTAAGGGCCTGAGGGCCATTAGCCTAGTAATCTCCTATGATCATCTTTTCTCTAAAATCTCTGCTATAACCTAGCCATCTTGGGTGGGGGTCTATATTAGTTATTTTCAGAGAACTCTTTCTTGACACATATTCAGCAAAAATTACTTCCGCAATTCGCTGAATTTTCCAAGGGCAATGAAGCAGTGGGTCAATTACACAACTTTGCCATTTTCCCCTCTGTAGCGCAATCTCAGAGTTGGTATATATAGTTTGGGGGTTGTGGGGGGCAAAGCCCCCCCACCTTAGGTGGGTTTAATTTAGTTAGTTGTGGGTACCGTTGTGCTTCGGGGCAATTGTTTCGTTACCCTTTGAAAATTTAGCAAATCATGGAAGTGATTTTCGCTGAATATGTGTCAAACAAGAGGTGTTCCCCGAAAATAACTTTGGCAAACTAATATATACCCCTTGGATGGCCCTATGATGTACGGCTTGTAATTCCACTGGGATACAAAAAGCCCTTTACCATGAAAAGGTAAAAGGTCCATGTTTTACTTTAAAATATGAAGCAATCAGTGACTTTTCTGCAGAAGTCTAGTTGGGTGAGAGGTACCGTAACTGGCAGTACAATCATTTGTACTGCTTGTAATCATGTCTTAACTGCCCAGACTTTTGCAGAAATTCCCAGATTTTCCTTATATTTTGTCCTGTGCCTTGTAACATACATTCTTGCTAGAGTTATTAGTGTGTCTCAGTAGAAAACCGGGAAACTCAAGAAGACTTTAGTATTTAAACATTTTTAATAAAGCCTCACATTCTAAGTTGCAACATGAGATCACATACATTAATAGAAAATTAAAAAAAAAAAAGCTTTAACAATTCACTTTATTATAATTTATACAGTATACATACTTTTTTCCTTGTAACAATTTTTCATTTACTTCAGCACTGCAAAATCACTCTTCCTAGTACAAACTTGTTAAAAACACGAAATAGGGATGATAAGGAAGAATGCTCCACACCAATCTTAGCCCAAGGGATTTATTGCAAGTGCTTTTGTTCACTCCAAGTAAATGAACTTCAGACATTTCCAAACACGCAAGTTTTAAATACCCCTCTCAATTAAGTGACATCACATACACATCACATTCTTAAAGAAATGTGAAGTTCAACTTGCACTACTATAAAAACTAGTATTATTTACACAAGTAAAACACTTCCCGTTATAAACACCCCCACACATTTTATATATTTTATGTTGTATATATAAAAAATCAAATTCAAAATTCATTATTCATATTTCTTTTCTATCATCTTTCCAATGATTTCAATTTTAAAAAACAACTAAAAGAACAATACTCATTCAATCCTGGATATGCGCAAGCATTTAACTTCAGCTGCCATAGGAGCTCACTTTCCTCCAATTTTAATGTCCACGGACCACCCCTAATGTTTTTGCTAAAAAACTGTAAATAGTGCTATATTTTTTGTTATTTGTATTTTTGATATTTGTATTTCTGTAATGTGACTTATGTGGAGCTTTTCTCCCCGGGCCTCCACTGAAAATGGGCTCACCTAGGCCCAGTGGACTTTCCCGGTAAACAAATGCAATAAATAAATAAATAATAAATAAGTGATGGCCAGAGTTTTCTAAAATATGTTTTGCCAGGGCATTAGTTGTATTTTGTTTGCTAATATGATGTTGATGTTCATATATACGCTGCCGTAAGTGCCGTTCTGTTTTTCCTATATAAAAACCCATGCATGATTGACACTTAGCTAAATATATTAATCCCTTAGTGTTACAAATGTATTTCCCTTTAATTTTGTAAGTTCTATTATGGATCACAAATCCATTTGTAACTTCAGTAAATTTACTGACACCGTCCACTTTTTGTCATTCCTGGATTCTGAATTTGAGGTGTCATTGCTCTCTCAAGAAGTCCTTTAATGTTGCATGCTTCTTGAAGGTCACTAGGTCCATCCCCTAACTTATATCTAATGGGTACATCCTCCCTTATTAGTGTCCAGTTTTTCATTAAAATATCTCTCAAGATACCAGCATCCCTAGAAAAGAGGATAATAAAACTGACATTATAACCAGCACTTAAATTATTTCCATATGTTAGTTCAGCCATTGTTTGAAGGGCGGCCACAGTGGTGCAGTGGTTAGTGCTGCCACCTCACAGCAAGAGGTTCTCTGGTTCGATCCTTGGCTGGGGTGCCTTCTGTGTGGAGTCTGCATGTCCTCCCTGTGGTCGCGTGGGTTTCCTCCTGGTGCTCCGGTTTCCTCCCACATCTCAAAGACATGCTGTAGGTGGATTGGACACTCTAAATTGGCCCTAGGTGTGACTGCATGTGTATGTGTGCCTTCTGTGGAAGGTTGGGTGCCAGACTAGCAACTCAACACTGTAAAACTCCACTGCCAATCATGAGCGGACAGGTGAGCCGCTGTGGCGACCCCTAACCAGGAAAAGCCGAAAGAAGAAAAAGTTCAGCCATTGTTTGAGCATGGTCTCCACAGGGGATACCCTTATTTAAAATGGCATTATCCCACTGAATAAGTGAGGAACTCCAATTTTCACTGTGAGCTGCTATGCCTGTTTGATAAACAGGGGTGTGAATTTTTAGAACTCTTAAACACTATAGCTTGCAAGTGGAGACTTTAAAAGATAACCTGGTGAAATTAAAGAATGATATAAAAGCAGACTGTGATTTTTTGCGGTATAAGTTTGAATATTGCCGCATTTATACTAGTATTGAACATAATGTCCTGAAGTTAAAGGAAGTGAAACTTAAAAAAATGGGGAGGGATAAAGAGGATTACGAGAATGGAACGGTCTACCCCAATTCCTATGCATCTCAAACTTGGGGAAACCCTGGCTTGGACAGTGAAAATAATACAAATAATGGAGGGAATCATGGAACACATAAAAATACTTCTGATTCATCCCTTCCTGATAGCGAAGCTACAAACTAAGATAACAACACGCCTATTAGGCGGAGTAAACATTTAAGGGACCACAAGGAACAGAGGGGTCCATCCAAGCAGCAGGATTGTATGAATGATGAATCGAACAATCAGAATTTTTAGAGGCCCCAGAGGAGGAATCAAGTTTTCAGGGTGGGTCATGCCACAATTAACGTTCGAGGAAGTAGAATCGCCGACGGAGGTAGTGGAGGTGATTCGCAGTTCAGGAGAAAATAGGTGGACGAGTGAACTTTGTATTCTTACTAATGAAGGAGATTTCAATATATACAATTTTTCAACTCATCAAGTGTTTCCACACTTGATTGAAACATTGGCTAAGGGACTTTTGTATGTGCCATCTGTATGAGCAGATTTACCTAGAAAACTGTTGGACTTAAAAGTCTACTTACGTAAGTTAAATTTAAAATGTTGTATTGGGTAATAACACTGAAATGAACAGTAACTATACATGCAACTTTGGCACTGTTTGAAAAGTTGTGTGAAATGGATTTTAGGACTGTATTAAATAAACCTGTATGCCTTAATAGAAGGCATAACTTAACTGAAAAGTAAAGACAAGCAGTGAATTTGTTGAAATTACAGAAGTTGAGGGTCATGAAACCTGGTAAGGGGGTGGGTTGGTCTTCATGGATGAAGTTGATTACATTAGTAGGATGACCAACATTTTGAATAGTGAGGCCTATGTAAAAGTTTCTATTAATGAGGTAAATGGGGCATACCAATGTGACAGGTCTGTTATTAACAATCCGTTTATAGAAGCTTGTATTGATAGTGACACATAATTATTTGAATATGGTGGCCCCCCCCTTAACACCTGTTATATTTGGCATCCCTAAAATCCATAAGGACTTGAAACCCCCCCCCCTTTACGACCCATTATATATGGCAGAAAGTCTATTACCTATGCGTGTGCCAAAATTGTGGACAACATGTCGAAAAAATATTTGAATTCTGAACCTCAAATTTGCCGTGACTCATGGAATTTCTTGGAGGGGATCAATGAATTAGAATATCAGGATGACCATAACTTTCTGACTGTAGATGTCAAGGATTTATATACAGTGATTCCCCAAGATGTGGGCATATGTTGAGTCACTGATTTTTTACTTGAAAAAGGTGTGGAGGTAGACAAAATGGAGATGGTTGAAGATTATCCTAGCTAAAAACTTTATATTTATTTAATAATTTTCTCTTAAAGAACAGCAAAGTGGCAATGAGGTCCCCTTGTGGGGGTAGTTTTGCAAACAGTGTGATGGCATACTGGGAAAGGGAATTTTTGTTTAAGAACAATAGCATTTCGGATAGGATATATTGGTATACTAGATACCTGGACGATATATTTTTGATCTGGAAGGGTGATTTGGAAACAGCTAATAGGCTTGTGGATAACATGAATAGTACAACTTCCTTCCTACAATTTACATCACAATTTGAAATAGACATAATTTCATTTTTGGACGTCCAGTTAGATAGAACGAAGAAGAGATCTAGCAAAAATTTTTAGAAAACCAACAAATTCAAATGTGTTTTTACATTTTGAAACTTCCCATCCATATCATCAAAAGAAGACTATGGTTAAGGGACAATTAGCTACAGCAGCTAAGATGATTTCTTTGGAAGGAGAATTTGAGGCTGAATGTGTTACCCTTAAGAATATGTTCCTTAAAAGGTTGTATCCACTCAAATTGACTGAAGAGTTCATTTTTGAGGTTGATGGGAAAAGAAAATTGGGTTATTTTAAACCCATTTTAAATAAGAGTATCCCCAGTGGAGACCATGCTCAAACAATGGCTGAACTAACATATGGAAATAATTTAAGTGCTGCTTATAATGTCAGTTTTATTACCCCCTTTTCTAGTGATGCTGGTGTCTTGAGAGATATTTTAATGAAAAATCGGGCACTAATAAGGGAGGATGCATCAATTAGATCTAAGTTAGGGGATGGACCTAGAGTGACCTTCAAGAAGGGATGCAACATTAAAGGATACTTGACAGAACAGTGACATATGAAATTCAGAATCCAGGAATGACAAAATGTGGACAGTGTCAATATAGTACACTTATTGAAGTTACAAATGGATTTGTGATCCATAATAGAACTTAAAAACTTAAAGGGAAATACAACTGTAACACTAAGGGGGTAATAGTAGAAGTGTCAATCATGCATGAGTTTTTATATAGGAAAAAAAAACAGAACAGCACTTACGGCAGCGTATATATGAACATCAGTATCATATTAGCAAACAAAATACAACTAACGCCCTAGCAAAATATATTTCAGAAAACTCTGACCATCACTTTCAGTACTTAGTGATTGAACAAGTAGGTAAAAACATTAGGGGTGGTCCGTGGACATTAAAAATTGGTGGAAAGAGAGCTCCTCTGGCAGCTGAGGTTAAATGCTTGTGCATATTCAGGATTGAATGAGTACTGTTCTTTAAGTTGTATTTTAAAATTGAAAATCACTGGAAAGATGATGGAAAGGAAACATGAATAATGAATTTTGAATTTGAGATATATATATATATATATATATATATATACACACACACACACACACATACATACATACACACACATATACATACATACATACATATACACACACACATACATACATATACACACACACATACATACATATACACACACACATACATACATATACACACACACACACCATAAAATATATAAAATGTGTGGGGGTGTTTATAGCAGGAAGTGTTTTACTTGTGTAAATAATACTAGTTTTTATAGTAATGTAAGTTTAAGTTGAACTGAATTTTGTAGTATTCCTTTAAGAATGTGATGTGTATGCGATGCCACTTAATTGAGTGGGATATTTAAAACTTGTTATGTATGTTTGGAAATGTCGGAAGAAGTTCATTTACTTGGAGTGAACGAAAGCGCTTACAATAAATTCATTGGGCTGAGGTCGGTGTTGAGCATTCTTCGTTATCATCCCTATTTTGTGTTTTTAACAAGTTTATGTATCAATCATTCCCATAAACTGCATTTGCTTTTAGGAAAAGTACAGTTTTGTACCTACCATAAATGTAGATGTTCGAGTGTTCACACTGCTGCAGTCATTACACTTGGGTTATCCTGCCGCCAGGCGGTCCCCGCAGTCGGCCAAAGTTCCAAAGTCTTGGTCCGGCGTCGGTTGCTGTCGCTTCTTCCCTGACATCAGTGCACCAGGGGTATATATAAGATGCATCCAACGCCATTTTCTTCAGTTTTTCTTGCCCCAGATGTCAGGTGCCCCCAAGTAGGTAGGCAATACATATTGTTAATAAAACATATATAAAAAATAAAAACAATACCATCAGTTACAAGCAAATACACCACAAAGGTTGTATATGATAGAAAGGTATAGATAAGTCCAGCTAGGACAGAGGGGATGGAGGGAGGGTAACCTGGACTGCAGCAGTGTGAACATTCGAACATCTACATTTATGGTAGGTACAAAACTGTACTATGTTCATCGTGTTACACTGCTGCAGTCATTACACTTGGGTAGAATCCCAAAGCTAAGGTTGGGTGGCTGGTCTGTAAAGAGTTAGGACTGGCTATGAGGCCCTGCAGAACTGCAGTGGCAAATCCTGCTTTGGATTTAGAGTAAAGAGGCAAGTGGTAATGCCTGGTAAAGGTGTGCACTGAACTCCAAGTTGCAGTCTCCAAAATTTCCTTGGTTGGTACTCCTCTGAGAAAGGCTGTTGAAGTGGCTGTTGCTCTGGTAGAATGTGGCCTAATGTTATTAGGGACTGATTTTCCATGCTGTGTGTAGCAGTAATGTATACAGTGTCCTATCCATTTGGAAATAGTCTGCTTTGAGATAGCCTTGCCCTGTGATCCTGCAGCATATGCTACAAACAGTTGCTCAGTTTTCCTGAAAGCTTTTGTTTTGTCCAAGTAGAAGCATAGCTGCCTGTGTATGTCCAAAGAGTGCAGAAGTTTCTCCCCTTTATTCTGGGGGTTTGGATAAAAAGTTGGCAAATGGATGGTTTGGTTAAGAGCCACACTAGATACCACTTTTGGCATAAAGGTAAGAAACCTTGTCCTGATGAAATATTATAAAAGGTTCCACTGCCATTAATGCCTGCAGCTCTGAGACTCTTCATGCTGAAGTTACTGCCAGGAGCAGAGCTGTTTTCCATGATAAAAATTTTAGATCGGCTGTATTGGCTGGCTCAAAAGGTGGCATGGTCAGATTTTCCAAAACAAAATTGAGGTCCCAAGTTGGTGTTGGTGCTCTCCGGGGCGGTCTTATGTTTTTAGCCCCTCTGAGGTACTGCTTTAGCAAGGGATGAGAGAAAAAGGAGGATCCGTGTTGTAATGAGCTGAAATGGCAGAGGCGTGGATCTTAATTGATGAAAAGGATAGGCCTTTGCCCAGCATCTCAGTTAAGTATTGTAAAATCTGAGGAATGTTTGGGACAAGAGGGTCAAGGCTTTGAGCCTGGTTCCAGGCACAGAATCTCTTCCATTTTTCTGAGTAATATTTCCTGGTGCTAGGCCTCCTGGCCTCCAAAATGACCTCCATAACAGCTTTAGAGAGAGGTGTTGCTCCATAACAGCTTTAGAGAGAGGTGTTGCCTGTTTGACTAATGAATCTGCCATGCAGCCAGGTTTAGGGTTTTGAGCTGACCGTGCAGGATCTGATTGTTTTGTTGAGTCAGAAGGTGTGAAATTTGAGGCAAAATCCATGGTGGGCCTTGAGTTAAGTTCTTTAAGATTGGGTACCAGTGCTGGCATGGCCAGTCTGGAGCAATCAGGATCATCTGTGGTTTTTCTTGTCTGGCTTTTAGGCGTACCTTTGAAAGGAGAGGCAGTGGTGGGAAAGCATCAACTTTTAGGCTTTTCCAGTTGAACGAAAGAGCATCCACTCTCCATGCTTATGTGGTAAGTCCTTGTGCAGAATTTTTGTAGTTGGCAATTCCGTGGGGAGGCAAAAAGATCCATGTCTGGGCACCCCCATTTTTGCATTACCATGCTGAAAATTTGTGGATTCAATTTCCATTCGTGAGGGTCCATGATATTTCTGCTTAGATAGTCTGCCAGAGTATTTTTCTTTCCTGGCAGGAATTGTGCTTGGAGATGAACTTGGTAAGTTAGAGCTGTGTTCCACAAGGTCATGGCTTGCCTGCATAGGGGATAAGAAAGAGTGCCCCTTGCTTGTTTATGTACCACATTACTGTGGTGTTGTCTGTCTTTAATAATAATTGTCCTGGATGCAGAAGGTCCTTGAAAGCTGTTAGGGCATTTTGAACAGCCAAAATCTCTTTTTAATTGATGTGAAGATGCATTTGGTCTGTGGTCCACTTGCCCTGAATACATTTTCCTGCCATGTGTGCTCCTCAGGTGTAATCCGAAGCATCTGTTGTTAGAGTCTGCCTGGCTGTGGGTAGAGTGAAAGGCTGACCCTTGTTGAGGTGACATGCCTGTGCCCACCATCGAAACTCCTGTTGTAGGCAGGGAATTATTGGTATTACTGTTTCTAAACTGTGAGAGTGTCCAAACACTTTTTAGGTACCATTGTAATTTCCTCATATGCAGTCTGGCATATGGAATTAGTAGTATGCAGGATGCCATGAATCCCAGGGCCTGCAGAATTTTTCTTGCAGGGAGATGGGACTTTTTTGCCAGCAATTGAAAATATTGAGTCAGTTGTCCTCGTTTGTTTTGATAAGCCATCTGGGCCGTTGTATTTAAGCTGGCACCCAGGAATATTATCTGTTGTGAGGGCACTAGTTTTGACTTCTTTTCATTTACTGTGTACCCTAGAGAAATTAGCAACCTTTTTACAAACGCCAGATTTTTTAGAAGAATGTCCTTTCTCTCTGCTTGAATGAGGCAGTCGTCCAGGTATGGATATATTTGAATTCCTTTTTGTCTGCAAAATGCAATTACTGGTGCCAGGCACTTTGTAAAGACCCTGGGCGCAGTAGATAAGCCAAAGGGCAGTGCAGAGAATTGGTAGTGCATTGTACCAGCTTTGAATCTGAGGTATCTTCTGCAATCTTGTCTGATAGGGACATGCAGGTATGCCTCTTTGAGGTCCAAAGTAACAAGCCAAGCCTTCTTACCCAGCATGGGAAGAAGCTGCTGTAGTGTCAACATTTTGAATTTCGGAACATCCAGGTAAGTATTTAGAGTTGAAAGGTCTAGTATGGGTCTCCAGGCTTTGTCCTTTCTGGGGACCAGGAAGAGTCTTGAGTAAAATCCTTGTCCTTGTTCCTGCTGTGGTACTTTTTGAATAGCTCTCATGTCCATGAGGGCTGAAATTTGTTTTTGAGCCTCTGCCCATTGATTTTGTGGCAGGTTTGGCATTCCTTTTAGCCTTGGTAAAGTGTGAAAGTGGAACCTGTAACCTTGAGACACAATATTCAGAACCCATTTGTCTTGGGTGATTGTTTGCCAATTTTGAGAAAAAAAGTGCTAGTTTCCCCCCTAAGGGGGCTGCCAAAAGGGAAGTGCTTGGCATACGAAGGGGGAAGTCATTGGGACCGTTTCCTGTAAGGTTGAGACTTGTCCTCACCTCCTTTTGGGGTTGAGGTACCCCACTGTCGTTGTCTGTAAGAGCCTTGGGGTTGAGATCTGCCTCTTGGGTGTCTGTATCTGCCTCTCTGTGGCCTGTCTGACACTGGAAAGGACCAATTCTTTGTAGGCCAATTTCTGCTAAATCGAGGTGGCTGTACCTATAAGAAATCTTTGACTGTTTGCAGAGATTTAGCTTTATCCTCCATTTTCTTTAACACCTCTTCTGTCTTAACACCAAACAAGGTATCATGCTGTAAAGGAGCATCCAATAATTTTGCCTCAACATGATCAGGTAAAGTCTGTACTTTTAACCAAGCATGTCTTCGAATCACAGAAAGTACAGTTTTGTACCTACCATAAATGTAGATGTCCGATAGGTATGCATCTGCAGTCATAACATATGGGTTGTCCTGCCTCAGGCAGCCCTTCGGTCGGCCGGATTCCAAAGTCTGGGTCTGGCCTCGGCTGATGTCGCACTTCACCCGACGTCATAGCTCCTGGGGTATAAAGGCATCAGCCGACGCCATTTTCCTCAGTGTTTCTTGCCCCAGATGCCAGGTGCCCTCTAGGAAGGCTAAATTTGTATAAAAGTAGAAAATTCCAAACAGTAGAAATCAAAAAGTATATATACATACAAACAAATACACCATAATAGATTCCCCCAGCTAGCTAAGAGAGGGTAAGTACCCTAGGAATACCACAGAGGGGAAGGAGGGTAATCCTGACTGCAGATGCATACCTATCGGACATCTACATTTATGGTAGGTACAAAACTGTACTATGTCCTTCAAGGATGCATCTGCAGTCATAACATATGGGTAGAATACCATAGCCAAACTGGGGGAGGAGGCACTAAGATAATGATGGTGTAGTTAAGATCCCTTGTAAAACTACAGTTGCAAAACCTGCTCGGGATCTGGAGTATAAAGGAAGATTGTAATGCTTGGCAAATGTATGCATGGAGCTCCAAGTAGCAGCTTCTAAAATGTCTTTAGTAGCCACTCCTCGTAGGAAAGCTGTAGTGGTGGCTGTAGCTCTTGTGGAGTGAGGCCTGATATTTTCAGGAGTTGTCTTTCCATGAAATGAGTAGCAGAATCGAATGCAATTTCCTATCCATTTTGAGATTGTCTGTTTTGAAATTGCTTTTCCTTGCACTCCTGTTGCATATGCTACCAGAAATTGGTCAGTTTTTCTGCTGGCCTTAGTTCTGTCCAGATAGTAGCGCAGTTGTCTGTGTACATCCAAGGTGTGTAGTAGTTTTTCCCCCCTGTTCTGTGGATTAGGGAAGAATGTAGGTAAATGAATAGCTTGGTTCAAGGATACCCTGGATACCACCTTTGGCATAAAAGTAGGATTGGTTCTCAGGGACACTCTATCCTGGTGAAAGATAAGGAAAGGCTGCACTGCCATTAATGCCTTTAACTCAGATACCCTTCTTGCTGAAGTGATTGCTAGCAGGAAGGCAGTTTTCCAAGATAAGAACTGTAAGTCTGCTGTTGCTGCTGGTTCAAAAGGGGGAAGTGTTAATTTTTCTAGCACAAAATTGAGATCCCATGCAGGCAGAGGTGGTTTCCTTGGAGGTTTTACATTTTTGATCCCTCTCAAAAATTGTCTGAGGAAAGGATGAGAGAAGACAGGAGGATCCATGTTGTACTCTGCTGAAATTGCTGATGCATGAATCTTAATGGAAGAATAGGACAGGCCATTGTGGAACAGTTCTGCTAAGTATTCTAGGATGTGTGCTAGGTTTGCCAGTGTGACATTTGTTCCCTTTGCTGCACCCCAAATGAGGAATCTCTTCCATTTGGCTGAATATGTTTTCCTTGTGGAGGGTCTGCGAGCCTCCAGAATAATGTCCTTAACCCTCTGAGATAAAACAGGTTGGTTTTGTTTTATACAATTTTCCAAGCAGTTAGCTGCAGCGTTTTTAAGTTTGGATGCAGGGTCTTGTAGTTGTTCTGCGTTATAAGTAAAGGGCATAGAGGTAGAGGCCATGAGTTCGTCCGAGACATGCTTCTCAGTAGCGGGTACCAATGCTGCCTTGGCCAGTCTGGAGCTATCAGAATTACCTTTGGCTGTTCCTCTCTTATCTTCAGTAGGACTTTGTACATCAATGGGAGAGGTGGAAAGGCATATACTGTCAGGGCCTTCCAGCTGAAAGAAAGGGAGTCCACCCTCCAGGCTTGTGGGTGGTATACTCGAGCAGAATTTCTTCAGTTGGTGGTTGAGTGGGGAGGCGAACAGGTCTATCTCTGGCATTCCCCATTTCTTTGTTATGGTTTTGAAGATGTCTGGATGCAGCATCCATTCGTGAGCATCAGTGGTAGTTCTGCTTAAGCTGTCTGCCAGTGAATTCTCTTTTCCTGGTACGAATCTGGCCTGCAGTTGGATGTTGAGATTCAGGCCTAAGTTCCACAGGTCCATTGCCATCCGGCATAGAGGGTATGAATGTGTGCCTCCCTGTTTGTTGATGTACCATATGACTGTGGTATTGTCCGTCCTTATCAGCAGGTGTCCTTGCTGGAGGAATGATTTGAATGCCTCGATTGCATGCTTCACTGCCAGCATCTCCTTTAGATTTATGTGTAGATTCAGCTGGTCTTGGGACCATAGGCCTTGGATACACTTGTCTTCCATGTGTGCCCCCCAGCCTAGGTCTGAGGCGTCCGTGGTGATGGTCTGCGGAAAGGCAATCCTCTGTTGATCTGGCAGGCCTGAGCCCACTACAGGAATTCTTTTTTCAGGCATGGAATGATTGGTATCAGGGTTTCTAGACTGTGTCTGTGTTGAGACCATACATTCCTTAGGTACCATTGTAATTTTCTCATATGCAGCCTGGCATGTGGAATCAAGATTATGCAGGATGCCATGTAACCCAGGGCCTGCAGGACTTTCCTTGCAGTAAGCTGAGTTTGTCTTGTTAATGCCATGAAGTAGAGTGGTAGTTGTTTTTGTTTTTCTTCTGTGAGAAAAGCCATCTGAGTTATTGTGTCCAGTTCTGCCCCCAAAAATCTGCCCCCAAAAATGTTATCCTCTGGGATGGCACTAGTCTTGACTTTTGTATGTTGACTGTGTATCCCAAGGCTTGCAGCAGTTGTATGATATAGGCCAAATCCTTTATTATTTTTGTCTTGTTGTCCGCTTGTATTAGGCAGTCGTCCAGGTATGGGTAGATTTGAATTCCCTGAAGCCTGCAATGTGCAATTACTGATGCCAGGCATTTCGTGAATACTCTGGGCGCAGTAGATAAGCCAAAGGGCAATGCTGAGAATTGATATTACTCTGATCCTGCAAGAAATCTGAGGTGTCTTCTGCAATCTGATCGTATAGGGACGTGCAGGTATGCCTCCTTGAGATCTAGAGTCACCAGCCAAGACTCCTTGCCCAACATGGGATGAAGTTGCTGTAGGGTCAGCATCTTGAATTTTGGAACAATGAGGTATGTGTTCAGTGCGGACAAGTCGAGAATAGGCCTCTATTGATTTTCTTTTCTTGGTACAAGGAATAGTCTGGAGTAAAATCCTTGGCCTTGTTCCATAGATGGTACCTTTTCTATTGCTCTCATCCTTAGTAAGCTGATGATTTGTTTTAGAGCCTCTGATTTCTGGCTTAGTGGAAGGTTTGGCATTCCTCTCTTTTTTGGTAGAGTGTGGAAGTGAAACCTGTAGCCTTTGTCTATTGTTTGCAAAGTCCATTTGTCTCCTGTAATGCAATGCCAGTTTTTTGAAAATAAAGCTAGCTTTCCGCCCAAGGGTGCTTCCAGTTGTTCCCTGGTAGGCGGAATCAGAGCCAAGTCATTGTGTCTGTCCTGTGGAAGTGGTTGCAGTCGCAGCTGTGGCGGCACTTCTCTGGTTGGCAGGTTGCCACTGACGACCCCTGTAGGCACCCCTTGATTGACCTCTGCCTCTTGGGCATCTATTTCTGCCTCTCTGTGCTCTGGAGGTGTCTGGAAAGGACCAATTCTTGGAAGGCCAATTTCTGCTGAACCTCGGAGGTTGGACCTGCAGAAAATCCTTGACTGTTTGGACAAATTTTGCTTTTTCTTCCACTTTCTTTAGAACCTCCTGCGCAGGGGAGCCAAATAAACTTTGTTTCTCCATAGGGGCATCTAGGAGTTTAGACTTAACATGGTCTGGCAAGGATTGTTCTTTTAGCCAGGCATGCCTTCGAATCACTGCTCCAGTCATAGCTGATCTAAATGAAGCCTCCAGTGCATCATAGCCACATTTTAAGAAATGATTACTGACCTGCTGAGAGTTGTGTACCAAATCCTGAAGGGACTTACGGTCTAAAGGTTCAGGAGAGGACAGCTTTTTATTCAGCTGATCTAACAAAAATTCCTGGTACTGTATCATGTGAAATTGACAGTTTAAAGCCCTGGCAGAAAGAGTAGCAGATGTATAAACCTTTTTTCCCCATCTCTCTAATGCTCTTGATTCTCTTTCAGATGGTAGGGGGTTTTTGGCAGAGGCAGCTGCAACACCTTTAGGGCCCTGAAAAATGGTTTCTGGGTCTGCAGCATGGGCCTTATACAAGTGGAAGTGAGAAACCGGGACCCTGTAGTATCTGTCAGGTTTGGCAGGGGCCGGGGGAAGAGAATCAGGGGCAGTACTGGCATCATTGTATGCACCATCAACAACTGATAGTACAGGTGGTATGGCTAAAGGCCTATGCTGTGGTAAGTGTAAAAAAGTCCTTAGCCTTTTCCTTGAATCAGAAAAATCCTGACCCTGCCATTGGAAGTGTTCCCTCATTGAGTATAGAGTTTCCCCAAAAGAAAATTCTTCTGGAGGGGAGGCAGAAGGAATGGAGTCTTCTGCATCAGAATCCTCATAAGGTGAGTATGGCCCTTCCTGATGGTCAGATAAATCTGAACCATCCGAGGAATAGTCAGAGGAGAGAGGTTCAGGGGGGTTCAGTCCTAGGCCTCTTTTCAGGAGGGGGTTGTGAGGCCCTGTCTGGGTGAGGTTGGGATGCCCTGATCAGAGAAATAAGGTCCTCAGCAAGGCTGAGAATCTGAGAACTTGAGGTAGGTCTGTGAGAGGGAGCTTTTGTAGGTAAGGCCTTGGAAAGTTTAGCTGCTTTAGCCCTGGAGAAGGCCTTGATAGACATAGAAGCAGGGGGTCTAGCTGCCCCACGTGCAGGAGTAGAGATGTCCAACGGAATGGTGTCGGACAAATCTTGTGTGCCTGCTTCTTCAGAAGGAATTTCTGTATCCGACTCAGCCGGGGCCTATGTGGCCTCGGTAGTCGGAGGCATGCTTTCGGCCGAAGGAAGAACCGAGGTCTCGGTTTCAGCCGAAACGGAGACACTCGTGGTAGGCCTAACCGTGGTTTCAGCTGAAACCGCGGGCCGTGAGTGTCGGTCCTTTTCCTTGCGTTTTTTAGCTAAATGTGTAGTCGGAGTCTCCGACGGCATTTTATATGCAAAATCGGAGCCAAAAAACTCTTCAGCAAACTCCGACCGACGTCTAAGTGTCCGTCGGTTGAAGGAAGCACAGGCTAAACAAGCTGATACGTCGTGGTCTGGGCCTAAGCAAGGAAGGCAGTAAGAGTGGAAATCCTTATGAGGTATTTGTTTCCCACAAGTTAAACAATTATTTACTTTGTCTGACATCGGCTGAGGCAAGAAAGAGTCCCCAACAGGGTACTTAGCTTTTTTAGAAGTCTTCGGTAGCTGAAATCTCTGGATCTGACCGACCGGCACTTGCGAACAGCTTCTGCTTCGGGCACCGCGCGGCAAGAAAGACTGAGGAAAATGGCGTCGGCTGATGCCTTTATACCCCAGGAGCTATGACGTCGGGTGAAGTGCGACATCAGCCGAGGCCAGACCCAGGCTTTGGAATCCGGCCGACCGAAGGGCTGCCTGAGGCAGGACAACCCATATGTTATGACTGCAGATGCATCCTTGAAGGACATCCTCTAACTGCGGCTCTACAAGAGGCCTCTAAAGAATCAAAACCACATTGCAGAGTATGTTTTCCCACCTGTTCAACTGCATGCAATAAATCCTGCATTTCTTTATAGTCAGGAGCTTCTGAGCTTGTAAGCATTTTCTGTTTTAACTGAGCCATTAAATATTGTTGGTACTTAAGCACGTGAAACTGTCAATTTAAAGCCCTTACTGCTAAAGTTGCAGAAGTGTAAACTTTCTTCCCCCATCTATCCAATGCTCTAGAATCTCTGTCAGAGGGGACTGGATTTTTTGCAATGGAAGCCTTAAACCCCTTTGGGAACCCTGAGAAATGGTTTCTGGGTCAGCAGAAGGGTTTTTATAAAGACACTTGTGAGAGTCAGGGACTCTATAATACCTATCTGGCTTGGCTGGTGCAGTGGGCAAAGAATCAGGAGATAAGCTGGATTCAGAGAACACATCATCCACAATATCTAACACAGGCGGAATAGCAAGGGGCCTGTGCTGAGGCAATAAAAGGAAGTCCCTGAGCCTTTTCTTGGATTCTGAATAATCCTGACTTTCCCAATGGAAATGCTCCCTCGTGGTATTTAAAGTTTCCCCAAAAGAATAATCCTCAGGAGGGGTGGCTGAAGGGATAGATTCTTCAGCATCAGAGTCCTCAAAGGGGGGTAGGGAGTATCCCTGATCTGAAGAGGAATCAGAGGAAATGGAAACCTGATCAGAAGAATCATAGTCTGTATCCTGCCTAGGCCTTTTCTCAGGAGGGGGATGGGAACCCCTGATTAGAGTAATGAGGTCTTCGGCCATTTTGAGCATCTGTTTCTTAGGCATGGAGCACTGTCCAGGAGAATGCTGTACTTGCTTCTTTGTCTTTAATGGTGTTTTTGCCTTGGCTGTTCCTTTAAATTGTGAAGGTCTGAAAACACCCTCAGAAGCCGATGCCTGCTCAGCGGCTCTGGACCCATCTGAGGGATTAGTTTCCGTAGGCCCAATACCTTGAGTTTCCAGAGGCCTAGTTGTCTTCACGTGGGAGTCGGAGGCGGCCTGTGGCTCTGAGGTAGCGGGTGTCAGGGGCTGCGAAAGCGCCAAACTGAGAACCAGCGACTGGCCTAGAAGAGGCTTCGTAGTTGGTTTTGGACCTCGGATGCCCGTCTTTAACCTTGTCTTTGCGTTTTTTATGAATTGCGGTCGTCGGTTGTTCAGACGGCATTGTATAATTGAACCTTCGGCCAAAGTAGTGCAAAGCAAAATCAAAACGTCGTTTTATAGTGCGTTTGTTAAATCTAGCACAAAACCGACAACTAGTGACGTCGTGATCAGGGCTAGGCATGGAATACAGTAAGAGTGGAAGCCCTTATGAGGTATTTGCTTCCCACAAGAAATACAATTATTAACTTTTTCTGACATTGGTCTGAGGCAAGAAAAAAGTTTCCCCAACAGGGTACTTAGCTTTATTGAAGACTTCGGATCTGAAATTCGACTTCGAAAATCTTAGGAGTCGGCCGACCGGCACTTGCGAACTGCTTTTGCTTCGGGCACCATGCGGCAAGATAGACTGAAGAAAATGGCATCGGATGCATCTTATATACACCTGGCGCACTGACGTCAGGGAAGAAGCGACCGCAACCGACTCCGGACCAAGACTTTGGAACTCTGGCCGACTGCGGGACCGCCTTACGGCAGGATAACTCAAGTGTAATGACTGCAGCATTGTAACACGATGAACATCGTGCTCCTTACCTTTTCTCAAGATCCTACCACCTATACTTTTTAGCCCATTTACAACATCCAGTACTAATTTTACAGTTTATTTAAATCTTGACTGAAATTTTCTAGTAATTTCTTTTTTAATCATACATAACATTAAATTCAGTAAAACATTACAATGCCTAGACAATTCAGATCATATACCTCAGCTCAGAACAATTTTCTTTGTTATTACTATTTGTTCCTTCAACGTTTTTGTTAAGGTACTCCACAGAGAAATTTTTAAAACTCACCAACTCATTACATTCTCAAAAACATGTTCCCAATTTCTCTCTCTTTCCTATCATATCTCCAACATTTATTTATACCCCAGGAAAAATCCCCTGAAGCTTATTTGGGTTACATATATGCGCGCGTGCGCACACACACACACACACACACACACACACACACACACACACACACACACACACACACACACACACACACACACAAACACCACATCCATGCAAAAATTCTAAACCTTCTGGACTTTGCTGCATACTTGTGAGACTCACAGATGCCCTCCCTTTTTCCTTCGTAATTTGAATTTCTATTCTGTTTTCCCAAACTTTTCTAAACTGTTATGATGGAATTTTACAGTTATCATGCATTATTTTATACAGCCCACTATCTCCTTTTTAACAGCGGATTATATTACAGGCTTAACTAAAAACTGTAGCAAAGCTGGTCTTTAACTTAGCACTCCCCTATCAGTTTCTCTTTGCCTATACTCTTATCAATTCCAGATAAGGAAGGCAGTCTTTAACCTGCAGTCTAAACTAGTGGTTAGTATTATCCCAGTCTCTTACCTTTCCTTCCCAAGTTAATTGCTTTAAACACCTTGTTTCCTCTGCCAACTCCCTCTAGTATATTCCAGCCCTGTCTTATTTTCTAGGATTAGCTCTTACAATGTTTTCTACTACTTTCAAAATGTAATACATTTGAAATAAGGCAACCATGAAGTGATAAGTGACCCACAAGTAAAGCAAATATAAGAAAGATTGTTCAGTGTCTATCAAAAACATTTAATAACAAATAAAACAAGTGTTTATGCCTCAAAAGTAACACACTTCATGCACGTGTAAATCATCAACAGAAGTCACATTATGTCATATTCAAGAAAATCAGAAACATTCGGTCATGGATATTAATAATTCAATCTTTGTCATTTTAAAATGCATTTAAAATTCAATGCATCACGGATATCCTTTTTTTTAAGAACAAATTTGTTTTCTATATCACTCTCCCTAAGACATTTTTCCTGGTCATCTAGAACAAATAAATAAACACTTTTTGTATTTTAAGCAACTTCTTGTGTCCCTATATAGGCTCACTGAATATATTTTGTTTAAAGATGGCATATAAGTGTTCAGAAATTCTTATAATCAATGGTCTTGTTGACCCCCACCCCCAATAAATGCTTACATCCACTATACACAGCAATGCAAGTAAGTAAATATCACTGACTTCCACATCTACTCCATCACCTTTAAGAAATACTTATTTTTCCCTCACCCTAACCTTCCTCTCCTCCTGTTATTTGAATGATCCACTCTGAAATTTGCTTTATAAGTAATAAACTCATTCATTTACATGTCTACAAATTTCAATGCTATATAATATTTTATCTCGTATTACTGATGGTATATGAACATTATTTTACATGTCATACGTGTTTTAATATTTATATCAATCTGTGTATTTACAGTACATTGTAATATGGTGTTAGTTTTCACCTGTTTATATCTACAGTGGATATAAAAAAGTGTACACACCCCTGTTAAAATGCCAGGTTTTTGTGATATAAAAAATGAGACCACAATAAATCATTTCACAACTTTTCCCACCTTTAATGTGACCTATAACCTGTACAATTCAATTGAAAAACAAACAAATCTGTTAGGGAAAAAAATATAAAAAATAAAAAACGTACAATAAGCTGGTTGCATAATTGTGCACACCCTTAAACTAATACTTTGTTGAAGCACCTTTTGATTTAATTACAGCATTCAGTCTTCTTGGGTACACATCTGCCATCAATTAAAGAGACTCCGATCAACCCCAAATAAATTTCAGCTGTCCTAGCAGGATTTTCCTGACATTTACTCAGTTGCCTTCTACACAGCAAAAGCCATGGTTTGTAGAGAGCTTACAAAGCATCAAAGGGATCTCAGTGTTGAAAGGTATCAGTCAGGAGAAGGGTACAAAAAATATCCACAGCATTGGATATACCATGGAACACAGTGAAGACTGTCATCAAAAAGTGGAGAAAATATGGGACAACAGGGACGTTGCAAAGAACTGGACGTCCCTCCAAGACTTATGAAAATACAAGATGAAAACTGGTCTGGGAGGCTGCCAAGACACCTACAGCAACACTGAAGGAGCTGCAGGAATTAATGACAAGTACTGGTTGGGTACTACATGTGACTACAACCTCCCGTATTCTCCACATGTCTGACTATGGGGTATGGCTGCAAGATGGAAGCCTTTTCTTACACAGAAAAACATCCAGGCCCAGATACATTTTGCAAAACAATACATCAAGACTCCCAAAAGCATTGTGGGAAAATGTGTTATGGTCTGACGAGACCAAGGTTGAACATTTTATCCACGATTCCAAAAGGTATGGTTGGTGCAAAAACAACACTTCGCATCACCAAAAGAACATCCCCACAGTGAAGCATGGTGGTGGCAGTATCATGCTTTGGGGTTATTTTCTTCAGCTGGAACTGGGGCTTTAGTCAAGGTGAAGGGAATTATGAACAGTTCCAAATACCAGTCACTTTTGGCCCAAAACCTTCAGGCGTCCTCTAGAAAGCTGAAGATGAAGAAGAATTTCACCTCTCAACGCGACAATTACTCCAAGCATACATCCAAATCAACAAAAGAATGGCTTCACCAGAAGAAAATTAAAGTTTTGGAATGGCCCAGCCAGAGCCTAGACCTAAATCCAATAGAAAATCTGTGGGGTGACCTGAACAGGGCTGTGCACAAGAGATGCCCATGCAATCTGACATATTTCGAGCACTTTTGCAAGGAAGAGTGGGCAAATACTGCCAAGTCAAGATGTGCCATGCTGACAGACTCCTACCAAAGAAGGCTGAGTGCTGTAATTAAATCAAAAGGTGCTTCTGCAAAGTATTAGTTTAAGGGTGTGCACACTTATGCAACCAGCTTATTGAACGTTTTTTATTTTTTATATTTTTCCCCTAACAGATGTTGTTTTTTTTAACTGAATTGTACAGGGTGCAGGTCATATTAAAGGTGGGAAAGGTTTTGACAGGATTTATTGTGGTCTCATTTTTATATCATAAAAACCTGGCATTTTAACAGGGGATTGTACACTTTTTATATTGACTGTATCTTCTGCTCTTATACTTTTGGAGCTTTTATCCTCAAGCACCTTCTGAAAATGGATACATTTATCCAGTCAGACTTTCCTGGTAAACAATGGTCACTCAATCAATAAATAAATAACTACATACATACATTTTTTCAAAGATACTACATAGCAATTGGACCCATGGGCAATATAGCTGCACTGTGAACAGTGCTTGCACTTCTAAGCTCCCCTTTTTATATTAACACTTTTTCGTTCTGATGTTTATCAAAATTTGAGATTCTTACTTTAGTCATATGCCTTGGCAATGTAGCTTTTTTTTACTAGAATATCATGGAATGATATAATTTTACACCAGTTTTCAAAAAACAATATTTTTAATTTCATAAAAATCTATGAAAAAAGAGCCATTGCTGTTTCCCATTCATCATCTTCTTTGGTACCTTTATTAACTTTATCACTAGTCACATTTTCACTAGTTTCTAGTAATACTTTCTTAACACCTTCAGTAACGTATCTCACTGAGCAGTCTTTTTCATATTTACTTTGTAACAGAATTCTCTGTATATTTATTATTCTCTTTAAGGACCTGCATCTATAATCCTAGTCTCTCCTTATCTCTCAAACTCCCCCATCTTTCACCATTCTTTTTCACTTTGATTTATAACCTTCTGTTTGAGATGTATGCCTTAAATGCATAAAGTTAAAATATCCCTTAAAAATTAGGTAATTCTAAAAAGAAAAAAAAAAACGTTCATGGGGGAGAATCAAATTAACGCATTTAACTTTTGCTGTCCTTTCTTCCTGCAGTTGGTGACACTGTGATTCAGTGCGCTACCTGGTAAGCAAAATGTAAATAAAAATAAAATAAAATAAACATCCACAACCTCACCCCCAGTTGACAAAATATGCCTGATCTGTATACAAGAGTAAAAGGGACTAAAAACATTTACATAATGTGTACCTTACTACCCATAACCAAGATTTTCCAGTTTCTTAAATTTTGAATTACGCCTCTCTGCACCTCCCTGCACCCCCTAACTTATATATACTAACTACAGTATTTTGCCAAATTTTAGAGAAAAGGAAATATTATGACAAAAGACAACCTTAGACTTAATATACTATGTCTGCATTTTTCGTCTTGCTATTCTAGGACTCACATTAATGAGTTTTGGAATATCGGGCAGTTAACTGAACAAAGCCTTCCAGATCTCACACTCTTCTCTTCTAACATCCACATTTCCACAGGAACATTGGCTGTTCCCAGAGATTTCCCTGTTGACTAACTATACATCAATGTTTTTAGATCATCTCTTCCTATCAGCTATTAATTCTTGAGCCTCATCTTCCTCGAACATTAGCAAAACTTCACCCCCCTTTCCCCCCCTAAAGGAGAGATAACTATCCCAGCCGAGTGTAGCCTCCCGGACATCTCAAATGCGCAGGTGAAAGCTGCTCTCTCTAAAGCTAAAAACACAGCATCAATGGGACCGGATGGTGTCCCCGGCTGTGTGCTACACGAGCTAAATGAGGAATTAACCCCGCACATAAGGCAGCTGTTTAATCTCAGCCTTACCACAGGATACGTGCCCAAGGAGTGGCGTACGGCAACTGTGGTCCCACTCCACAAAGGCGGCGCCTACGGACCCTGGTAATTACCCCATAAGCTTAACAAGTCTAGTCTGCAAAGCTATGGAGAGGATCATAATGGAACTCATAAACAAAGATATAGGGGACTTGCAGACATTGGACCCGACCCAGTTTGGCTTTGTCAAGGGAAGATCATGCTTTTTGAACTTGGTCGACTTCTTCAAAACAGTCACCAAGGCCATTGATGAGGGAAAGGCAGTCCATACAGCCTACCTTGACCTTGCAAAGGCTTTCACACAATACCCCACTCGGTATTGTAGAAAACTTACCAGCTTAAATGTAAACCCATATGTCACAAGATGGGTTGCAAACTGGCTTAAGGACAGAACCCACAGGGTTAGAGTTGCTGGCGCTGTGTCAGACTCCAAGCCGGTCACAAGTGGTGTCCCACAGGGCTCGGTCCTTGGCCCCTATTGTTTGGCATCTACTTCTCAGAAGTACAGGCCAGCATGGGAGGACTTTGGCTGACAAAGTTTGCAGACGACTGCAAACTGGGCCATAGTGGAAAGTGCATCGGACACGGATATCCTTCAGAAGGACTCACGGAAACAGATAGCTGGTGCCAGAGCCATGGCCTGAAGTTAAACGCCAAAAATGTATAGTCATACCCTTCGGGAAAAACAAGGTAACCCCAAGCTACCATATAGGTGGCAATCCACTAAGCACAGAAGAGGTTATCAGGGACCTGGGGACCCAGGTTGACAGTGGCCTTTCTTTTGACACTCACATTGCTAAAGTGGTTAGAAAGACCTTCTACATTGCCCACCTGATCATGAAGGGAATCACATCCAGATCTAGTGAGGTCATTGTTCCCCTGTACTCTTCACTTATCAGACCAATGATCGAGTACAATGCCCCATTCGGGATGTATCTCACCCGACATCTGCAGCAATTGGAGAGACCCCAAAAGTTCCTCACCAAAAGGATAAAGGGACTCCAAAATCTGTCATATGCTGCCAGATTGAAGAAACTCCAGCTCTATTCAGTCGCATACCGTCTGCTCAGAGGTGACATGTGCCTGACATACAAGGCCATGTCCAACCCGGAATTAATGGACATGCTACACCTCAAAAAATCCAAATCCACCAAAACCACTAGAGCAAGCGACTTAAACCTTAGCACGGATATAAATAGGACGTGCTGAAGGGATAGATTTATCACTCAGAGACTCCCTATGCTGTGGAATAAAATCCCGGTCCATGTGAGGCAGAGCACCTCGCTGACTCTGTTCAAGAGAAATCTAGACCTGTGGATGGGAGATCGTAGGTTTACCCCGGGAATCATCTCTGTGTCACTGCTGGACAGAGGCACAACAAACTAATGGGCACAGTATTTTTCATATAAGGTGGCGTAAGCCACAAAAATTTGGGCTAGGCTTATAAATGCCTTAGGGCAGATAGCCTAGTATAAACCTATGAACCTATGAACCTATGAAAATGAAGTCTTATATTTCTAGTTGTTCCCTTTCTTAGGTTTCCCCATTCCTTTGTTTTATAGAAATTTTCCTAAAAATTCCAAAATAACTCTGATATGTCTATACACTGGCTATTTTTCTTGTCATAAATTCCCCAAGTTTGGCTATAATTCTTTTTATTATCCAAGTCATTGTGCAAAATATTTTTGCACTCTAGAGTTGTTACCAAAACAGATGTAAACAACCACCTTTCTAAACTCAAACATATGGTCCAAATACCCTCTTATTTTTCTTTTAGCATTCTGTAGTTACACCTGTTTTTGTTTTGAGGTTTACCTTCGTCAGCAATACTTTATCCTTTGTCAACGCCTCTAAATAATTCTTATTACTCCATCAAACCTGCTAAATAATTCCTCTTACGCACTTCCTCTCTCTCTTTTGCTCTTATTTGTACCATGCTTGAAAGGCAGAATGTAATGTTATCTCACTCATTAGCTATGCCCTCTGAAGTAACTTCCATCTTCAATAACAACTCTTGAATAGTACCTACTACCCAGTCCTTAAACTCCTCACTTTTTAAGAAATACGCAGGAAAGCACCAATGTCTTATTTTTACATTATTATCTGTATCTTTACCTCAGACTAATTTGATATACTCACTGGATGAGTCTCAACATTTTCAGTTCATTGCACATGCTCCTGTGAAATATAACATCTATCCAATCTAGTTAATTTATTTTATCGTGAAGAATAATATGCACAATCTGAATTCACATCTTGCATACCACATATTCTCATACATTTCTTAAGAAAGCTACCACTTCTTGTGATATTTTCCCTTTTAGTTCCTCCAACACATCCTATTACAAATCAGGCTCTAGTTACTACCCATAAAGAATATCCCCGTTGAAAACTTCTTTATTTATTTATTTTACATTTGTTTACCAGGAAAGTGTGACTGGATGCATGCCCATTTTCAGTGGAGGCCCGAGGAGAAAAGCTCCACAGTTAAATTTTAAGCAAAATATAAGGTGTATACAGAAGCATTCAAATTTACATAGTACCAAACTTAACACTGATTAGTAACATAGCATTCAAGTTTAAGATTTAACATATTTACATAGAATGAACACAGCTTTTACAGTTTTAGGTTGAGGCATTACATAATGGTGAACATTGTTAGTAGGGGTTGCTTTTTTTGCTTTATACAGTTGACATGTGAGCAAGTTAGCCAAAGTAGGGAGTATAGCAACAAAGAGAGCAAAGATTAGACATAGTAGGGAGTATAGTAGCAGGAGAAGAGACAGAGATGGGGAATTGGATAGCAGGTTAAGTAAAAGCAGGAGGAGTAAGTAGCTTAAGTATAGAGTAAGACTAGCGGTGTAAAGAGAAAAGTGTAGTGGATAGATAACAGAGTATCCTAGCAATGACATATGGATATTGACTAAAGGGTTAGAATTAGAGGTGGAAATGGAAGGAAGCTAGAGAAGTTGCATTCTTTTGATGATGAAGCTGAAGTCAGAGGGCAAGAGTAAGGGGAGAGGGTGCATTCTAAGCTTCATAATACTAGTTTTTGGGGTCTATAAATAGATACCAAAGTAATCATCACCCCCCATCAATAACCCCTTAATACCAAAAACCTACTAGTATTGTCTCGGTTTCCTATTTTACCACTATTTGGGCCAGTCTTTAAACCAGTATTACTACTCCTGTTCACCTTGGTCTCTGATATTTTGGCAAATCTCTACCAGGAAACTAGCTAAGTTAAGTACAAACTTGCAGTGTTAAAGATTGTACTGCATTTCATTTTTCTGTCTATTTAATTGTTTCATTGAATATTGTGTCTGTCTCTCTCTGTAGTTATTTATTTTTATATTTAATTGTTTCATAGAATACTGTGCTCTCTCTCTGTCTCTGCAGTTAGTTTCTGCCCACCCTCCCTGTTCTTGTCTTGTATTAATCTTGGTGGCTTTGGAATTGCCCGCCCCTCCTGTAAAATTTGTGTCTGAACACTCCTCTCATTCGCTCACTCAACCGAGTGCAGTGAGATCATATTTTGACTTCAGACACTCCTACCAGTCCCATATGTTCAGCTCTATCCCAGCTCTATTCCAGTCTATTGTCACTAGCTCACTCTACCTAATACAGGGAGAACATTTGTGAAGGGTAAGCCACTTAGGTCCTTAATTTTGAATTATCTTCTGTTTCTCCTTTTTCCCTTTCCACTTTCCAAAAAAAAAAAAAAAATGTTCTAAGCTTGTTTCCTGCCTTTCCTTAACTAGTCTAGTCCAGATACAGATTTGCTGTACCCAAGACTGTTTTTAAGCTTCTGAGCCCCCAAAGCCTTTCTGTGTTGGAGGGAAGCCTTCTAGCTTATCAGTGGGAGTGGTAAGCACTAGGTAGCCTATCTACCACAAGAGTGGTTTCTGGCCCAGAAATTGTAGTTTATTGGCCGTTTGGGCAGTTTTTCCATCTTTTTCAACCTTCTGGTTTAAAAGCCCACGTTTGCGCTGGTTTCCCACCTTTCCTATACCAGTTTTGTCCAGATACAGATTTGCTGTATCCAGGATTGTTCATAAGCTTCTGAAACCCCCAAGCCTTTCTATGTTGGAGGGAACATTCTAGCTCATCAGTGGGAGAGATAAGCACTAGGTAGCCTATCTACCACAACATCCAGGTACAGATTCTTAGTTTTAGCACTTGAATTTGCTTATTCGTGCTCAGCACTTGTTCAGAACTTGTTGTGAGCACTAAATAAGATACAAATTATTACAGCACTCAACCTTCTTCTTTACCTACAGGAAAACAGTTTCTGTACTTACTTTCCTCACTTGCTTAGAGAAAAACAGCTCTTATGCTCACTTTCCAAACTTGTCTAGAGGAAAGTAGTTTTTTATTCAGGCATGTCCAAGGGTCAGCTCCCGGTGTTCTCTCCTGTCTATCTGATGAATCTGAGCATCTTGGGGCAATGTAGCAATTGCCTCATGTACAGAGACAACCCTCTCCTCCTACCACCCAACACCACAACCTGAGAGAGATGCACTTATCTAGCCAAACTGGAGGTAAAGCTCTTTCCAACCACGAATGAACTTGACAGTCAAGAGGAGAAGGTAAACACTTGCACCACATATTCCTACTAAACCTAAACCACCAAAATCCACACACAGAAACATTCACGGAGGCTCTCAATAATAATCTGCTCAAGCAACAGGGACCTCCAAAGCAGAAACGCAAGCAACCTCCACCCATACCTCTCAACCTGGAAACATCAAAAATCTGGACAAGGCCCATGTAAAATAGGTACAAATCTGTATACATAATTACGTAACCCCACCCACTCCAACGGAATTGTGGGATGTCAACTTTCAAACACAAACTGAAGAACAGACAACCAAAATATGGCACCACTGACCCCCTGCAGCCATTCCAATGTCCCATTACCTGGCGATTTCGCCCCATTTACCATAAACACTAATGTGTGCATACTGCTTTACCTCTACAATGACTATTTGGATTTTATTTTGACATCTGCTAAACAAAGCGATACTGTCTCAGTGAAAATAGACTTGGCATTAAAAACTTCTCTGCCCTTGAAACTCACATTCATTGAAACAGCATTGAAACCCATGCATCTGGCCACTGGTGGATAAAGATTACCTTTGGGCTGTTTTCAAATCATAGGCCCCTTGCACACAAAACAAGACACAATCATGTGTTCTTTGATACACCTTCCTGAATTTATTAAATTATACTCCTTATATAACACAGCACACTTGTTCGACTTAGAGCGCATTTTAAATTTGTTTGAACATTTTCCAGTAGACAATGAAACAAAATGCAAGAACCAATAATGACAAAACTGCCCAATTCAGAACATTTCCATAATAAAAGTCTACTTACACACACACCACACACACACACACACACACACACACACACACACACACACACACACACACACACACACACACACACACAGACGATCTTCAGTCTTATGTTTCAACCAATAATGCTGAGAGAAAAGGTTTGAAGAACCTCCCTGCAACTGTATATCCAATGTATAACCAGGAGCATAACAGACCTAAGCTCCTGCAAATAGCCTACCCGTCCTCCATCACAGTTGTTTTAATGGGATTCTCTACACCATTCCGAGATGAAGCTGGATCATATCACAACTGGTCGCTTTTATCTTGGTGAAGCTCAACTCCCTGGGGCAATATCTTAATGTGGGCCAACAAGGGCAATTGTCCCATTTTTGTGTTTCTGTGACTGTATATTTGGTAATCCCCCACCCCTTGCAAGCATTGCTCTCTCATTGTTTTACTGTCTCAGTCTCCCAGACAAGGTTACCACCGGTTGTTAGCATTCATTTGTAACCTCGTCCAGCTGCATGGCACCAACATGGAGCAGAGAATTCAATAGTAAGAGCAATCATTTATATTTAAACAGAGGGACATGGGCAGGATAGTTATACAAGAAGATAGGCAAGGCACCCTTTTCCTAAATGCGTGGCCATACTTTTTTGCAAAAGTGCAGATAAATCGCTAGCAACATGGATGGGAGTACATTCACCGCTAGATACAGTTTAGTATCCCTTAAGTCAAAGACTGAAATTGTTTGCAAGCTCAGAGGTTCTAGCAGGGCTATCTTTACAAATGATTAATTTCAGCAGTACCTTCACACTACCGTATATCAGTTGCTAACAGTTATTGCCTAAAAAGCACGTAATGTGCTTAAACCAGTAAATAGATTATATTGATTGCTACACACATACAGAATATTGACTGCTAATACTCAAGTAATGTGCACACTTCTCAGCACCACAACTAATTCAAATACCAATAACTAGAAAAGTTAACACAGTGCAAGAGACTAACAGTACCAAAAATGGCTTTAGAGCTGAGAGTGGATGAGTACTGCAAACAGCATTCATGACAAAAAAAAAAATTACACCTTCCAGGTGAATCAGAAATCAAATAGAGAAACAACAGCTTAAGCCATAGAAATGACAGCCGTACATCAGCAGAAGCTGCAGATGCTACACAAGAAGGGGGGGAGTAGGGGGAAAAAACCACAATGGCGCCGAGTCCCAAACACTGACTTTTTAGAGGAACACAAAGACCTATGCGTTTGTCGTGAGAAAAAAGAAAGAGCAGAATACACACACATCTTTCTGCAAATAGCTAGCTCTCCCCGCACAAGTGAAGTGCAAATAGAAGAGCCGTTAAGCTCTTGCATTACAAGTGAAGTGCAATACCTTAAATAGAAGAGTCGTTAAGCTCTTGCATTCGCGGCCGTTCTGATGCCAGCTCGCATATATCCTCCATTCCTCCTCTCTCTTTCCGCCTTCATATACTCCATATAATAAAATCCTGCTTGCAATTGTGGCCAGCCGGAAATGTGAGCTTCCTCAGCTCAATTCTGACTGGCTGGTAGCCCTGATGGCAATGACATCATCATGCACATGATTACGTCATCGCCGACAGTGCAAAAATTAAAATCAAAAGGGAAATAAATCGGAAATGAAGGGGTGCCACTTGGGAATTGTGGCACCCCTTCATCTGGACCCCAAAACCTGGTAAAAACAGAGTAAATTGGTATGGTTGGGAGGTATACCTCCACCCCCCAACACAACTCAAATGACACATAACCCACAGATTCAGTGTGCCACTCGACCACAGCCCATAAGGCAAATCAACGTACCCAACACACTAGTCATAGGTGACTCTATAGTCAGGCACACTGATGTTCCACTCACCAGGCTAAACAAGGAGAAGGTTACTGTCAGCTGCCTGTTGGGTGCAAGGATCCGCCACATAACCCACGCACTCAGGTCACTCCACAACAAGTACAAATATGGCTTTGTCATTGTCCATGTTGGTGTGAATGACCTGAGACATACCTCCCTGGACTACATGAAAAGAGACATGGAAGAGCTCTCCGATTTTGTAGTCCAAGCAGGTATAACCCTAGCCCTGAGTAGCATCCTGCTATCACCCAGAATGATACTGCAGTACAAGGACAAAATGATTGACTTCAACAATTGGATAAGCTTCTGGTGTCACTCTAAGGGGATCCAGTATCTGTCTGACTGGGATGACATGGTCGACAGACCACGATGCTTTGTGAGAGATGGCCTGCACCGGTCACCTATGGGATTCCGGATACTGGCTAAGGCTCTTGCTGCCTCTATAGTGCCTTTTTTAGGCAAGGTTCAAATGACAAATTCACCACCGTAACAGGCTAGCAAAAACTGAGGGTAATGCTACTCAATGCTAGAAGTCCAAATCTCAAAATGCACTCCCGCGAGGCACTCCTTAAAATGGAGAACATCGGCATCTGTGCAGTGACTAAGACCTGGTACAAGGCTCTAGACAGCACCCCTGCATTATCAGGCTATAACTCATGCCACACTTTTCGGCCACCTAACCTGGACCGGAACACCAAAGGCAGAGGTGTGTCCATATTCATTAAGGATATTCACACTTCCAGGCTAGTTGCTCAGCATAATGCATCCGAAGTTATCCAAATGCAACTAACTGTGGGCAAAACTGCAATCCAAATTGTAGCTTGCTACAGATCTCCCACCATGCCCCAGGATTCACACTCCTCTTTTCTTGATATACTGGAAAATATTAGGGTTTGACCAAACACACTAATAATGGGCGATTTCAACTACCCCACCATTAACTGGGAAAACTACTCATGTAACAACTCCTTCACTCAACGCTTTCTGGAATTGATAAATTCTAATGCCCTGGAACAACTTATCCACACCACCACCAGGGGCAACAATATTCTAAACGTAGTCATTATCAACATGAGTGACCGGTGTTCCACACCTGAAGTGAACTCCTCGTTGGTCAGATCCGACCATAAGCTAATCACCCTAGATATCCACATCCTGCCCCCACCCCCATTAAGGAAATCACGGTAAAATATTTCTCCAAAGCCAACTTCATGCTTCTTAAGACAGAAGTGGCAAACTTCATGACACCCATGCAGATGGACAATACAGTTATGACTGCTGAATCCTACACAGATGCACTCTATAAGTACTTACATGAGTGCATGGATCGTGCTATCCCAAACAGAACCAAGATGCTATCCTCCAAAAAAAGGAAGCCAATCTGGTGGTCCCCTGCCATAAACAAACAAACTCTACAACAGAAGGAAGAAACTGTTGCAAAAGAGAGTAAAATCACATGACTGGAGGAGTTCCCTGGTCAGCCTCAGTAAGAAGCTGAGATCCCTTATAAGATTATCCAAAGCTAGCTACGAAAACAAAATCGTCACTGATTCTAGTGACAACCACAAAGCATTCTATAGCTATGTCAAGAATCTCAATGGCAACACCCAGATCTGCTCTGAGTTACAGCACAACGACATGAAAATTACAGAAACAACTGATATTGCCAATGTCCTGGCAGATAGGTTCAGTGCTAACTTTACCCCCCTCTCACCCCCTAAAGGACTCATACCTATACAGGAAGAATGCAAAGTCCCTGTAATCACAACTATGCAGGTAAAAGCTGCACTCTCTAAAGCCAAAACACAGCACCCATGGGACCGGACAACATCCCAGACTGCGTTTTACATGACCTTCAGAATGAACTGGCTTCCCACCTTGTTCAATCATAGTCTCACATCAGGCTTTGTGCCCACTGAATGGTGCACAGCAACAGTTATCTCACTCCACATAGGGGGCAGTCACCAAAGCTGTAGACAAGGGTAAGGTGATTCAAACAGCCTATCTTGACCTCGCCAAGGCTTTCAACACCATCCCCCATTCTGGAATTACAGCTAAACTCACTAAACTAGGTACAAATCCCTACATCACAAGATGGGTTGCCAATTGGCTCATTGACAGAACCTACACTGTAAAAGTTGCAGACTCCAAATCTGACTTCAAACCAGTGACAAGTGGAGTACCACAGGGTTCAGTCCTGGGACTTCTCCTGTTTGGTATCTAGTTCTCTGAAGTACAGGCCAACACAGATGGCCTTTGGCAACTGATGTTCGCAGATGACTGGAAACTAGGAGCCATAGTTGAGTCCTCAAATGATGTGGACATCCTACAGAAGGGCCTCACTGAGACAGATGCCTGGTGTCAGAGCCATGGCTTCAAGCTCAATGCCAAAAAGTGCATTGTCATCCCCTTTGGTAAAAACTCTGTACCCATGAACTACCACATAGGCGGCAGTCTACTTAACGCCGAATGAATGATAAGAGACCTGAAGACCCAGGTGGACAGTAGTCTCTCCTTTGATAATCACATCGCCACAGCAGTCAGGAAATCCTTCTGCGTGGCACACCTCATCACAAAAGGGTTCTCATCTAAGAAAAAAAAGAGGTCATTTTTCCCCTCTGCTCAACACTCAGACCCATTATAGAGTACAATGCCCCTTTTTGAATGTACCTTACAAGATATCTGCAGCAGCTGGAAAGGCCACAGAAGTACCTCACAAAGAGGATTATTGGCCTCAAACAGATGCCCTACACTGACTGTCTCAAAAAACTCCAGCTTTACTCCGTAGGATATCGCCTACTCTGAGGTGATCTCTGCCTAGCATATAAAGCTATGTTAAACCCAGAGCTGTTGGACATGCTACACCTAAAGAAATCCCAATCCCTCCGAGCTAAATGCTCTAGGAACCTAAACCTTGTCACCACAATAAATAGGACATGCTGGAGAGATAGATTCCTGTCCCAGAGACTTCCCATACTCTGGAACAAGCTACCCATCTATGTCAAGCAAAGTTCCTCATTAGCACTCTTCAAGGAAAATCTTGATAAGTGGATGGGAAATAGGAAATACACCTTGGGGATCACTTCTGTGGCTCTGCTCGACAGGGGCACAGGAAATAACTTTCTTGGGTGGCGTAAGCCAGGGAACCTTGTTGGCTAGGCTTACTTAGGCCCTTGGGCCGATAGCCTAGTACCTACCTACGAACCTATAAAAATCTTACCTTTTTCAAATTCGCATTGCCATTTCTATACAGAAGCATCTTCCATAACATTGTTATTTGCATCATACACTTCATAATATAATTCAATTTTTTCTATACATTTATTTTATTTTATTTTACATTTGTTGACCGGGCTAGTCTGGCTGGATACATGTCCATTTTCAGCAGAGGCCCGAGGAGAAAAGCTCCACTAAATACTAAGTACATTACATAAACAAATCATTACTTTAAGAAATAGCAAAAATTGGAGTCATATCAACACAAAGAATGAAAGATCATTTCAAAAGAGAAACAAGTTTACAATATGCAGTTCATTACATGAAAGCAAATTGTACATAAAATGTACATACTTAAATCTGAACAGTGAAAGGAAGAGAAATGAAAAAGGTAGAGATGAATAGAGTGAAGGAGAGATAGAGTATGAGAAAATGGTTAGTCAGGTGTACTGCAGGAACAAAGCCAATGATTTTGGTAGTACAGTTTAATTTTCTGTTTGAAAATGTACATGTACACCATCTACATCTGCATTCAAAGTTAATGCTGGCAAAGCAGCAATTCGGATAAAAAAATTACTCCTAAACATAAGACAATTCTTTTGAATATATGTTTTCATTTTCCAGCTTATATGCCTAAACTACTGGGTGGCTAGCTGATATTGCATGTAGTTGCTTCTCATCAGTACTTGAATTCGTATCACATTTTCTCCAAACCTTTTGCTTCAATAAAAACACTGAAGAAAAAAATAGACATTTTTAAAACCTGCAATGGTCTTTAAACTCAAAACACACAAAACTATAAACACTTTTCAAAACAGAAAATCTATCCCTCAAAACTGGAGCTGTTTCTACAAACTGATGGCTGCATTCCAGGTATTACGTTCTCTAAGGTGACTTACTTTTAGTCTTAACAAAAAGTACATTGGCTAACCTTAAACAAGCTAACTGTGAACGGTTATACTTAATGCACTGCACTGTGAGACAATTGCTTGTGTAACTATGCACTATCCACATTTTCAGATAAACTGTTTGCCAATAATTCCTTTAAAAGATAATTACATTGTATCTTGCAAATCCACAGAAAATGTCATTTAGAACATACTGTCCACACCTTTCATAATTAACTACCTACCCCTGCAAGCTGTTTGTCTTCAGCCAAATATCAGGTACTAGTGGAAAATCCAGCTAGTTACATTGCAAATGCAAGAAAGAACAATCATGGTTCTTACTTTAATCATCTTCTCGTTTTTTTTTTTTTTTTTTTTTAACAAGTCTTTTACTATAACAAACTAAAAAACATTAAGGAGACATCCCCTCTATAAAGATCGCCATCACCCTCCTTTTCCCACTTTCTACAGAGGGTCAGGGTCTCAAATTAACTGTCACCATCGTTCTCGATTCACTGCCACACTCCTGCCTTCTTTGATGTTTATGCCTGACTGCCGCAGATCTTCTCTCACACAATCCATCCATACCTTTGCTGGCTTCCCTGGTTTCCTCTTGCCTGTTTCCTCTCAGCCTAAATCTTCTTTACCAAGCCTTTTCTGCTTTTCTGCACATGTACCTGAACCACAGTAATATGTTCTCTCTGATCTTTTCTGCAACTTCAGCTACTTTGCCTTTTGTTCTTATGCCCTTATTTATTCTTCTGTCCCACAGTGTGCATCCTACCACCCATCTCAGGCACTTATTTCCATCACCTCTAGTTTCCTCATCTGCTCTGTCTTTACTGCCCAGGTTTCTGTATCATACAGTATCACTGTTCACGCCACTGTTTTGTACACCTTATTTTTCAGTTTCTTTAGCATTCCCCTGACATACACTACAATTGACAGTCTATGCCGGTTGGCTGCAGCCCCTCTGATTCTAGATTTGACCTCTTCATTCGGACTTTCTCCTCAGCCACTTCTCCCAGGTACTTTAAGCTGTTAACCTGTTCCACATCATCTTTCCTTCTATCTCAATTCTCAGCTTCTTCTAAATTCCCCAATTTGCTGCCATTACCACTGTCTTATCTGTACTCGGTTACATCCCATGTGCCATCTGTTTTGCATTCCATTCCCCTATCCTTTGCTGAAGTTCTTGCTCATAGCCTGCCTATAATGCCACATCATCTGCATACAACAACTTTGTTGACCTGTCCCCTCCAACATGTTTGCTAATGTAATCCATCACCAGTATGAACAGCAGTGGGCTTACAGATGAACCCTGATGCACACCCACTCCCACTGAGAACTCCTCTATGAGAATGAATACTGTTCATACTTGAGCTTTTGGGTCCTTGTACATAGCCTGCACTAATTCTACCAGTAGTACTGGGACTGCAGACCACAACAGAACTGTCCAAATCAGCTTTCTTGGGACCTTGTCATATTGCTTTCTTGGAATCTAGGACTGTCCAATTGGACTCTTTCCTCATCTCTAGCTTTTTCTCAACTAACTGTCTCACTGCAAACAATGAGTCAGTTGTGCTGCATCCTGATCTGAATCCAAACTGTTCATCTTCCATCTTACTTTCTACTACTTTGCATATCTGTTTATCAATCGCCTTCTCCAGAGCGTTCATGCAATGTGACAGAAGTTTGATACCTCTGTACTGCCGACAGCTGTGGATGTCCCCTTTGTTCTTGTACACAGGCATGAATATGCTTATTCTCCAGTCATCTGGGATAAGCCTTTATCTCCACACTGCTATGAGAACCCTCAGGAGCCATTTCTCCACTCATATCTGCTGTGACCTCATCTGAGCCAGCTACTTTCCCTGACTTCATTTTCCTTAATGCTGTTCTTAAGTCTTCTATGTTGTGCCCCTCTTCTTCTCTGATGGTAGGCTGTGTCTGGGGTAGTACAGCTTCTGTGGGGTTTTCTTCATTCATAAGCTGCTGGAAGTACTCCTTCCATCTGCCTTTGATGTCTTGTGAACTGGTGAGCAGGTTGTTGCTGACATCCCTTATGAAAGGTGTCTGACTATCTTCTTTATCCTTCCATCTTTGCCTTGCAATTTGATATAGTTTCTTACTGCCACCCACTGGGTCACTTTCCAGAAGCTAGTAGAGTGCCTCTGATGCTCTGTTCTTTACTGCTGCAACTCCTTTCTTAGCTTGTTTGTTAGCCAACCAGTATTCCTTCTCAGCCTGGTCCATCTTTTCTATCGCCACTTTTTTCTGCACTTCGTCTTTCCTGCACTCTGCCTTTCTTTTGATGATTTCCTGGACTTCTGCATTCCACCACAAGCTTTCCTTAAGTACCTTATTTCCATACCTGGCTTGGCCACATATCTATTTTGTAGTCCTGACACATGCTATTTTGAATTGCTGCCATTCTTCTTCAACTCCACCTAGTTTCACTTCTTCCTGAGGTGCTAGAGTCATGAGTAATTCCTTGAATTGTTGTGCTTTCTCTCTAGTCAACTTCCAGGTCTTCTGCCTGGTTTCTGTTGACCTCAGAGTCTTCTCTGACCACTGCTTGCAGATGATTATGGCAACCAGAGCTTTACGGGGTCTGTGACATTTCATGGAATGGTTATTCAGCGAACAGACATTCAAACACCTATTTATCGAAGCCACTTTTCATCGAATGGTGAAAGTTAAGCAGGGCAGACGAGGTTGGCCAACCAAGTGACCGAGAAAAAAATATATAAATCCTGCCAAGGTGGGGGGATACACCCCCCAACTAAATATACCAACTCTGAGTTTGCACTACAGTGAGGAAAAGGGCAAATTCCAGATGGTGGGCAACAGCTGGTTTGCCCTAGTTAAAATTCACCATTCGATAAAGAGCAACTTCAATAAATAGGTGTTCGACGAATGGCTATTTACTGAATAGCCATTCAACGAAATGCCATAGACCCAGCTTTATGCAGTGGAGCAACTGCTTCACTGGGGATGACTTTGTAATCACGAATTCCACCCCAGTGCCCTTTCCTTACTAGAAGGAAGTCTACTTGAGTTGCATGTTGGACGCTCTTGTATATGATCGTGTGACTGTCTCTCTCTTTCTGAGCCATGCATTGGCTACCATCAAGCCATTTGCCAGACAGAAGTCTAGAATGGCCTCTCCTTCTTTATTCCTGTTGCCCCATCCATGTCGACCTAAACAATCCTGATATCCTGTTCCTTCTGTCCCAACATGTGCATTCAAGTTACCCATTGTCAACACTAATTCCAGTTGTCCTGCTTTATCTAATAGGTTCTGCAACTGCTGTCTGAATCTACTGTTCTCTTCACTATCACAAATATGCTGTGGGGTATAGGCTGAGATTATGAATACTGTCCTGTCATTAGACTGGAGTCTGATTGCCATGAGTCTGTCACTAATTCTAATGCCATCCCTCACTGCCTTCTAAAGCCTCTCTCACCACAATTCCTACTACGTTTCAAGCTTGTCCTCCTTCTAAATAGTAGACTCTGGATCCCAAACCAAGTTGGTTTGCTGGATTGCCCTTCCGTCTTGTCTACTGGATACATAGATGTCCAGCCTCTTCTGTACCATCATGTCATCCACTAAGCTCTGTCCTGTCAGTGAACCTACACTGAGTGTAGCAATCCCCTCTATAAACACAGGGAGATTATTATTAACTTTTAATTGTATATACAGTCCAATTAATGCATATTTGCATCCCCCAGAAGCCAAAGTTCACAACATTATTAACTTTAAGTTGCTTTTCTTACAGTCTTTCTTATCTTGCTATATTGCAAAGCCTTTGTTACATTAGAACTAGGAAAGAATACTTCCTTACCTTAATGTCACTAACATATTCAACAGAAACTAATAAACTTCTCTTCCCCACCTCACATTTGAAATAGCTCCATCTACACTTTGTACAGTGCCACTTTATCCTCATAACAAAATAACATGTGATATACTTCAGGAAAATTTTCTACAAACATTAACAAAAACTGTTTACTTAGTCACTACTTCAGTCCATCTAATGTCTTCTAACATTAATGACAAAGTGGGGTTTAAGTACTACAGTTTAGTTTAACACAGTCAACAAATTTCCAGTCTTTTTCATCCACTTCTTGGAAGAAGCACAGTTCACGTTCCTGTGGGATTGAAACTACAGCTCTTATTTTTATTCACTAAACTCACTTTGTAGTCCTCTTTTAGAACACTATGATCTACCAACACTAGTCTATGATTTAAATCCAAAGTGTTCTTGATTCTTTTGGTGAGCTCCTGTGCTTTTTTTCTATCACCCACATAATTTACTTTTAAAAACAGAAAAGGTTTCACTGGCTATGAGTATCTCTGGGCTTTCTTACTGACAGAAGATACAGTTCTCTTCAGCTTGCTGGCTCCCTCTGTTAACAAAAACTTTTTTTCCGCCATACCCTGGTTCGTCTGCAAAAAATATCTTTCATACTCCAAGAAAAAAATATTCTGAAAACAGCTGAACATAGCATCTGGAATCTCACACCTACTGTATACAAGACAAAAAGAGAGCTAATCAATAATTTTCAGTAAACATTCGGGTGTTCCCCAGTTTTAATGCTTTTTCCCTTATGTATCAATTTTTACCTGTAGTAGCTCTTTCTGCTGATATGACTGCATCTTTGCTAATATAAAGAGGATATAAAAAGAGTACATACCCCTGTTAAAATCCCAGGTTTTTGTGATATATGACAATAACCCCAAGCATGCATCCAAGTCAACAAAAGAATGGCTTCACCAGAAGGAAATTAAAGTATTGGAATGGTCCAGCCAGACCCAGACCTAAATCCAATAGAAAATCTGTGGGGTGACCTGAACAGGGAAGACAGATTTGGAGCGCTTTTGCAAGGGTGAGGCCATTTTTGCTTGGGCTGAAGGAGGGTCTCTGTGTTCATCAGTGGCAGTGACTAACATTGAGCAGCTTCCCTGCCCCCCGGAGAGGTGGTTACTGACTTGAAACTGTAGTTTTATTGGCCACTAGGGGTCATTTCCATAACTCCTTCATTTGTTCTCAGAGGAGTGGTTTAAGGCAGTAACTTGTAGTTTATTGGCCATTTTGTGTCATTTCCTGTCTTTTCCAGCCCCCTGCTATAAAGCACGCTTTAGCTGATTTAGCCGATTTAAGCGGAGTTGCTACCGTTGCACACTAGGGCAGCAGCGGTTAAGCAGGTTTAAACTATTCGGGCTACCTAAAGTCCACTCTTCAAATTTTCCCTTAAAACTACCTTCCTCGAACTATACTACTGATCTAATCAGCTTATCCTATAATTAAAAAGATCATCTCTACTTGACTCCAAGTAGACTATTCTCTATCTGTTAAATGTAGCACTTGCTCCTACAGTACTTATTACCTTGATACGGCACTCTTGTCATAGATAGTACCCCAAAAAGGCAACCCCCCATTTCTCGGTCACCCACGCCCCGAATCTTTTTAAAGTTTTTTGTCTATTCCTTCTAGCATGTCGAGGGATCAGTTGCTAGTGTCCTCTCCTGCTCAGCTGGTTAACCTGGGAATATTGAGGCAATGTTACAATTGCCTCATGTACACAGACAACCCTCTCCTCCTCCCACAAAACACAAATACATGCGAGATGCAACTATACGGCCAAACTGGAGGCTGAGCTCTCTCAACATAGGACTGGCAAGACCAGTCAGGAGGAGAAGGTTACCACACACACTATAGACCCAGTCTCACATAGTACCATTACAACCTCAAATCATACACATAAACACACAAAGACATACTCGGAGGCTCTGATCAAAAATCTACCAAAACAGCAGAGGCCACCAAAGCAGACACCCAAACAACCACCACCTCAGAACACAACACCTGCAACACATAGACCTCACAGTCAGAGTGTCAAACAGTCACAGCCCTTAAGGCCAAACACAATGCCAGACACACTAGTCATTGGTGACTCCATAGTCAGACACACTCACGCCCTGCACACCAAACTGAGTAAGGAGAAGGTCACAGTAAGCTGCCTGTCGGGCGCTAGAATCCGCCACATAACGCAAGCACTCAGGTCTCTCAACAGCAGGTACAAATATGACTCAGTCATTGTCCACGCTGGTGTAAACGACCTGAGACGTACCTCCTTGGACTACATGAAAAGAGACATTGAGGAGCTCTCTGATTATGTAGCCCAGGCAGGTATGACCCTGACCTTGAGCAGTATCCTACCTTCACCAAGAATGATGCCACAATACAGAGATAAGATGATCAGCTTTAACAATTGGCTTAAACACTGGTGTCATTCAAAGGGGATCCAGTGTCTGTCTGCCTGGGATGACATGCTGGACAAGCCACGCTGCTTCGCAAGGGACGGCTTGCACCTGTCACCCTGGGATTCCGGATATTGGCAAAGGCTCTTGCCACCCCATAGTGCCTTTTTAGGCAAGGTTCAAATTCTAAACCTACCACCCTAGAACACAAAAAGGAAAAAACTAAGGGTAATGCTGCTCAATGCCAGAAGTCTAAATCTCAAAATGCACGCACTCGAGGCCCTTCTCAGTATGGAGAACATCGATGTCTGTGCTGTGACAGAAACCTGGTTCAAGGCTCCTGAGAGCACCCCAGCTATCAGGTTTTACCTCATATCATGCGTTCCGCCCCAAAATCCGGACAATACCAAGAAAGGAGGGGGTATCCATATTCATCAAGGACACCCACACCTCAAGACTGGTGGCAACGCACGATGCATCGGAGACCATCCAGGTGCAATTAACCATAGGCAAGACTGCTCTGCAAATTGTAGCATGTTACAGGCCACCCTCACAAACTCAGGAACCTCACATGGCCTTCCTGAAAACACTAGAGGGGATAAATGTATCACCAAACACCATCATACTAGGTGACTTCAATTACCCTAATATAGACTGGGAACACTACTCAAGCCCAAACACCCTAGCCCAAAAGTTCTTGGAATTCATAAACTCAAATGCCATGGAACAACTAGTCACCATCCCCCCAAGAGGAGATAACATACTTGATCTCATCATCACGAACATGGGAGCACAATGTTCAACACCGGAGGTGTACCCCTCACTGGTGAGATCAGACCACAAACTAATCTCGCTGGAGGTCCTCATCCCACCCCCACCTAAAATAAAAAAGACCACAGTAAAGAACTTCTCAAAAGCCGACTTCACACTTCTAAAGACTAGTGTGGTCTCCTTTAAGGCCCCCGAGCCGGCGGAAAACAGTACTCAAGCCGCTGAATCACTTACAAATGCCTTCTACCAGCACCTGCAGGACTGCATGGATAAGGCAATCCCAAGCAAAACAAAGACTCTTTGTACCAAAGGCAAGCGTCCAGTCTGGTGGACCCCAGCCATAAACAAACTCTACAACAAAAGGAGGAAGCTACTACAAGATAGAGCAAAATCCTTAAAAGGTAAGACACCCTTGATCACTATAAGTAAAAAAACTAAGAGCTCTCATAAAATCATCCAAAGCAAATTTTGAGAGAAAAATAGCTAAAGACTCAAAAGACAATCATAAGGCCTTCTTTAGCTACGTTAGAAACCTGGGAGGAAACTCCCAGATATGCTCAGAGCTAGTTCAAAATGATGTGAAGATTACTGATCCTACAGACATTGCCAACATACTGGCTGACAGGTTCAGTGCAAACTTCTCCCCCAAAAGGAGGGATATCTATACCAAAGGATTGCAGCCGCCCAAACATCTCCAGCGCCCAAGTGAGAACTGCTCTCTCCAAAGCAAAAAACACAGCATCCATGGGACCTGATGGTGTCCCCGGCTGTGTGCTCCATGAACTCAATGAGGAATTAAACCCACAGCTAGGACAGCTGTTTAATCAAAGTCTTACCTCTGGATACGCACTCCAGGAGTGGCGCACTGCAACTGTGGTACCACTTCACAAAGGCGGTGCCTCCACCGACCCTGGAAATTACCGGCCCATTAGCTTGACAAGCCTTATCTGCAAAACCATGGAGAGGATCATAATGGACCTCATAAAGACATAGGGAATTTGCAGACTTTGGATCCAACCCAGTTTGGCTTTGTCAAAGGCAGATCATGCCTTTTAAACTTGGTTGACTTTTGAAACAGTCACCAAAGCCATTGATGAGGGAAAGGCAGTCCATACAGCCTACCTCGATCTGGCTAAGGCCTTCGATACAATACCCCACTCGGGTATCATTGAAAAACTCATCAGCTTAAATGTCAACCCATACATCACAAGATGGGTTGCAAACTGGCTGAGTGACAGAACCCACAGGGTCAGAGTTGCTGGCGCCATGTCAGACTCAAAGCCTGTCACAAGTGGTGTCCCACAGGGCTCAGTCCTGGGCCCACTCTTGTTTGGCATCTACTTTTCCAAGTACAAGCAAACACAGGAGGGTTATGGCTGACAAAGTTTGCAGATGACTGCAAACTGGGCCATAGTAGAAAACACATCTGATACAGATATCCTTCAGAAGGGTCTCACAGAAACGGATAACTGGTGCCAGAGCCACGGCCTAAAGTTAAATGCCAAAAATGCATAGTCATACCCTTCGGGAAAAACAAGGTTACCCCTAGCTACCAAATAGGTGGCAATCCACTGAGCACAGAAGAAGTTATCAGGGACCTGGGGACCCAGGTTGATAGTAGTCTGTCATTCGACACCCATGTAGCTAAAGTAGTTAGGAAGACCTTCTACATTGCCCACCTTATCATGAAGGGATTCTCATCTAGATCAAGGGAGGTCATAGTCTCCCTTTACTCATCACTCATCAGACCAATGATTAAGTACAATGCCCCATTCGACATGTATGTGTCCCGACACTTGAAGCAGCTGGAGAGGCCACAAAGTTCCTCACCAAAAGGATAAAGGGTCTCAAAATCTGTCCTATGCTGCCCGACTGAAAGAACTCCAGCTCTATTCAGTCGCTACGCTTGCTCAGAGGTGACCTTTGCCTAACATACAAGGCCATGTCAAACCCAGATTTGATGAATATGCTTCACCTCAAAAAATCTAGATCCATCAGAGCCACAAGGGCGGAGACTTAAACCTTGACACGGCTATTAATAGGACGTGCTGGAGGGATAGATTCATCACCCAAAGACTCCCTATGCTGTGGAACAAAATCCCGGTACATGTGAGGCAGAGTACCTCGCTGGCCTTGTTCAAGAGAAATCTTGACCAATGGATGGGAGATCACAGATATACCCCAGGGATAACCTCAGTGTCACTGCTCGACAGAGGCACAGCAAAATAATGGGTATAGTTCCCCATACTAAAGGGGTGGCGTAAGCCACAAAACGATGGGCTAGGCTTGTAAATGCCCTCGGGCAGATAGCCTAGTATGAACCTATGAACCTATGAACCTATGAAGAGTGGGCAAATATTGCCAAGTCAAGATATGCCATGCTCTACCCAAGAAGACTGAATGGTGTAATTAAATCAAAAGGTGCTTCAAAAAAGTATTCGTTTAAGGGTGTGCACAATTATGCAACCAGCTTATTGTACGTTTTTTATTTTTTTATATTTTTCCCCTCAACAGATTTGTTTGTTTTTCAATTGAATTGTACAGGTTATAGGTTACATTAAAGGTGGGAAAAGTTTTGAAATTATTTATTGTAGTCTCACTTTTTTATATCACAAAAACCTCGCATTTTAACAGGGGTGTATATACTTTTTATATCCACTGTAGTTCTTGAATGCTTTCTGATAGCCAGATTTGGAGTATACAAATTTTGCTGTGCAACACCACTCTATTTACTTATTTGTAATTTTGCAAACAAAATACAATCCACTCTTTCCAGTTTCACTGGTATAGCAAAAAATCTAATGTTTTATCTGTGCGATCTGTCTTCTTAACTCTATTTTCAGACACATTTCTTCATAAGAAGCTTCACTTTCTGCCAGTCTTTCCTTCATTTTAATCTTTTTTGCAGTTTTTAAGTTTTTATCTGAAAGGCTTCTTAAAGTTTCTTCTATTTTCTTTCTATTTCTTTCTATTTCATTTGACTTTATGGAAAATAAGTGGAACACTGGAGGATTAAACAACTCCGGGTACATTTGATTTATTGTTTTCCACTAAACTACTACAGCCATCTCCTGTACTAAAGTCACAACTTGAACTGAATTTTGATAAACAAATGTGAGATTCTTCCCAGACAGAGTTTTTCCTCTTCTTTTCTGGTTGATTTTCTCTTACTTTTTTTTTTCAAAATGTCTTCATTTCTGACATTGAGGCAATGCAATTACTAGCCAGTTACCAAATTTTACCAAAATTGATAACTTTTACTGGACAGTTTTGACAATTTATAATTTTGCACTGAAAAACATTATGTACATTAAAATAAGTAAATACATTTTCTTTCTTTGTTTCGCGAGTGAATATTGGAAGAAAGGTTGCTTGTCAGTATCGAGTATGAGAATAATGTCATTGAGCTAGCTCAGTGGTATAGAGGGAGAAAGCCCTGACTAGAGTGCAGATGACCAAAGTTTCATTAGGCGCTCGGGTGCCTGCAGGAAATGGCATGGAGAATTGAATGGAGTAGCTGATGCCAGTTCAACCCTCCTATGGGGAGGGAGGCAGTTCTGGCTTATCACACAAGGGGATGCCACGCAGGAGCAATAGGTGTTACCTACTCGGAGTACATTCTCACTCATAAACCAAGGGGAACTCTACATGCAGAGCCACACTTCACTTTGGAACAGCAGAGGGTGGGCACCAGCAAGGCATTGATGGCTGCATGATTAAATTGCCTAAAGATTTATATGAACCCTATAGAGAAGCTCAGAAGAGCTGCCAAGGAGAGTGCTCCTAGGAGGATAGGGTAGGCTGCCTCATACGAACAGTATGACAGCTCACTCTCTACAACCCAGCTCTTGACTGTGAAAGAAGGGCTAACTGAGATTCCCGGGCAGGAATGAATAGATCATAAAGCTCTTGCAAAGCCTGGGAATTCCTGGCTCCCTTCCTCCTAGAATGAATAGGCTGACTGAGTGCAGGTAAAGGTACCATTGGGTGAATTCTTTTGGGAAGAAATAAGAAGAGAGAGAGAGAGAAAGAGGTCAATTAAGAACAGACACATCATTGCTGACACTGACAGGACAGGAAAGTGATGCTGTTCGGTATTCTGCAATGAAAATAAAACAAATTAAAATAAGCAAAGGACAGTTTCAGTTTATGTGTGATGCTTTTTTTTCAGGAGTTTTGACACAAATGTGTCCAAACAGAAAGTGCAGAGAAGCTTCTTCACCTGCTGTCAGTTTCATGTGTGGGTCTGGGCTAGGTGCCCCATAGCCTTGAGGTGATTAATTTACTGTTGTATGGTCTTGCAGATTTTGCTGTATCTATGGAAAATATTGCCTGTACATATTGCAGATTTTGCTGCATCTATGGAAATTATTGCCTGTACATATACTTACAACTGTTTGTTCTGCCCACTCTCTTTCGGCTTTTCCCGGTTAGGGGTCGCCACAGCGGAACTCCGGTCCGCTAATGATTGGCAGTGTTGTTTTACGTGCTGGCTTGCCGAGCCTAACGCACAACCTTCAACGAAGGAACGCCCATTCACACATGTCGACACACAGAGAATCGAATGTGCAACATCTAACTGTGAGGCGACAACGCTACCGCAGCACCACCACTGCAGTATAGCACCACCACAGCAGTATCTAGTCACATAAAATAATGCTTTTGTTCAACAGTTATTTATTATTTTATCATTTTTGTTTAATACACTTTGGTATGGTTTGACTTTTTTCACTGTAGTACCTTGAAAAACTGGGGAAGTTAGGGGAGGCAAAAACAGTCCCCCTCAGGTAACTACTGGAGATGAAATTATTAATTTACGACAGTTGTCTGTATTTGTACATATGTATTTAAATGCACATTTTATATAATGGAATTATTTGTTCTTATCCTAAATTTGTACTCCTGGACTGTGTCTGAAAGAGGTCTGCTGGGATCAATTCTCTATACAGACTAGAAAATAAAAACTACAACAAAGAGCGCTTTTCCGTAGCTTTAAATCTGGAGAAATACTTTGCAGAATTTACTTCAAAAGCTATAACACACATTTTAAATGACACCTTGGTTATCTGCAGGGCTGCGGTGGTGGTGCTGCGGTAGTGTTGTCGCCTCACATGGGCGTACCTTCGTTGAAGGTTGTGCGTCAGGCGTGGCAAGTCAGTACGTAAAAATCTACTGCCAATCATTAGCGGACCGGAGTTCAGCTGTGGCGACCCCTAATCGGGAAAAACTGAAAGATACAACAACAACCTTGGTTATCAGCAGATTTACAATCAAACCTATGCAGGATTAGCTAAACCTTATTACTAAATCAGACATACTTTACTGCCAGTGCCCCAATAAAGATAAGGAATCAACATAAAATGTTTGCATTCACTCAGTACTACAGAAGCAAGAGTAAGAACCAACTAGGCTTGAATGCACTTCCACTTACTACACAGTTCATTAATCTGCAGTATATTAAATGTGGCATCAGCAGTTAAAAGGACATGCTCCAATAATAGAAACTGATTAGTGCCTTTAACAGTATTTTATAAAGGGGAAAAAAGCTTTAGAAAATGATATAAGCAACATAATACCACTCTTAAAGGTGTACTAGGCTAGCTGCCTTTGTGGACCATTTTAAGCCTAGCCAGTTTCCCTTTTTGAGCTGGAATTAACCTATCCCATTGGTTAGAGATTGGCCTTACCCATCCCAAGGTAACTAATTATATATTGTCCCTAATGAAAATAACTGGGATTATACAATGGATAATGTAAGGGGGATCCACGGATGGGGTAAAGCATTTAGGAGCTGTCTTTGCCCATTAGTTGTACAGGGGACAGTCCTGTGATAAATTTTCCATTTTCCATCCATCGACCCAAGTTGAGCTTGAATAGGGACAGGGATGTCACTTGTATACAATGCAGACTTCTACAGAATTAATCTCATTTTAACTGGGCTGTTAAAAATGATGATGGTGGCTGCTGTTCACAAAATATGCATGAGTAGCTGTAGTCAGCACATGCTTTCATCTTCTTCTTCTTTCGGCTTTTCCTGGTTAGGGGGTCACCGCAGCGGATCACCTGTCCACTCACGATTAGCAGTGGAGTTTTACGGTGTTGAGTTGCCAGCCCGGCGCCCAACCTTCCACAGAAGGCACACACACGCACGCACTCACACCTAGGGCCAATTTAGAGTGTCCAATCCACCTACAGCAGGTCTTTGGGATGTGGGAGGAAACCAGAGCACCCGGAGGAAACCCACACAACCACAGGGAGGACATGCAGACTCCACACAGAAGGCACCCCAGCTGAGGATTGAACCGGAGAACCTCTTGCTGCGAGGCAGCAACGCTAACCGCTGCACCACCGTGGATGCTCAGTCAGCACATGCTTTCTAATGCATTTTTAAGACAAAAATAATTTTCCTTGGTGTCGGAAAAATAGTATCAGAGTGAACCATTACAGCTGCATGCTGCTCCACTCAAATTAAAGCTGCTTCCTTAACTGTCGAGATGCGTTTACAGTGCAGACTAATCATTTTTAAATACTTAGAAAGTAGATAGTGCTTGGTTACTGCAGTGAATGTGTTTTACGTAATAAAACTACTGGGCTGCTCCAGATAATAAATGCCATGCTGGGGTGTATTGAGATTAGAATCTGAGCTATCAGAGTGAAGTTTCTATACTTCTTTGTTTAAACCTCTGTCTTACTGCTTGGTACAGACAGAAACTCTAAATATTATTATAAATCCTGGAGTAAATTCAAGGCACTCACAAAGCAAGTTACAGCTATTATGAAAGTGTGGATGAACAAGCAAATAAACTCTTCTTGCTCCAACCTCCTCTCTCTCAATGAAAAAAGCAACAAAAAAGAAAATTTCCAAAGACTAATGGCATGAAGACTGTCATAAGTGTATACATGCAAGGGGAAGGGATTCAGGAAATTTGCTAATAAATGATGACATTTCTTGCAATGTGGAATTACAGACCTCTAGCACACTTCTGGCTAATGTTAGTAATAAAGGGTATGGTCTCTTCACTTTCTAGTAGTTACTGCAGCTTTAAAAAAAAAAAGTGTTGATGCCCCTGTAGATCAATGTGTGCGATGTACCTTTAAGAAACATTCCAGTCTATGGGCACGTGCATATAAGTACTCAGCAAGTGAAGTAGTTGTTGGCCAGAATCACTTTCATGGCCAAAATAATAAATATAATCAGGGTTTCATCTAACCTGGTAAGACTTATTGTTTCTTCAAATAATTGTGTACCTTCCTGATGGGGGGTGGATGTAAATAAATCAACAATATCGATCGTGGCAAAACCGACCTGTTCACTATGCCATCCATGCCCTATTTTGGATAAAAGGTCCCACGAATCCTTAAGCATATAGTCAATTGGTGTTATGGCATTTATCACTACCTTGTCTAGAAATATCCTTAAAGAGTATGTAGGGCCATTCTGCGCAGATAGTATTATTCTGAAAGGAGGATGTTCTGTATTTTTATGGACAGTGGATATGCCAAAAGCCACCAGAATTAGTATATGTTCACTCTTTAAAAATTCAAATACTTCTTCCGACACAACTTCTTGAAACAATGAGCCCTCCAAAAGTATCTGAATATTTCTATGAGCTATCAATATTTAATTTTTGGAAACCTCATGATATTTGTCAGTGCCATAAAAAATCTCAAGAAGTGAATTTATATAGTTCATTTTGTTGAATAATGCAACCCCCCCCCCAAAAAAAAATCTGGCTTCATGACTCTTAATTCATCATTGTCATGAACCATTCTAATATAATCTCACTTTCTTCTTTTGTAAGGTTGTAATATTTCTTTGACATCCAATTGTTACCATACATTGAAGAATATAAATCCATGGAGCATGCTCCTTCAAATGCCGATATTGTCTGGGGCGTAGGGGGGGTTAAAACAACTTGTTTTCTTTACATTTATACCAGTGTTCACCTTGGATGGAATATTCTCATCTTTAAGAAAAACTCTCAAATTTAACCTCCTTGTAAACCGTTTTAATTCAGTCATGACAGCTACCAAACTAGCCTTAAAGCAGGGTAAAAACTCGAACCCTTTACTTAACAAGGTAAAAAAACTTTTATTTATCTTTAAGTCAGTGTAATTAAATATCTTAAAACTACCATACCATTCCTTCCTTGATAATATTTTTTCCACAGAATTCACCTCAAGGTTTAACTGATGATTTAATTCATAAACCTCAATCCTCTCCCCTTCCCTCTTCCCCCTCGGGGTATGGGGTTGTTGAAAAAAATTCCTTTGTCGATTCTTATTTTCCAATCGTTCCAACCTCAAGGATAGGTATTCTTTCTCATACTCATCCATCTGCTCAGCAAATCTACTGTTATTTCTCGCTTCATATTCCTGTTCTGAATGTGACCTACTATAATCATGCCCTGCATCATTTTGTTCAGAATATGCATTTGGTAAAATATATGCTGCTTTGTTTTATTATATTCACTTTCATCCCTGGCTATTTTTTAGTTTTTCTTTTCAACATTCACTGTAACATAATTTTCCACATTTTTAACCACACTATCATATCTAACATTGTGTTCAAATAATAAATCATTCATGATTTCATCACTGAGTACATCCAATTCATCTAATAATACTTTTATTTTCACATTGTTGTTCCTTATAATAAATTATATTAATTCATAGCCAAATCTGTCAAACATATTTATAAACTCATCTGTTTCCACAGATCCTGCCTTCAAACCATTTGGAAATTTGAAGGAATTTTTTTCAACAAACTTGTACCCCGGGGGGGGGGGGGGGGGGCTCGAAGTATATGGATTAAATCATGCGTGAAACCTTGAGGCGAATTCTGTGGAGGAAAATATTATCAAGGAAGGAAGGGTATTTAAGTATGGTAGTTTTAAGATATTTAATTACACTGACTTAAAGCCAGATACAAGTTTTTTTACCTTGTTAAGTAAAGGCTTCAAGTTTGTACTCTGCTTTAAGGCTAGTTTGGTAGATGTCATGACTGAATTAAAACTGTTTACAAGGAAATTAAATTTGAGAGTGTGTTTTTTTAAAGATGAGAATATTTCATCCAAGGTGAACACTGGTATAAATTTAAAGAAAACAAGTTGTTTTAACCCCCCTATGCACCTGACAATATCGGCATTTGAAGGAGCATGCTCCATGGATTTATATTCTTCAATGTATGGTAACAATAGGATGTCAAAGAAATGTTACAACCTTACAAAAGAGGAAAGTGAGATTATTAGAATGTTTCATGACAATGAATTAAGAGTCATGAAGCCTGATTGGGGGGGGGGGGGTTGCATTATTCAACAAAATTAACTAAATAAATTCACTTCTTGAGATTTTTTTTGACACTGACAAATATCATGAGGTTTCCAAAAATGAAATATTTATAGCGTATAGAAAAATTCAACTACTTGTTATTTCGGAAGAAGTATTTGAATTTTTAAAAAGTGAACATATATTAATTCTGGTGGCTTTTGGCATACCAAAGGTCCATAAGAATATAGAACATCCTCCTTTCAGAATAATACAGTCTGCGCAGAATGGCCCTACATACTCTTTAAGGGTATTTATAAACAGGGTAGTGAAAAATGCCATAGCACCGATTGACTATATACTTAAGGATTCATGGGACCGTTTATCCAAAATAGAACATGGATGGCATAGTGAACAGGTGGGTTTTGCCACGATCGATCTTGTTGATTTATTTAATCCATCCCTATCAGGAAGGTATACAATTATTTGAAGAAGCAATAATAAGTCTTACTAGGTTAGATGAAACCCTGATTATATTAATTATTTAGGCCATGGAAGTGATTCTGGCCAACAACTACTTCACTTTTGAAGGAGCTTATTTCAAACAACTCAGGGGAGTAGCCATAGGTGCAAGTTGTGCACCCATATTTGCTAACCAGGTACTATATGCATAGGAGGACAAATATTTATTTAATAGCAACTTCTCTGACAAATGGTTAAGTTACTTCCACTTTTTTTGGATGACATCCTTATAATTTGGAAAAATAAGGAAGAGAATAATGAATCTTTTCTAAAATATATTAATAATACCCCATCCTTTCTTAAGTTTATAGTAATTTCAACAACGCGGCCATAAATTATTTGGACATCAGCCTTAGTAAGGACAATATTAGGAGAAAGTTAACTACAAGGAGACCTTTTCTAATAATTATTTAGATTTTCAGAGTTGTCACCCTGGTTACACCAAGAGAAACATATACAACCGGCAATTAGTCAGGGCTGCATGCATGTGCTCTGAGTTGGAACTATTTGAAATGGAAGTAACTAAAATCAGTTCAATGTTTATAGAAAGGGGGTATCCTAAAAAACTAATAGCTGATATTAGTGGTGAACTAAAAAGTGGTTGGGGGACAAAGTTTAAGCCATTATTGGGTAAGCAGGGAGCTGTCCAATAAAGCCGAGAAGGAAGGGCATTCTGCAAAAATGGGGATGGTGATTCCGTATGCATCAAATAGTAGGGTAGTCAAAGAAATAGTGGTTAAGAATTGGAATATTTTTAAGGGCAATTTGGAGGTTATGAAATATGTTGGTTGGGAGCCCAAATTTATTTACAAGACTGTTCAAACAGTGATTTGCAATTCCAAACTAAGCATTATGAGAAACATTGTACCCAACAAAGGGACCACTAGTTTTGGAGCCTGCAATCAATGTCAGTATATATTAAGGCACAACACCCTAGTTTTAGAAGGTATATCCTTTGAAATTAGGTTGCAAATGGGTAATTCTAACACGAGTGGTGTTTTATACATTGGGACATGTGATGAATGTGGGCATTACTACATCAGTAAGACAGAAAGACTTTTCAAAAAAAGAATATATGAATATTTACATGCTATACAGAGAGCCAACACTAGTAATGCCTTATTTAGGCAGAGTATTGAATGCCCAAATTTTTCTAAATTCAAATTTGGTACTTTAGAGAGTCCCCAAGTACCCTAGAGGTGGTTGGTGGGAAGTGAACTTAGAATTAGCTGAATTACAATGGCAAGTGAGGTTGAATGCAGTTAAGGCACCTGGCATCAATGACAATATCTCCTTATTACCAGTGCTTAAAAAGAGGGCACTAAAATTATAATACCACCTTATGTAAACATATACAACTTTAGTTTTCCTGGTGCACCCCATCTACTATAGCCGTTTTTAGTATAATTTACAAACGTAATACATTTTATAGCATACTTTATTAATACATTATACATTTCAACATTGTGTTTATATTTTATATCCAACAGCACATGATTTTTTATTAGGTTTTTAGCAATATTTTATAGCAACATACTTTACGTGATTTTTTGTGTGCATTTAAATTGTATAAAGCACTTGTCACTTCAAATGTTGTAATGGGTGTAACAACCAGTCAATTGATTCAGTATAAAAGGAAGGTTCTGAAGTATAATGGCTGTTCTAAAGTGTAATGGCTGTTCTAATGAAGGCAGAAAAAAGTGGGAGATAGAAAAGATGGACCAGGCTACGAAGGAATGGTTGACCAACAAAGAAGCTAAGAGAGGAGTTGCAATAGACCAGGCTACGAAGGAATGGTTGGCTAACAAAGAAGCTAAGAGAGGAGATTCAATAGGGAAGAACAGGGAACTGGAGGCACTGGAAAGTGACTCAGTGGGTGGCACAAAAAAAAAAAAAAAAAAAAAAAAAAACTATATCAGGTCGCAAGCCAAAGACAGAAGGATAAAGAAGATACTCAGACACCCTTCATAAGGGATGCCAGCAACACCCTGATACAGCCCACGGGACATCAAAGGCAGATGGCAGTTGCACGTTCAGCAGCTTCTAAATGAACAAAGCCCCACAGAAGCTGTACTGTCCCAGACACAGCCTATAATGAGAGAAGAAGAGCCCAGCCTAGAAGAATTAAAGAATAGCACTAAGGGAAATGAAGTCAGGAAAAGCAGCAAGCTCAAGATGAGGTCACAACAGATACGATAAAGATACTAGGCGAGATGGGGTGAAAAAGCTCCTGGGGGTACTCATAGCAGTGTGGAGAGAAATACGTATCCCTGATGACTGGAGAATAAGCATACTCATGCCAGTGTACAAAAACACACGGGACATTCACAACTGTGAGTAGTACAGCGGTATTACACTCTTGTCACACTGCATGAAAGTTCTGGAGAGGGTGACTGAAACAGATACGGAGAGCAGTAGAAAGTAAGGCCGGAGATGAGCAGTTCAGACTCACATCAGGATGCAGCACGACTGACCTAATATCTGCAGTGAGACAGATAGTTAAGAAGAGAGTCCAACAGGGAATTCCTAGACTTGGATAAAGCATATGACAAGGCCCCAAGAAAAACGATTTGGGCAGTGCTGCTGCGATAATTTGAAGTCCAAGAAACATTGGTAGAATTAATGCAAGCTATGTACAAGGATCCAATGACCCAAGTACTGAGGGGTTCCCACTGGGAGAGGGTATACATCAGGGTTCAGCTCTGAGCTCACTGCTGTTCATACTGGTAATGGACTACATTAGCAAACAGGTCGGAGGGGACAGAACAACAAAGTTGCTGTACGCAGATGTGGCACTACAGGCAGACTCGGAGCAAGAACTTCAGCAAAGGATAGGGAAATGGAATGGAATGCAAACCTGAAGGCACATGGGATGAAACTAAGTACAGATATAGTGTTATGGCAGCACATTGGGGAAATCATAAAAAGCTGATAATTTTGATAGAAGGGAAGATAGTGTACAGGTTAATAGCTTCAAGTATCTGGGAGAGGTGGTTGAGGACAAGGCAAGTCTGACTGAAGAGGACAAAGCTAAAATCAGAGGGGTTCCAGCCAATTGGCATAGAATGTCAAGTGTACAGCATGATAAAAGAATGCCAAAGAAACTGAAAAGTAAGGTGTACAAAACATTGGTGCAACCAGTACTACTGTAAGGTACAGAAACTTGGACAATAAAAGCAGAGGAGATGAGGAAATTAGAAGTGACGGAAATGAAGTGCCTGAGACAGGTGGTAGGATGTACAATGTGGGATAGATAAGGAAATGAGGATGTAAGAGTAGAGGCCAAAGTAGCTCCAATTGCAGAACAGATCAAAGATAACCGATTATAGTGGTCTGGGCACATGTAGAGAAAAGCAGAAGACAATCTGGGGAAGAAGGTAAGAGGAAACAAGGGCATCCAGCAAAGAGGTGAATGGATTGTGTGAGAGAAGATCTGTGACAGTCAATCATGAGTGTTGAAGAAGGTAGGAGTGTAGCAATGAATCAAGAGAGAGATGGCGGCAGTTAACATGACAGCCCGACCTCATGTAGAACATGGGTAAAAGGGGGTTGATGATGATGGCGGTATATCTTGCAAATGTGCTTAATTATTCTTGCAGACCACAAATACTCCATTTTTTTGGAAAAAATGTTTTTCTTGTACAAGAGGATTCATGGCTTATCAAACATTTTTTTTTTATTTTTATACAAAGGAATCAACATTATGGGAAGTGGAGACTTCCAAGATAGCTGCACAATGAGCAGCTGGTTAATCAGAGCTTTCCTAGTATAAAAAACTGTGAAATTGTTTAAAAGCCACTAAAAATTATCAATAAGGGTAAAATGTGGTTAATGGCTAGTAATTGTACTACTACCTGGATGACAGAAAAGAAGAAACTTGGAAAAAGTATGAGAAGATCAACCAGAAAAGAGAAGTATGGCTGGGACGAATCTTGCAAATGTTAAGCAAAAAGGAGTTCAAGTTTCAGAATTATTATAAGATAGGTCTTCCAGTAATTCAGATGAAAAATCAAACACACGTTGGGGAGTTTATATATTTCTCCAATGTAAAGTCAAACAACAAAAGACTGGAAGGTTGAATAAACACAGAGTACTATCTAGAGGAACTGATACAGTGATAGCTATTAAAATGTTGACATGAAGGAAAGTCTGACTGAAAAAGAGGCTTATCAAGAACAGCTGAGAGAATTCTGTTCTCATTTTTCTTAAAAGAGTAAAAAAGCAATTACTAGAAAATGGAAACAAAATCTAAACAAACTAATTGGAGTAGTGAATGTTGTAAAAGAGCTAAATGAACTGGAGGAGAGATCTTTACAAAACAGAAGGAACAAATTTCTGAGAAATAAATGGAATTTGTGGGAAAAAATATGCAGAATAATGTTCAGGAGGAATAGAGAGGTTTAAGGGAATGCAGTAATTGAGCAACTTATGTATTGCTGAAGTGAATGAAAATTATTTTAAAAATATGTATATTAAAATGTCTATGACAATGAGAAACTTACTACAGTTTGTTTTCTTTTCTCTTAAAGTATGTAAACTCATCCTACCATTAACATGATAATTTAATAGACATGTTTAAAAAACTACATTACAGGGAGTCATATAGGCATAATTTTTGTAAATTTAAATATCACAAAGGAAAAGGACAAGTGAAGGACTCCATGCAGAAAATCTAACTTAAAATACCACAGCAAGACAGCGCAATGGACATCCAAATTAAGGAGAAACCAGTGGAACAGGAAGCAACAGATCAGTTGCCATATGAAGATATTTTGGAGCCTTTCACCGGAAACAGTATAAAAACATTCACTTCAAGGCACAGCAAGGGAAGGAACAGGAAACTGTGGCTAATCTGTCGCAGTCAAGGATGAGGAGTGATAGTCCAGTCAGATCCCATATGACAGAGCAACGGATGACACAGGATGAAACTGAAGAGAATGTGCCACAGCAAGATGCTATAGAACTTTCTACAGCATATCCTCAGGAAATGGAGAACAAAAATGTGCCCTCAGTTTAGAAGAAAATAAGCCAAGAGTTGCTTGATTTGAGAGAGAGGAGAGAGAGAGAGAGACACATATTAAGATCAATGAATGAAATAGACTGCAGAAGTTCAATAAAATCTAAAAAGTTAGAATTCTGATAAAACAAATGAACATAGTAATTAAGATTGTCTATAGAGATCCATGTGATACAACAGAAGTAAGCAGGCTATATTACTGTGCAGCTAAATTAATAACAGATAAAATTCTACCACAGGAACATAGGGTAGTAAGGGAAAGGAAGGGGAGAAATCGAATACCATAATAGAAGTATGAAAGCTCTCATAACATGAAACGAATGTTCCATGTAATTTCCTATTATTCTATGTATGTGTTGTTTGGAGCTTATCTCCCCAGGCCTCCAATGAAAATGGACCTGTGTCCAGTTGGACTTTCCCGATTAGCAAATGTAAAATAAAAATAAAATAACGTATCGAATAGAGAAATCTATAAAGCAATTAAGACAAGAAGTGTCACTATTAGAAGAGTATAGAATAGGGAACAGATCAACAAAAATACTCAGACAGAGGTGATAAAAGCAATGCGCAGTATTATAACAGATCAGGATTTATCATGCACCATCACAAATAATAAACTAAAAATATCAACACAAGCAGAATAACTCGGAAGATACGGAAAAGTACAAAATAAGCAATTTATTGATGAATTTATAGAGAATTGGGAAACAAGGCAAAAGGAATTGAAAGACCACCATAAAAAGAAGAAAATAAACATTCTGGAAAAGTATTTATGAAGATCCCGTGAACATAACAAAGATGCTAAATGAACAGAAGAAGTAAAAGAAAGAATAAGAAGTTCAAATCTACAGGATATGAAATGGGATAAAGTAAAGGCAAAAGAGATTGAAATAAAAAGCCTCCAACTGGAAAACTGAGGCACAGATGCAGTACCTAACTTTAGGCTAAGAGTATTAACATCTTTGTATGAAGATTTATCCAAGAGTAAGAACTATTTATATGTGCAGCCTGAACAGACACCAGCCTGGCTAACAGGAAAAACAATGCACCTCAGTGAACCTGTAAGCTACCCTAAAAATTATAGACTAATAACTTGCCTTCCGACAATGTATAAACTGTATACTGGAATTGATGCCGACAGTTTATAGTAATTTAGAAGAAAACTCAATTACAGTAGACTTCCTCTTATCCAGTCTTGTTGGGACCGGACCTTAGGCTGGATAAACAAAAGGCTGGTTAATCAGAAAAAGTATACAAAATAACATTTATAGGTTATAAATCAGCTAGAATAACAGGATTTGTGTTCAATGCATATTAAGTTTAAAACTCAAATGTCTCTCATTATTTAGCCTAGAGGAGGCATAAGGGCTGTTCTTCTCTGTTGTCTTTTGCTAGGGCTAAGTCAGAAATTTGATGGCTGGTTAAAGAGAGGCCAGATAAGAAGGAGTCTACTGTACAGCAATGAAACAAAAAGGCAATAAAAGAAAGTCATATGGAACAAACGATGATTTGTTGTTAGTGACCATGAAACAGTGGCAAGCCACTCTGCAGTTAAGCCATGACAGAGGACAAATTATTACTAGAGGGATAAAAATCCAAAGGTGGATATTCGAGGGTGACTCTCCGTCACCATTGCTCTTTTGCTTTGCCCTGAACCCATTAAGCTGTCTGCTTAACAGATTAGGTCATGGCTATAATTTGGCTCCCAGAAAGCAACAAAGTGTACAGCCTTTTCATCTTTTCATTGTTGATGATTTAAAACTACATAGCTCATCAGATGAGGAACTGAAAGCACAACTGTAAGTAGTTAAAACTTCCTCAGATGATACAAGAATGTCATTTGGTCTTGTTAAATGTACAAAAGCAGCCTTTAAAGCAGGAAAGCTGCAGCACCAAGAAAAAATCAATTTGGGACAAAAGTGTGACACAAAAAAACTTGATCAAGAGGGAGTGTAGGAATTGATGAAGGATCAACAATAAAACATGAACAAATGTGAATAAAACGTAGCAAGGAATATTTTACAAGACTTAATTTAATCCTGAAAACAGTGTTGACATCTAGGAACAAAATTCAAACTATAAACCAGTTTGCTCTTAGGTTCATAGGTTCATAGGTTTATACTAGGCTATCTGCCCTAAGGCATTTATAAGCCTAGCCCAAATTTTTGTGGCTTACGCCACCCCTTATATGAAAAAATACTGTGCCCATTAGTTTGTTGTGCCTCTGTCCAGCAGTGACACAGAGATGATTCCCGGGGTAAACCTACGATCTCCCATCCACAGGTCTAGATTTCTCTTGAACAGAGTCAGTGAGGTGCTCTGCCTCACATGGACCGGGATTTTATTCCACAGCATAGGGAGTCTCTGAGTGATAAATCTATCCCTCCAGCACGTCCTATTTATATCCGTGCTAAGGTTTAAGTCGCTTGCTCTAGTGGTTTTGGTGGATTTGGATTTTTGAGGTGGAGCATGTCCATTAATTCGGGTTGGACATGGCCTTGTATGTCAGGCACATGTCACCTCTGAGCAGACGGTATGCGACTGAATAGAGCTGGAGTTTCTTCAATCTGGCAGCATATGACAGATTTTGGAGTCCCTTTATCCTTTTGGTGAGGAACTTTTGGGGTCTCTCCAATTGCTGCAGATGTCGGGTGAGATACATCCCGAATGGGGCATTGTACTCGATCATTGGTCTGATAAGTGAAGAGTACAGGGAACAATAACCTCACTAGATCTGGATGTGAATCCCTTCATGATCAGGTGGGCAATGTAGAAGGTCTTTCTAACCACTTTAGCAATGTGAGTGTCAAAAGAAAGGCCACTGTCAACCTGGGTCCCCAGGTCCCTGATAACCTCTTCTGTGCTTAGTGGATTGCCACCTATATGGTAGCTTGGGGTTACCTTGTTTTTCCCGAAGGGTATGACTATACATTTTTGGCGTTTAACTTCAGGCCATGGCTCTGGCACCAGCTATCTGTTTCCGTGAGTCCCTTCTGAAGGATATCCGTGTCTGATGCACTTTCCACTATGGCATCCAGTTTGCAGTCGTCTGCAAACTTTGTCAGCCAAAGTCCTCCTATGTTGGCCTGTACTTCTGAGAAGTAGATGCCAAACAATAGGGGGCCAAGGACCGAGCCCTGTGGGACACCACTTGTGACCGGCTTGGAGTCTGACACAGCGCCAGCAACTCTAACCCTGTGGGTTCTGTCCTTAAGCCAGTTTGCAACCCATCTTGTGACATATGGGTTTACACTTAAGCTGGTAAGTTTTTCTACAATACCCGAGTGGGGTATTGTGTCGAAAGCCTTTGCAAGGTCAAGGTAGGCTGTATGGACTGCCTTTCCCTCATCAATGGCCTTGGTGACTGTTTCAAGAAGTCGACCAAGTTCAAAAGGCATGATCTTCCCTTGACAAAGCCAAACTGGGTCGGGTCCAATGTCTGCAAGTCCCCTATATCTTTGTTTATGAGCTCCATTATGATCCTCTCCATAGCTTTGCAGACTAGACTTGTTAAGCTTATGGGGCGGTAATTACCAGGGTCCGTGAGGCGCCGCCTTTGTGGAGTGGGACAACAGTTGCCGTCACGCCACTCCTTGGGCACGTATCCTGTGGTAAGGCTGAGATTAAACAGCTGCCTTATGTGCGGGTTTAATTCCTCATTTAGCTCGTGTAGCACACAGCCGGGGACACCATCCGGTCCCATTGATGCTGTGTTTTTAGCTTTAGAGAGAGCAGCTTTCACCTGCGCATTTGAGATGTCCGGGAGGCTACACTCGGCTGGGATAGTTATCTCTCCTTTAGGGGAGAGGGGTGAAGTTTGCACTGAACCTGTCTGCCAGTATGTTGGCAATGTCTGTGGGTTCAGTGATTTTTGTATCATTTTGGACTAATTCTGAGCATATCTGGGAGTTTCCACCCAGGTTCCTAACATAGCTGAAAAAGGCCTTATGATTGTCCTTTGAATCCATGGCAATTTTTCTCTCAAAATTGGCCTTAGTTGATTTTATGAGTGCTCGTATTTTTTACTAATAATGATCAGGGTGACTTCCTTTTATGGATTTTGTTCTATCATGTAATAGCTTTCTCCTCTTATTGTAAAGTTTGTTAATGGCTGGGGTCCACCAGACTGGACGTTTGCCCTTTGTGGAAAGAGTCTTGGTTTTATTTGGGATTGCCTGATCCATGCAGTCCTGGAGGTGTTCATAGAAGGCATTTGTAAGGGCTTCCGCAGCTTGGGTTGTGGTTTCCACTGGCTCAGGGGCCTTGAAGGATACCACACCAGTCTTGAGTAGTGTGAAGTTTGCTTTAGAGAAGTTCTTCACTATGGTCTTTTTTGTTTGGGGTGGGGGCGGGATGTGGATTTCCAGTGAGATTAGTTTATGATCAGATCTCACCAATGAGGGATATACTTCTGGTGTGGAGCATTTTGTCCCCATGTTTGTGACAATGAGATCTAGTATATTTTCTCCTCTCGTGGGAACAGTGATTAGCTGTTCCATGGCATTTGAATTTATGAACTCCAGGAACCGTTGGGCTAGAAAGTTAGGGCTTGAGTAATGTTCCCAGTCTATATTCGGGTAGTTGAAGTCACCCAATATGATGGTGTTTGGAGATACATTTATACCCTCCAGTGTCTTCAGGAAGGCTGTGTGGGGTTCCTGAGTTTGAGAGGGTGGCCTGTAGCATGCTACAATTTGTAGAGCAGTTTTGCCTATGGTTTAGTTGCACCTGGATGGTTTCCGAAGCTTCGTGCGTTGCCACCAACCTGGAGGTGTGGGTATCCTTTATGAATATGGATACACCCCCTCCTTTTGTGGTGTGGTCCGGGTTTTGGGGCCGGAACGCATGATATGAGGTAAAACCTAATAGTGCCGGGGTGCTCTCAGGAGCCTTGAACCAGGTTTCAGTTACAGCACAGACATCGATGTTCTCCATACTGAGAAGGGCCTCGAGTGCGTGCATTTTGAGATTTAGACTTCTGGCATTGAGCAGCATTACCCTCAGTTTCTTCCCATTTTTGTTTTCTAGGGTGGTAGGTTTAGAATTTGAGCCTTGCCTAAAAAAGGCACTATGGGGGTGGCAAGAGCCTTAGCCAATATCCGGAATCCCAGGGGTGACAGGTGCAAGCCGTCCCTTGCGAAGCAGCGTGGCTTGTCAAGCATGTCATCCCAGGCAGACAGACACTGGATCCCCTTTGAATGACACCAGACATTAAGCCAATTGTTAAGTCTTCCTCTCCTAACTTACCGTTCATAGGTGGGTACTAGGCTATCGGCCCAAGGGCCTACGTAAGCCTAGCCAGCAAGGTTCCATAGCTTACGCCACCCAAGAAAGTTATTTTCCTATGCCACTGTTCAGCAGAGACACAGAAGTGATCCCCGGGGTGTATTTCCTATTTCCCATCCACTCATCAAGATTTTTCTTGAAGAGTGCTAATGAAGAACTTTGCTTGACATAGATGAGTAGCTTGTTCCAGAGTATAGGAAGTCTCTGGGAGAGGAATCTATCCCTCCAGCATGTCCTGTTTATTGTGGTGACTATGGCTCCTAGTTTGCAATCATCTGAGAACTTCGTTAGCCAGAGGCCTTCTATGTTTGGTATCTACTTCTCTGAAGTACAGGCCAACAGGAGAGGTCCCAGGACGGAACTCTGTGGTACTCCACTTGTCACTGCTTTGAGGTCAGATTTGGAGTCTGCAACTTTTACAGTGTGGGTTCTGTCAGTGAGCCAGTTGGCAACCCATCTTGTGACGTAGGGATTTATACCTAGTTTAGCTATAATTCCACAATGGGGATGGTGTCGAAAGCCTTGGCGAGGTCAAGATATGCTGTGTGAACCACCTTATCCTCATCTACGGCTTTGGTGACTGCCTCAAAGAAGTCGATCAGGTTCAGGAGGCATGATCTGCCTTTCACAAACCCGAACTGGGTGGGATCCAGAGTTTGGAGGTTACCATTGTCTTTGTTTAGGAGTTCCATGATGATACGTTCCATGATACATTCCATGGTCTTGCAGACCAGGCTCGTCAGGCTAATAGGTCGATAGTTCCCGGGATCAGTGGTGGCTCCCCCTTTGTGGAGTGGGATAACTGTTGCTGTGCAACATTCAGTGGGCACAAAGCCTGATGTGAAGCTATTATTGAACACGGTGCTTAAGTGGGGAGCCAGTTCGTTCTAAAGTTCATGTAAAACGCAACCTGGGATGTTGTCTGGTCCCATTGATGCTGTGTTTTTGGCTTTAGAGAGTGCAGCTTTTACCTGCATAGTTGTGATTACAGGGACTCTGCATTCTTCCTGTATAGATGTGAGCCCTTTAGGGGGTGAGAGGGGGGTAAAGTTAGCACGGAACCTATCTGCCAGGATGTTGGCAGTATCAGTTGGTTCTGTAATTTTCGTGCCTTTGTGCTGTAACTCAGAGCAGATCTGGGTGTTGCCATCTAGATTCTTGACATAGCTATAGAATGCTTTGTGGTTGTCCTTGGATTTAGTGGCGATTTTGTTTTCGTAGCTAGCTTTGGAGGATCTTATAAGGGATCTCAGCTTCTTACTGAGGCTGACCAGGGAGCTCCTCCACTCATGGGATTTTACTCCCTTTTGCAACATTTTCTTCCTTCTGTTTTACAGTTTATGCCAGGGGACCACCAGATTGGCTTTCTTTTTTTGGATGATAGCGACTTGGTTCTAGTTTGGGATAGCACGATCCATACACTCGTGTAAGTGCTTATACGAGTGTATGGATCGTTCTATCCCAAACTAGAACCAAGTCGCTATCATCCAAAAAAAGGAAGCCAATCTGGTGGTCCCCTGCCATAACAATATTAACTATATTGCCCATCTGAATGGGTGTCATGAAGTTGGCTTTGGAGAAATTTTTTACTGTGATTTCCTTAATGGGAGGTGGGGGCAGGATGTGGAGATCAAGGGTGATAAGCTTATGGTCAGATCGGACCAATGAGGAGTTGACTTCAGGTGTGGAACACCGGTCACTCAAGTTGGTAATGACTAGGTCTAGGATATTGTTGTTCCTGGTGGGGGGTGTGGATACGTTGATCTAGGGCATTGGAGTTTATGAATTCCAGAAAGCATTTAACAAAGGAGTTGGTACACTAGTAGTTTTCCCAGTTAATGGTGGGGTAGTTGAAATCGCCCATTATTAGGGTGTTTGGTTGAACCCTAACATTTTCCAGTACATCAAGAAAAGAGGAGTGGGAATCCTGGGGCATGGTGGGGGATCTGTAGCAAGCTACAATTTGGATTGCAGTTTTGCCCAGAGTTAGTTGCACTTGGATAACCTCGGATGCATTATGCTGAGCAACTAGCCTGGAGGTGTGGATATCCTTAATGAATATGGACACACCTCCGCCTTTGCTGTTTCGGTCCGGTTGGTGTTTTGGAGTGACTGACTGGCCCCAAAACATGTTGGATAGATTCAACAGGAAAACAAGAAAGATGTTTCATGCTCATCAAATGATTTATAAAAAATCAGTGCATACCAAGATTACATATCCCACATTCCGAAGGAGATATGAGCTTCCTCGAAACTGATTACATGTATAGATCTGCAATTGTGGGACTGCATATATATCTGCGGACCTCACAATACCCAAACATAGTGAAAATATTGAAACATGAGGAGAATATATTTCAGATGGCTTCCCTTCTTAGTGTAGCAGAAGCATATCAGAATCAAGTGGGAATGGAAATCAAACCAGAAGTAGATAAAAATCAGGATTGAACGCAAGAATGGTTAAGGAGAGGTGAATTCAAACCACACAAGAGAGAGCGAGAGACAGCGAGAGAGAGACTGAGGTTAGCAAAAAAGACAAGACAAAAGATACCCAGACACTCTACATCAGGGGTGTAGTGGTGGTTAAGTCAAAGTCTCCTGGGGAGAAGTGATGATTTAGTAATTTTTATTGCGGTTGTGAGGTGACTGCAGTGGTGGTGCTGCGGTAGTGTTGTCGCCTCACAGTTAGACGTTGCCCGTTCAATTCTCAGTTTGAGCGTATTCTGTGTGTTGACATGCGTGAACGGGTGTTCCTTCGTGGAAGGTTGTGCGTTAGGCCCGGCAAGCCAGCACGTAAAACTCTACTGCCAATCATTAGCGGACCGGAGTTCCGCTGTGGCGACCCCCTAACCGGGAAAAGCCGAAAGACACAAACAAACATTGCGGTTGTGAGGTATTTTGTTTGTGTTGGTGTTTTGTTTTTAATTTGGATGTTTTGGTTACACTGGTTTATATTGTGATGTAGGGAAGCATCACATTTCATTACAGAGCTTCTGGTAGTTCAGCCAGACCTTGCTAGTGTAGACTACTGACACTGAAGACTTAAGATGGTAGACAATGGTATGGATGGATTATTTGATTTTCGCCACAATATCAATATTGTGGGAAGTTAGGTAGGCATTATGCAAAAGCAAATACTGTTAAATTTAGAAAATGGTAAAACTTTGTATGCATTAACTCGGATTCTTCTCAGTTTGGACATTGTTAATCTCTTTTCACAGGTTTATAGGTTCATAGGAGATTACTAGGCTAACAGCTCAAGAGCCCTTACCCAGATTTTACCCAATTTTCTATTCCTAGGGGAAAGATAACAAGGGGCAACAAATGGGATTTTGATGATTATTACAGACTGCCTCTGTCCATAAAGAACATGGGCACCACCCCAGGAGTGAATTTGTGATTTCCCATCCATTGGTCCAGATTGCGATTGACGATGGTACAGTAGGGTTGTGCTGCACATGAATAGGAAGCCTATTCTAGAGAAGCAGCAGTCTCTGGACACGTCTGTCTTTTGTATCTTTCTCCAGCATTATCTATTCATGTCAGAAATCAGGTTTAGATCTTTGGAGCATATAACCACGTGCAGTTAGTTTTGCAAATATACCACATTTCTGTCAGGGCTGGGTCAGAGACTGCCTTGTAGGTCAGGCACAGATCACCTCTCAGTAATCTGTATAAAACTGAATATAGTGACAGTCCTTTTAATCAGTTTGCATATGACATGTTGGTTAGACCCTACAACTGTTGCAGGTGCCTGGCAAAGTACATGCCAAAGGGTGCATTTTACTCCATTATTGTTCTGATGAGGGCCAAGTACAATGGTACTATGACATCCTTAGATCTGGATGCAATGCCATTACTTATAAATTGAACCACATAGAAGGTTACTATCTGTCCAAGTACCATATCTCTCACCACTGGGTCAACTCTTGGGGGGGGATGCTGTCAATGTTGTAATTTACAGGTTATTAGATTTCCCAAAGGGTATCATTATGCACTTCTTCTCATTTAATTTGAGGCCATGACTCTGACACCAATAGTTAGTCTGTGTCAGACCATTCTGTAAATAGCAACATCATTTAGGGAGTCAGTAATTACATCCAGCTTGTAGTCATCAGCAAACTTGGTCAACCAAAGGCAGTCTACATTTGCCTTGACATCTGAGAAGTATATCTCACACAGGAGGAGGCCCAGTAATGAGCAGTGCAGTACTCCATTGGTGATTGGCCTCTTGCTGGATCTGGATTCCCCCAGTTTAACAGCATGTGTCCTATCCATTTGCCATTTGGTTATCCATCTGGTGACGTAAATGTTTATGCCCAAGTTTGTCTATAATACCCAAGTGGAGTATTGTGCCAAATACCATGGCCATGTCAGGGTAGACACTATGCACTGTCTTACCAGGTTGAGCAGGCAGGACCTGCCCTTGACAGAGCTAAACTGGGTTGTATCTAGAATCTGGATATTTCCTATGCTATTGTTAATCATGTCTGTGATTAACCTTTCCATAGCGCTGCACATGAGGCTACTCAGACTTATGGGTTGGTAGCTTCCTGGGTCCATTGATGGTCCCAACTTGTGCAGAAAGCTCTACTGAGACAAAGTCTGTCTGGAGTGTGGAGTAAAACAGAGATCCAAGTGGGGTTAGGTCACGTTTCAAGCTATTTAATAGGCACCATGGAATTCCATTAGGGCCTATTGATGTCGTGTCCCTAGCTTTAGAGAAAGCAGTGATGACCTATTTATTTTTTTGTGATAACAGGCAAAAGAACAGTAGAAGGTATTTCATGGGGAGTGACTTCAGGTAATAAGGATGTGAAATTTGAGCTACATTTATCGGCCAGTAGGTTTGCTGTTTCTTCTGGCCGAGTATAGGTAGTGCCATCTACAACCAACTCAGCACATACAGTGTTTCCCTTAAGATTTCAAACAAAACTAACTTTGTGGTTATCCTTTGCTTGGGAGGCTGTTTTAATCTTGTATTTAGCTTTTGAAGACTTGACTAGTTCCCTAATTTGCCTGTTGAGATTAATGAGGGATTTTTTTCTGTGTTGGGTACCATTCCTCACTTACTTCTAGACAGGAATTTCTTACTTCTGTTGTATGGTCAATTTATGCCAGGGGTTCCATCAGAGTGACTTGTTTTTCTGACGGTCTAGTTTTCTATGCATTTGTTAGTGGTTGTGTAGAGCATTTTGTGTATACTTCTGCATAGGTATCTGTGTTTTCAGGGTTAGGTAGAGCTTTAGAATTGTCTGTGCTATCACTTAATAGTAGGCAATTTGCCTTAGAAAAATTCTTTAGAGTTTTAGGGTTTGATGGAAGTTCTACTGCTACATTTAATTCAAAGAAGACCAGTTTATGATCTGATCTTACCAATGTGGACATTATAGGGGGGAATGCTCCCCCCAAGTTTGTGAGTACTATGTCAAGGATATTGGAGCTCCTAGTGGGAGAGCACACCAGCTATTCCAGAGACTTTACATTGACAAAGTCCACGAATCCCTGAGCCTGCATGTTAGTGGTCGTGTATGTTTCCCACTTTATGGAGGAGTACTTAAAAATGCCCATGAGTAGAGTGTTGGGCTGAATGGTAAGTGATTCCAGTAACTTCAGGTATACAGAGTCTTTTCATGGTTCATGGTTGGGGACATATAGCTAGCAACGACATAGTAGGAGATTTTGCCTGTGGTCAGCTGGACATGGATTAGCTCAAGTGAGTCATCCTGCTTTACCAATCTAGAGGCTTGATTGTTTTTTGTGTAAAAGAAAACACCTCCTCCTTTTATGTTTTCTTTTTCAGAGGATGGTCTGAATGTGTGATAGCCATTGTAGCCTTGCAGTGCTTTCCACAGCCTTGAACCATGTCTCTGTAACTGAAAAGATGTGACCATTCTTCAGGGTGAGGAGAGCTTCCAGGGAGTGCAGTTTCTTGTTAAGACTCCTAGCACTGAGCAATAGTACTTTTCAGCTTGGCATTAGAAAAGTTTGCTAAATTGGTAGGGCTGTTGGTTTGGCACTAAAAAAGGCACAATGTGGGTGGCTAATGCCTTGGCCAGTATTCAAAAGCCTAGCAGGGACAGGTGCAGACCGTCTCTGGCAAAGCAGCATGGTCTGTCAGTCCTGTCTTCCCAGGTTGACAAATACTGGATCCTCTTGGAATGACTCCAGTAGTTAAGTCAGTTACTGAAGTCAATCATTTTCTGTTTGTATTGTGGTATTCTTGTTGGCGAGGGTAGAATGCTGCTCAGTACGAGGCTCATACCAGCCTGCGACACATATTCAGAATTGTAATGTAGTTCAGGGAGGTACGTCTCAGAAAATTAACACCCACATGGACTATGATGGAGTCATATGGGTACTTATGATTGATTGAGTGATCTGAGTGCCTGTATGATCTGGTGAATCCTGGCCCCTGACAGCAACTGACTGTAACCCTCTTTTTATGCAGCTTGGTGAGGGGAGGGGCACCCGTGTGTCTCACGAAGAAGTCTCCTATCAGCAAGACATTTGAATGCATGTCGTTTTGCCTTAGGTGACAGCAACTGACTGTAACCCTCTTTTTATGCAGCTTGGTGAGGGGGGATCCCGTGTGTCTCACGAAGAAGTCTCCTATCAGCAAGATATTTGAATGCATGTTGTTTTGCCTTAGGTGCTTGCTTGCTTGTAGATACACTGTGATGTGTGTTTTTGTGTGTAGTGGTTGGTGTTGCCTTGGTTTTGTTTGCATGTAGTTTCTAAGGACAGCATATATGAGACCTCTGAGGTTTTGGCAAGTTAAATTATAAGAACCTCTGCATATGTGGGTTTGTGTGTCAACACCTTATTTAGTGAGGGAAATGACGTGTGTGTGACAACCTGTTTGTCATTCGATTTGTCAGTATGAGAGAGTAGTGTCTCAATTTTCATAGTTTAACTACATCTCTCACATAACTGTGTTTATCTTCAGATTAAATGGTTGCCTGTATACATGACACAATTGCTACATTGCCTTAGGATGCCCATGTCCACCAGGCTAGCCACAGAGATAGCAAGAAAGTGCCTAGCCATGGTTTCATTTTTTTTTTTACTATGGGTTTAACCACGGAGAAGAGTAGTAGCAGTACCTAGGAAATGGAAGAATGTATCACTAAAAACTTTAAAAAAAAAGAAGTAATAATACTGAGTTGTACAAGAAAGTAAATAAATAAATAAAAGCAAGCCAGCTTCATTTTTTCCTAATTTACTTTGTGACATCTGAGCCAAGAAAAGAATAATGCTAGTTTATTATCATTAATATCAACTAGAAGGAAGATTTTTGTAGTAGCATTTATGATTAAAGAAGCTTACTGATTTTGAAGATTAGCCTAATTTATTTGTTTCCAAATGAAAGAGATGTTTATCATTCATCCCAGGAATAAGGGGAAAAAGTCATTCATTAGTCCACTGCACAAGTATAAAATAAATATAGATCTTTCAAACTACAGGCCAATAGCCTTTATGTTGCCCCTATCAAAATATTAAAAAAAAATGTATTCCTATACAATTTCTCAATTATCTAACAAATAACCAGCTTCCATCTTCAACCCAACACTGCTTCAGTCCTCAGCACTGCACAGCTACTGCTTTTCTGAATTTTGTTAATGTTGTCAACATCCATAGAAATGCTGGAAGTGTAGTCTATACCATCTTCCTAAACTTAACAAAAGCTTTTGGTATGGTCTCCTACCAGAAACCCTTACATAGACTCTCAGCCTTAGTGCTCACTGACTGTTCACTGCAGTGGTTCCATAACTACCTTAAACAGATCACAAGCAATGAAATAGAAAAAGTCATTTTTGCCTACAACTATTGGTGTCCCACAATCTATACCAGGCCCCATACTTTTCAACATATTCATCAATGGCCTCTACATTGCTAGAAAAAATGCTACCCTAGTTCAGTACACTGATGACTCAACCCTAATTTGTTCAAATCTCTCTAACTGTAAGACCTTACAAACCAATGTTTCTTATCAGTTGAGACATGACTAATTCACACCTACAACTAAACCCTAAAATAAATAAACAAGTTACTGATTTTAACCTTAAAAACTCATCTCTTCCAAAACAGCAGTATTCACTATAATCTCTGCCAACAACATGATAGAAGTAAACTATACAAAATTACTGGGTGTCATCACAGATGACCCGTTAAAACTTGACCATTATGTATCACATATAGTTAAAAAAAAATCATAAAAAAAAAAAAAAAAAAAGAAGAGGTACGTCATACATAGTAGGGAAAAAAACTACATCACTGACATAGCTAGAAGACATATAACCTTTAGTTTCTTACTGGCATCTAACCTTTAAGTCTCACAACTGTCCAAATTTGACCGATGTTATAATAAAATCGCCATATTTGCAGTAAAGTAGTTTGTGTGCCCAAAGGACTACGTTATTTGAAGTTCCCTAAATGATACTCATACAAATCAGACTTTTACTGAGAATTAGTCAGTATGTTTGATTGTCATGGATTTGAGTTTATGAGACTGAAAATCAAACAGAATATTAATATGGAGGAGTTGATGGATGAAATTAGTGAATTTAATTTGAAAGTTACTAAGGATTTGTTATTTGAAACTATTAAATGTTTTTAGTAAATCTGAAAAACAATGCAATGTTATTAAGACTAGGAAACAGAAAAAGTTTGTAAGGGATGCCACTGAATATGAATCTAAGACAGTCTATCACAAACATATGAGTAAGAAAAAAATCGATTTAGATGTTCAGCAAACTAGCTTAGGTTGTGTCGATAATAAAATATTTTTAGGTACAAATCTAATGATGAAGTCTTGCATTTTAAATGACCCTTTAGAATCCCCCCCCCCCCTCAAAGGTCACAGATATTGGCCAGTTGAGAAGAATGGATATGATTACAGAACAGCAGCAATGCAATAGAAATTGGCTTCAGAGAAGGGAGAGGAAGAGGACATTAGAAGCAGAGGTCAGAAAAGCAGATGAGGGATAGGAGATTTTATTAGACCCTAACCCTAGCTGTATAACTTCAAACTGTGGAAACCTTTTTGTTTTTTGTTTGCTTTTTTTTCAAAACAATAAGCATCTTTATTGAATAATCACTTATGTCATAAGCAATTATACATTTATATAAATGAGAACAATCAAATATCGACACACTTTCAGTTGCAAACAGCTTCACTGCTAGTCATCTCTACAGTAACTGCCAGTCAGATATTGCATAGTTCATTCAATTCCTGCCTTCCCTTAAACCTCATCCCTCTTCCAAAACATTACTTTGCTTGCATTGTTCTCACAATTCCCCTTTTTATTCTATACAACTTGTTGCTACTCTTTTCTAAAGATCCTACTTCTAGTTCATCTCTGTTACTGTATTCACCTCTTCTAGTACGGTTGGTTTAGAATTTGATTTTAATTTTCAGTAATTGCTTTTTTGGGAAGTCACCATAATTAAACTCAGCCAAGCCTTACTACATGTAGGCAATTCCAATTCTTTATCACAGCTGAAACAAAATAATTTCCTTAGTTACAATTTGCTGTCCCAGTATTTATGACAGAGTAGTCTGCAGGGAATGTTTAAAGTCTGCCATCTCATTATACTGCCAAAACATTTGTTCCCAATTACCTCTTTCTTCCCTGTCACACCTCCAACATTTGTAATCTACCCGAGAAAAAATCCTTGGAGTCTTCTTGGGGTATAAAAATGCCTATGCAAATGCTTCCAAGCAAAGATCCAAAATTGTCTAGACTGTTGCATATCTGGGAACCATACAGAGATCCTTCCCAATCATTTCTAAGCTCCTCTGATTGATTCCTATACTTATCATGTAATATTTTATTGGCCCTACTAATTATCCCTTTTTAACTACAACTTCTGTTCTAGATTCTACTAGCAACGCTGGCAGTGCTGGTCTTTCACTTAGGATACCCCTATTCCATTCTGTTTGCCTTCCCTATCAAGGCTGATATCAGAGTATAGGGAATCTCTAGCATACTGTCCTCTTCTTATTCTGTTACTTTTTCCACTCTAATTATTTGCTCCCAATACTTTGGTTCATTTGCAAGTTTTCTCCAGTAAGTTCCAGCCCCCTCTTGCCTATTCTATGTACCTCTAATTGCAATCATCTCTAATGGCAGAATCTCCTTTTTTCATTCCTGTGTTGGCTTAGTTCTTAGAAAAAAATTCTGCTACTTTGTGAATGTAATATTCTGTATAGTTATTGTTGTTCTCCTTAAGGATCTGCATCCAAAGTACCAGTATCTCCTTATTTCTTGAGCTTTGCCCTGTTTCATCATCATCCTTTTCCACTTTGAAGTATAGCTTTCTGCTTGTACAATGAATAGGAGTCTTAAATCTGTAACTCTGAAATGCCCCTTCAACTCAGGTAATCCCAAACCACCTTGTTCTATTAGAACGATCAACTTATCCCACTTAACTCTTTCCCTCTTCCCCTCCCAGATAAAATTCTTCAACTCTTTAGTAATTACTATCCACAACTTCTTCTCTGGTTGATAAAACAATATGCTTGACACGTGTATAAAACTAGGGACTAAAACAGTTTCACTGCTTTCTATCTTGCTGTCCATATTCATAAAACAGAGCTTCTAATTTCTCAGTTTTTGTATCATCTTTTGTTTAGTCGCTTACTGCATATCCTTAACTGCCATAACAGAATCCTTTTTAATCCATAGTCCTAAGTACTTCTTGTTATCATGTCCCCATAAATACGGGTATCTGAATCAGTTTGTGTGTGAGTGCATAATTTACAGCTATTGCCTTTGTTTTCTCTTCATTAATTTTGTTTCCTGAAAAGATTTGATGCTGTTTCAGAATGTTACACAACACTGAAATGTCAGTTTCTGGTTTTATCAGGTACAAAACGATATCATCTGCAAATAAAGCCAACTTTTCTTGATTACCATACCAGTTATATCCTTGAATTTCAGAGTCCTTTATTTTCTTTGCTACTGGTTCTAAATGTAAACACAAATATCAAAGGGGAATAGGACACCCCTGCCTGTTTCCTCTGCTCAAACAGAGAGGACCCCCCACACTTAAATTTTCACCGCAGATCCCTAATATGGAGACATTTTTTTAATCAGTGGATATAATTTTCTTAATTATAATCACTTAACTGTTACCTTAGACAATTTTTCCTTATTTGAAAAGGGACTTGCATTCATTTCAGAAAAATATCTCTGATACAGTAATTTAGTTGAAATTATTTACCAGGTTTTTAAATTTATCATACCTCTATAGAGACAAAGGAAGTATGTACATCTGGTATAGTGAAGAACGAAAAGTATTTTCTATGCAGATGTGAACCCTTGTTATTCAAACTTTTGAAAGGGCTTGTGAGAAGGATTTGTATTGCATTTTTAGTTACAGGAACAATAACATTTTTTACAATTTAACTAAAGAAGAGAGAGATGTTTTAAAAGCACTAACCTGAGGTCCAGCTGAAATGATGATGAAACCGGATAAAGGAAGATGTTTAGTTGTTATGGATTCAATTGCTTATAGTAGTGAAATTTTCAAATTACTGCAGGATACTGATAAATATAAGCAGGTTTCCCATAGTGTTTCTTACAAAAAAGACCTGTATTTGCAAGACTGTCTTTCTCAAGGTTTAATCATCCCTTTTCTTAGATGTGGCAATTTCAAAAATAAATGCTGGCTTCTCCTCCTATATATTTTCTAAAAATTAACTTCTCAAACAAACATTTATGCTGCAATAGCTGCTATCTTATAGCATTTTTAAAAGTTTGGCAAAAGACCAGTCAGTAAGGTGGCCAGAGTGGTTTGTAATAGTGAAATTTTTTTATAAAATAAATGTCTCTTGAACATGGATATTCTCAAGATATGATTAACAACGCAAGTTAAAAAGTTACTAATTAATGGGGATGCTAAATATAACCCATTATTAGGTAAGGGTTTAATGACTAGTGATACCAAAAATGTACAAGAAATGGAATAATCTTAAAATGTGTTTGAAAAAATAAGACGGAAGCAGATAATGTTGCCCAAAAGAATACGGGTACCAGAAAGTGTATGACCAAAATAAAAATAATGCCTTGTATAGATACACTTTAATATGTTCAGTACCATCACAATTTCATTTTGTATTCTACAGAATTACCCATTGATCTAAGGGGCGGTAATTGGGAAAGACAAAAAGAATTGTTGTAGCATTCTACCTGACCTGCCATATCACCACCAGGATTATTAACTATAATTCCATAAAGCCCGTTTTAGTGATGCAGGCTGCAAAACTCTGATATACCTCAGGCAGATAGCCCTGTACCTACCTATGAACCTATATTCAGACAAAAGCAGATTTTTATTGATAAGGAAGTATATTTATGTTTCTATGTTACATTTATGTTTTCTAAAATGTTATTTAAAAGTTCTTCACAGTATTTAAATGTGTTCTTTTTTTTTTAATTTATGTGTGTGGTGGTGGTGCTGCGGTAGCGTTGTCGGCTCACAGTAAGACGTTGTCCTGTTCGATTCTCAGCTAAAGCGTCTTCTGTGTGGAGACATGCGTGAATGGGCGTACCTTCACTGAAGGTTGTGTGCAACTCGGTACGTAAAAATCTAATTATTAGCGGATCGGAGTTCCGCTGTGGCGACACCTAACCGGGAAAAGCCGAAAGATACAACAACATGTGCGTGTGTGTGTGTTTTATCCGGATTCACTAGACAATCTTTATGCACTGAAATGTCGAATTTCAGTTAGTCGAGACCGAATAGTGGAAAGTGCAGTTACCCAAAACTGCACTATGCCAAATGTGGAAGTGTTGAATCCGCAAATACCAAATCCACCGCTATCGTGGTGTCGCATTCGTGACATGTGGTGCGGTTTGTGGATTTATCTGGGGTTTCAGGTAAGTGCTGTGTGTGTGAGGGTACTGGATAGAGTGTGTGCGGTGGCGTTTTTTTGTGTGTGTGTGTTTAGTGCGACCTCGGAGTTAGAATATATAAGTAGGGGTGTGTGGGGGGTGCAGACCCCCACATGGGGCGGTGCAGGGGGCTTGCCCCCCTGCTTAGTGGTAGGTTAGGTGTGTTTGTGTGTGTTATGTTTTAGTGTAGTTAGGTAGGTGTATGTGTGTGTGTTTATGTGCTGGTTTGTGTGTGTGTGTGAGAGTGAGAGAATGGTTGTGGTATTCGTGATTTTGGGTTTTCATGTATGTGAGTTTTCCACTATTCAGTCTCAAAATACTGAAATTCAACATTTCAGTATTTTGAGATTGTATAGTGAATCCATATTCACACACACATCTATATACACATACAGATATGAACAAACACCTTTTCACTTTTCTAAGACTCACACAACCACAGAAATACGGTTACACACCTGACATTGCATTACTGCCTTTTCTAAAGGAAAGGTTTCTGTATTGCCCAACACAGTCCTTTGAGTCACAAAGGAAATTGCTTTCATGCCTAGAACATCTAGATAGAGTTACAAGTAAATCAAAGTCTCATCTTAGCTCAAAAGAATAACTGTCCTACCTCACAACAAGAGCAACAGGATTCTCAACTGCAACTTTCTTAGACATATCAACTGTCATAACAAACATGTGAAAGCTTCTGCACTGCTCAATAAAACATATATTTCAGATTTAAATGTTCTCTGCAAATCCAGCCATTATTTGCTCTATGTATCACCTTATACACAAGCTATTAACCAGGAATACTATTTGAACAAATCACAGACAGTTCTCATTTACTGCTAGATCTACAAAGAGATTTTGTCTCTAGATGCAATATTCTTCGACAGGGCATTTTTAATCAGAAATTTGCTTCTCTTTTCATATCTGGGAGAAGCAAATCAAATGTGGATCCATCTTCTTAGTAGAAACATTTATACACAAGATACACCTACTGACATTTAACCTATAATTCTGTAGGTTAAATAAGTCTCCTGACAGGTTTCCAAAATCTCATTTTTTTCCTTCATCCTTTCCTTCCAAGATTGTAGTCTTATCAGACCTTTAGATAAAGCAGAGTAGAAGATGGATAAGAGATTCAGTTTCTCTTCATATATTTTATAAATGTCAGACTATTGAAAAAACTCCATTTGTCAGAAATTAAATTTCTAGAAAAATTTATTGGCTGTCATGTGTAATAAAACATTGTCTATAGTTTTCAATAGTTGCTTGAAAAGTAAAGGAATTCATAACACAAGCACCATCCAGTCTGAATAAGTACCTGTTTGAGTAAGCATCTCTCAGAACTAAAGACAACTTCAAAAGAATTTGGTAATATAATTGTTACGCATATAGACCATGACTTGGGCCATAGCCATGGATGCAAAGAAGCATTAAGTGGTGATTTACTATCAACTAGGCCTTCATCATTCATTTTTGCTTCTTTTTCCTCATCATGGTCCATGTGATCTGGCAAAGCTTTCCATTCTGGATCAGCCTGACACAACATTTTTGTAGTACAGAAAGACACTATGAAAGAATTACAAGTCCAGATATTGAAAATACTTAATTTCTTACACTTAAAGCTGGTCTTTTGGAACAGTATGACATAAAATCTTAATCAATTATTGTATATTAGTCTTTCACTGTAAGCTCAAATAACACCACTGGATGCCTACTATTCAGTTTGTTCAGTATGCAGAGGTGTAATGTCCATGGCATCAAGCAATGGTATCCAATTAATGATGTCTAGGTCCATAGGTTTTTCTAGAACAGGCAATCTATTAAATGTAACAGCATCAGCAGCACACTATTCTGGTCTGCCTGCATATTATATTATTTTGTTCTAAGCAGCACTTCCTAGTGATTTACACTTGGTGAATCTCCTCTCTAGAAACCTCCATCTTTGGAACTAGTTTCCTTTCAAAACGCAAAGCAGTCACTAGTTTTGATCACAATCAGTGCTATAAGACATATGTACATAAATTGTACACACTAGATTTAAAATATATGGTTAGCCCTTTGTACAGCTGTGAATACTTGTTCTTAATGGATATTGACATTAAAAAGGCAAGTGGTACCCCTCTAAAAGTGAAGCTGCTACTCCATAAGACGAAGCATCATCTTTACTAGCAGAATAATGACCATGCCCGCCAGCTGAATGTAGCAAAGTTCAATATTTTTCCAATGCTATTTTTTCTTCTGGTATTCATGTCAATAGCACACATGCACACAAAACAATACAAAAGAGTGAAGCTGCTACTCCATAAGACGAAGCATCATCTTTACTAGCCGAATAATGACCATGCCCGTCAGCTGAATGTAGCAAAGTTTAATATTTTTCTAATGCTATTTTCTCTTCTTGTATTCATGTCAATAGCACACAACAAAACAATACAAAAGGTTTACCAATGTAACTACACTTTGGCAAAACCTGTAATAATTAATCAAATTGAAATATGCTTCCAATTTTGTTAGGAAATGGTATCTCTTATAACCTCCGTGATAGTTTTCATTCTGAAGAGACTAAACAAAAAGCTATATGCATTATCTTTCAGATGTTCTACTCTTGGAAAAGAAGAATGTTTTTGTTTCTCTAATGTGCAAACCTGCATCCTTCATAACACTTCCTTTGAGTTCAGAATATTTCCCTGGTGTGTCCTTGGTAAACAGAATATCATCCAGATAAACCGCAACATTTGGTACTCTTTCTATACTTCTCCAAAATGTAACAGATACAGAAAACACTCCAAAAGTAAATCAATAAATGTAATCATTCCTTTCTGGTCAAATATTTATTAAACTAATCATCTGAAGCCATCTGTTGGTAAATGTGTCTCGTATTTCATTCTGAAAATGTGTGGCCTCCTGCCAGCAATGCAGAAAGGTTTGAGGTATGAGGTGCTGCTCCATATAAACTACTTAATTAACAGATAACTTAAAACCATCGCACCAGCTAAATTTGCCGACAGATCTCACAATACGTTCCATTCAGAAGAATTCAAAGAAGTTAGGAGTACTTTATTTCAACAACTGGTTTACTTTACTGTATAAAGACAAGGTCCGAGTCTGACTCCCTGGATGGTGTAAAGGCATAAGGACATCATATTATTTAACAACCCTTTCTAAGATACGCAGCATTCTCCCTGCAGTTTTATGTTCCACTTAATTTCAAAAGTGCATGCCCCAGTGTTGGTCCCAACTCAAAAAAACACCAGAACTCAAGTATCCAGTATCTAAAAAACAATCTTTTTGCATTTAGCTTCTCCAATGACATTTTCTGTAATTAATAAAAGGTTTATGAATATTCCCAACAACCCCTGATGCCTCAAAAAGCAGATACAATTCCATTCCACCCCATCACAGTGATTGTTACTGTGAAGTCCCTTCTCTGGGCTAGTAATCAAGAAGCCTGAATCCTCACCACTGACACCAGTGAGGGATGTTAACTTAGAACAAAAATAGATACACACAGTATTTCCAGATGCAGCTCCCTGCATCAAGCACAATTTCCCTTAAAGAGCACATAGGGAACATGCTCATGCCTGCTCTCTCTCTTTCCCTCTCCAGGCTCCCAGTAAAACTCCCCACTGGCACAACCGTAGAGCGGAGTCCTCAGCAGAGTGTCCAAGCCAAGTCCTCCAGCACCCTGTTCTAAACACCTGGCACATGCACACACTTGGAGATTTAATGTGCACACACACCTGGGAAATGTTGCCACAGATTTACTAGCTATGCTCTCTTCTGCCCAGACTACAAGGTAGTTACATGGCCACCAGATACCTCAAAGCCAGTTACTTTAAGGGTCTTACAAGGGTACCCAATTACAGTGAGTGAAATTATTATTAATACCAATGGTAGTGTTTGGCCAATGCAGTAAGGCTTTCAGGGGTGGCCACAGTGTCACCAAATAAATATAAGCACTCTCAAAGGTTAAAAGATTCTCTAAAGGACCAACCACAATGAAAAGCTTAAATAAACAATAAAAGAACATGAAAATACTAACTATCTGTTTACAATAAAACACCAGAATTTCAAATCACATGAAATATTAAAATAACACAGATGGATAGATTCGAACAGAAACAGAAAAACAGTATTTAACTATTCTCACTATATTTTCTTGATTGATCTAAAAATTACTATTCCCTGGTCATTTACTAGAGCAAGGCAAGATGAAGAAGGTGAGGGATCCTTTTTTGTCAGGTTTCAAAACAGACTGCACTGAGACTTCAATCTCATTTAGTATTAAAAGATAATTTCAGTGATGGAATACAGAATGACATCACATACATCTGGTCATCTGACTCTAGTTCCCATACTACCTCCTTTACTACAGGCTTCCAGGATTTAGCACAGATATGTTACCTTAGACACTTAGAGCTTTGCTAAGATCTGTTGCAGCTTCTGGAAGTCATAAAACAATTTCAAACTTCCACCCTTCCAAAGTAGCAATTAGTTCACCCCAAGAACAATACAGAAGGCTTCCTCGTAAAGAATTGTTGTCTCTGTCTGCAATCACAACTGTAAGATATAATCTAAGTTAATATAAGTTCTAAGATCCAGCAACAAAAATCACTTGCAGATCACTAAAGCCAATAACTCTGCTGGTGAAGCACTATTCTCTTGCGCCATAGCCAAATTATGGAACTCACTCCCACCCACAATTACCTCCGTACCATCATGCACCAACTTCAAAACTTTATTAAAAGCGCACCTAAAAACATGCTGGTTATGCCCTTGCAACTCCCACTCTAATATCATCCACCCCATCCAACTACTACCTTTCTTTCACCTCCACTAACTACCTTGATGATAGCAAGCTCAGATGCTCATAAGCCTAGTACTTATTATACAGCAGGAACTTCTCATTGTTACATTTGTTAATGCCTGTTATGTACTTCACAGATAAAGATTCTAGTTGTCTACTGATGTACTATGTTCTGCATCTGTAAATATGTTG
>NC_056741.1:1042144292-1042157587 GCF_019279795.1 Protopterus annectens
CTCAACATGGTTTTTGCTCCTATCACAGCACTACCACAGCCCTTATCAGCTTCACTAACACTATTAACCATCTCCATAATGAAGGTAAACTTGATTCCTCTCTCTCTTTGGATCTCTCTAAGGCTTTTGACATAGTCCCCAAAATAAACTATTATCTGCACTCTCTCTCTAATACAGTCCCCCAAAATAAACTCTTATCTGCACTATCTGACCTTAATATGAGTTAATGTACTATTGCATGATTCCAAGACTACTTACCAGGTCACACTCAAGCAGTAAAATGGCAAAACAACCTATCTCCACTTCTGCCCATTACTTTAGAAGTTAATCAAGGCTCTATACTTGGACCACTTCTTTTTAACATATTCACCAATAACCTTCATACTGACACCCTACATGCCACCTTAGTCCAATTTGCAGGTGATTCAAGCATAATCTGTTCTACCCTATCATTCCAGCAACTTCAAAAAATAACAAAAGGATCTTTTACTGCAGTAGAAACATGGTTATCCAATTCACAGCTCATACTTAACCCAAACAAAACTAAACTGATGTTTTACCCCACCAAAACCACTGCACCCACCACCCCATTTAAAATAACTTTAGGAAACAATATCTACATTACACCAGACACCCATTCCAAACTTCTAGGTGTTATCATTGATCAAAACATGAAATTTGATTTAAACATTGCCCAAACTATAAAGAAAGTACATATAAAACTATGAACTCTATACAGGTGTAAAAAATACCTTTGCCAATAACACTAAGTCTACTATCACTAGAACTCACCTAGTCTCACACTTGTCTATGCTTTCCCCAATTTCACCAACCTTAATAAATCAGAATTAACTAAATTAAGTAGCTGTTACAACAAAATAGCAAAATTTGCAAATGATCTTGCCTATCGATCTCATCATTGTCAGGTATTTAAACAACTATCTTGATTAGAACTACCAAACTTGCTCACCCTTAACCAACTTACTATGGCCCACCAAATAATTCACCAACCTGAAAAAATACTAGTGCTACAATATCTATTAAACCACTATTTAAATCAACATACACTAACATCAGTTAATAAATCACTACTCAACATAACCAGAAGTAAAAATAGTGCAGGAGATTCCCTATATTCCAACTTCATTGCCACAACCTGGAACAATATGTCACTTAACATTAGAACCACGACCGACAAAATAACCTTTAAAAACCTTCTCAAGGCCCACTTAACTAGTTCATGGACTTGTATATGCTCAGAATCAGGCTAAGCAACCCAACCCAATTACCTAGCTGCCTAATTAAACCTTTCTCAACCTACCTAGCTATCCTTAGTGGGTACTGTCACCTCTCTCTTCCTACTACCCATTCATGTTACTCTTACTTTATACACTTTTACTTCATCTATTTCCACTCTTTCCTTCCCTTAACCTTTTACTAATTTTCCCATCACATATATTTTATTGTATTCTCACCTCCTTTATCTAACACCTCACTATCTCTGTCAACACATATTTGCCTTGTGGTTATTTGTTTAAAGTAAAATATTTCTTGTAATATTTTTCGTTATATTGCCTGTAACACTTCCTGTTATATATTTGTAATATTTGTTAAACTGTGGAACTTTTCTCCCCGGGGCTCTGCTGAAAATGGGCCAAGGGACAGTCGGACTTTCCTACTAAACAAATATAACATAAATAAATAAACGTATGAAGCAAGCAATAGATTCATTTTAAACAATGAAGCCCAAAGCTTTCTGTCACAATGGAGGCTGCAGTATGACAGCCTGTGACAGTTTTACATACTAATTTTGAGATGGCTCTACTACGGAGTAGGGGGAATATGTGAAGAGATTGCTAAGATTCAGTATGAATTCACTAAACCGTCCTTTATGGACTATACTGCTCCCAGTTACGCTATGCAAAATAAAGGAAAGAAGAGCTGCACAATTAAGATAAACATTTTGACGCGTTCATAAAAAGTAAACTGTGACAGTCTTGCCAAACCACCCCTACCACAAACATGTAATAACCTTATTGTTTCCGAGTGATTGGGACTGAAAGCCATGACAAGAACTAAATATTGTTAATTGTGTTCACCAGAGAGAATGAAAACAGGGCTGCAAAAAGTAAACTGAAACCAGAAGTAAGGTTGATGGTGATGTGGTAAGTGGGTGGTGACAACTGGGAGGTACCAGAACAAGATTCTTTAGGTTAGAAGTTTAGACTTTGGGACTGTCCCTTTAATACAGCCTCTCACTGCCAAGAAAAAGACATCTACATCGCCTGCACCAGAACACTACAGGAAATGTAAATGACAGTTTAGCAAAATAATTCATATTTTTGTAACATAACGGCTAACACATTCATAAATGGACCACGGCTATAGCTGATTCATCAATACACAGCACCACTAGTTTTGAAGATAGCACGACTGGAAACATAGTTTAGTAACAGTTTGTAATTAAAACATTTCGGCTCACCCGCAATACGTTAAGTTGACTAATATCATCTCCCTCTCGTTTGAAAGACATTCCAACGTTTCCTTTATATATCAAAGACACGTGAATCAGAGAAACAACTCGGTTGTAAACATAATCCACATGTAACCATGTCGTAGACTATATGCGCTTTCAATTCTTCCGGTTAAGCTAAGGATGCAGAAAACACTCTTTATACTGGTTTTTCAAACCTCAATAAACCAAATACTTTCATGGCTACAACTAGACATAACACAGTTCCATAAAGCAACTTAATCAGGACCTCAACAATAACACTTTACGGGCTTTCAGATTATAACTGCGCAAATTGAAACGTCGTTCATAGGTTTTTGGTGGTATACAACATTTCGCTGCGATGGTTCCCATGGCATTATCACTACTAGCACCGATTAGCATCGTGGGTTAGTAAGTCCTTTCTGGAGTTTGCATTCGGGTTTGTCCTTCTTGAGAGATGTATGATGGCACTACTTTTCCCAGAATGTCTTGCGTTACAGTTGCGTTTAGCTCACAGACAGCCGTAAAGGCAAACTAAGAAGGGGTGAAAAATAGTTGTATTGTATGATTGACTGTTGGTAGCGGTATGCTATTTGTGCTACACTCTTTGCAGAACAAGTCATAGTCCGTTAATCCTATAGATGGAATGCTTAGGTTCTGAGTATCATATTTAAAAGAGAGCTTCGTAATCCTCGGGGGAGTTAATTACCCAAAGTATTGCAGCTTGTAAAGGGATGTTTGGTTGTCAACGTAGTCAGTACCGACTTGAGAGGAATAAAATGATGTCATTACCGTAGAACCCACGACGGCACTTGGGCGTTGCTAAAAGTATTTTGCAATGAAAGGGTGATGATGGTAATATTGTAATTATCGTTTTTGAGACACCGTGTTTGGTTTAGAAACTGCATCGAAGGAGCTTTCGCTCTAGCTATGTGTTGCAAGTGGGAATTGATTAGCACCATTGCTTAAGTTCTATTTTTAAATGCTCTGCTTATGAATTTGCAAGGAATTATCCCAACGTTTAACTTTTTATGTCTGCAAAGTGCACTATGCATGAAAGATACTACAATGGCCGGTTGGATATTTTAATGTTGTAGCACTGGTTTAAACGTGGGGACTTTTTAAAGTATGGCTTTTCCAGGGAATGAATCATGTGGCGCCAGTAGTTTGTTATCCGGTACCCGGACCCGTTCTTACGGCAGCTTAGTGAAATCCTCGCATTTGTCGGTGCGAGAAAAATGGATCGAGCATGAAGTAAAGCCAGGAGATACGTTACAAGGACTGGCTCTGAAATACGGTGTTACAGTGAGTTAAGTTTCATTTTTACATTTGCATTTCACTTTCAGTTGAGATTTAATTTTCTGTTGTCGTGAAAGGCCACTCCATTAAGCGTTTTACCAAATAACTGGCCGTAATTGATCGACTCGCCGACATTAATGGAATTAATCGTTATATACTCTGGCAGCTATTCAGGCAGTTGTTATTTAGCTTGTTTCACTAAGGTGCAGTTTATGCTGCAGCTGAAACGTTATATCCCGATTGACATTTGGACAGTATCTCCGCCTGTATACCTACTATCTGTCCACTCGTTTTTGCTGAATACATGAGATGTCAACAACTAATTTACAAAATAAGTAAAAATATTTAACATTTCAGTTGGTTAAGAGCTGGTCTCTAATAAAATGCATGGCTAATATTTATTCCTAGAAACAACCCACGGAGAAATTGCTATCTCGGACCTCCCCAAATTCCAGTCTGCAGCTTTTGGCTGTTAAAAGTAGTAACCCATTTGGTGGTACCGTTTTAAGAGAAACATTTTGTTTTAAGCTATAGGGTGATTTTCAGTTGCATTCCTTTTACCTGTACAAGATTGCATCTACCCAAAGTTTCTCCACTAAACTAATAAACACTGGTTTCAACTAGTTTGGCTTTATTAAAATTGTTTGAACCCTTTTAATGTGTTTTGAGTATCATGTTTAGTATACAGCACCTATACATCTCATCTGCCAATGAAATTGAAAGAAGCAAAGAATTCAACACTTACAATACTTTTATTTTTCTCAGGTTGATGCATTACTTAAACTTCTTTTCTGGTCTTTTAATGCAAGCTTGTTTTAACTAGTAGTTTACTTGTTTTTATTTAGGAAGAAAATGCAGTAATGAAAGGCAACATTTCCTTTGTGTATCCTTTAATATCGGGAACTGAGGCAGTTCTAAAAACTACAAAAGTCACCATTGTCTTTAAATACACTTTTTTTGTTTTCACAATATTTCTGGTTAACTATTTTGTTAATACGGTTAATGTGCTGGCTAAATATCTTAAACTTGTAAAGACAGAGTGAACAAGAAATATCTCCAGGTCATTAGCATACCATCTCCATTCTCTTTGCTGCTTAGTAAAAAAGGTCATAGTAAGCAAATACATTCTTATGTGAAGTGTTGATATACTGCACTAAGTTATTGATATTCAGCTAATGTTAGTGCTCATACTGACTTCTTGTCCTTTGTGAGGTGATTATTGCCTCAGAGCACTTTGATGGCTTTCAGTAGTTTGGATGTAATCAGTTTGATCACCTGAAGGAGACCTGCCATTTTCTTTAGGCAATATATGAGTAGTAGTATAGTGCCCCCAGTAGCATGTCTTTATGCAAATAACTAGATTAGTTCCTTTCTGTAGCTGGATGGGTAGTAGCAAATAGGTTATGACTTTCTGAATATGGGGTAGTAGGAAACCTTTCTTCCTCGACCCCATTGATCGTTTGCTTTTGTGGAACAGTTGAAAAGAGTACTTTTGAAAGATGACAGAGAACCAACCACAGCATTTGAAAATCCTTTCTGGAATTTATCAGCTGTCATTGCTGCCTATAAGGGGAGTATAAGTGAGTGTTTATGAGTTGTGCAGAGGGTTCCCATTTGTATTGATAAAATAAATTAGAGGCACACATGCAGGATCTTAACTGCACTAAGTAGTGATGCTGAATATTCTGTCAAGTCATCAGCCATTGCTGATACATACAGTATGTATCTATATGTTTATGAATGGGACAAAGGGTTCCTGTTAGTATATGAAATTCAAGGGGGTAACAACACTAGGAACTTCCCAAGAACATTATGATGGACTGTTGCTAATTTCATGTAGTGCAGTTCATTAGTAGGACAGAGTTGCTAATAAAATTCCACAAAGGAAATAAAACCGATACTGCCACTGCTTCAGAACAGTGTTGCATATTGTTAGGTTTTGCTTTTATTCAGAATATTTCAACCATTATAATGCAGTATTTAGATGTTTTTCGTATCAACTCCACCTGTTGACTATCAAATCTTCTACTGTACTCGAGCCCATTTGTTCCATAGCAATATGGTTTCACTTCCAGATGTGCTAGGGTAACCATCGTACTTGCAGACATCGAGTCTGTGGTATTACTGGCATCCTGGCAAATGAGAATGTTGGTATTATCTAATCCCACCCATGGGATACTAGTGTCCTTAGTACTGTATCAGATGCTACACATTGCTTGTAGTTTGTCTAGCAGACCACTGGGAAGCATTTAGCAGAAAACATGCTGATGCTTTTTTCACTGAGTGCATACATATGTTTTCCTTGAGTTTAGTATTATTTTAAGCGATGTGTGAAGGCTGCTCAAAATGCCTTTAAGAAATTTGCTACATGTACTGATCTGAAGGAGATATGGGCTAGTAGTGACTATGAAGGCCATTAGTGCGACACCTTATAGTGATGATGTACATAAAAAGTACATGTAAGGACAGCACTGGAGGTTTCAAAATCCATTGGTGTATACCATGCTAGCAGAGGGACCACAGGCACAAGTATTACTCCACACTGTTAAAGCACTAGTGCATGTAATGAGGTCGGGGAGTAGAGATCATCACAAATCCCTGTAAAACAAAAATGTCTCCGTTGTGTCTGCATTGGAGAGACAGGATCTGTACAAGAATGTGCAGGCGCTATCCTGATCCTGCACATAGGTTATAGGCAGTAACTATTCCAATCCCTTAGAAGTTCCCAGTTTCTGAGAGGCAAGTTTAGCTGTTGAAAACAGTGTCATCTTTGTTGTGGGGGACTGTTCAGGGAGAAAAAAGAAAAGAGTAGAGTTTATGTTCTTACCACCACGCATGAGGGACCAAAAGATAACATATGGGTACAAGATGTGATTGCATAACCAGATGCAACTGTCAATTGCAACAGGAAAGTGGGTGAAGTAGTGGGGTGTGGAGGAGTGTACATGATTACCATTGCATGCAGGGTCCAGATGATAACTTGGTGCACAAGACAAGGAATGATGGCAATCTGAAGGTGAAAACAGATGCTGATTTTCTTTACAGTAGTAGATTCATAACAAATCTGCTTGATCAAATGCTCAAACCGTGTGTGTGTGTCTGAAATAAAAAGTATTCTGGTAATGTGTGGCTAGGAGTCCTGGACACTGTGGCAGGTCCTGTTTCCATGATCCTGATTCCCAGAATCAGCAAGATTATTGCAGTGGATCCTTTCTGGTCATCAAAGATGGATTCCACCCATCTACTTCTGCAGACTTTCCAGAGCTGCTTGTTCCATTCTGTCATGGTGGGTGGAACCCACAAAGCAGGGGGAATATCTATAGCATTGCAGGTCATGTTTGTTTTTTCACAGTTGGGTGAGGGGTTATGTACTCAGAGCTCAGTCCTTGTGCAAAGGTCCGTTATTTATTTCCTTGTTTTTAAAGTTTTTATTTGGTCCAGAAAGCTCCTAATTGCCACTGCTATTGACTGTTTAACTGCATCTCGTTTTGTTATGAAAAATATAGGTAGTCTTTGCAAGCAGAGCCTAAGGCACATTCCACTAGAGCTGTCACAACGTCTGTGGCATTCTTCTGTAATTACAGCTTGGATTACTTCTGCTGCAGTTAACTATTTTTCTGAAGCACTGCAAACTGTCTGTAATTCATAGTTCCATGTCTTTATTTGGAGTCTTGAGGGTATGTTTACTTAGAATAGCCAAACAGGAATTCTAAGGGCAAAGTCCTATCAGTTATTCAAATACATTTTTCAGTAACAAAATTAGGGGCATTTACCATAGTGATACATATGTGAGAGGTCTACCTTTAGTTAAAAGACCCTCCATTTTGACCCTTTCTTGTTGGTTGTGGGTTCATAGATTTTTCTTGGGTTTCAGGCTGTCACTTTTGAGAGCTTTTCACCTGGTTCAGAACTGGAGAGATGCTGCTGAGTTTACATAATAGGATGGGGAGTTGTGGTTGGCAGCTTGGAAACATTTTATGAGAGGAGTGTTCAGAACACCTTTGGTTTCAAAATTCAGCCCTAATAGTTACTGAAGACCGTATCCATAAGTTTCATTTCTTGCTTAATTACTGCAGATCAGTATGTATACCTTTAAGAAGCTTTTCATGGGTTTGCATGTGTGTAAATACTGAGCATGTGCAAGCTACACTGCCATTTTGTAGAGAGCTGTTGAGATGTAAGCATGCATGCATGTATGTAATGGTCAGCATGCATGTATGTAATGGTCGATAAGTTAGTTTGTTTTATATTTTATGTTGCTGCTGTCCGTCCTGATGTGTTTTCTGTATAATAAAGCTTATAAACTAACTGTATCGCCTGTTTGTCTTGAATCATTACATAGGATGAGCGATATGGTGTCAGAATGGGATCCAGAATCAAGACCAATAGGCACTCTGTTAATGTTGGAGGAAAATAGAACAGTGGATCATACCTAATGTACGTACTACATAAAATGGAAAAAGAACGTATTTTTTCGCATTAACTAAAGCTATTCACAATATCTGAAGTGTGCAAAGTGTTTGGAAGTGCGTGCAGTATTACAGTGCAGTTTTTTGCAAAGTAAAGTTTCAAAGAATATTTTGTGAAGTACAGTTATTTCAAGGCATATTTCGTCACAAAATAGTTATTTCAAGGCATATTTTGCAGAGTACAATGTTTTGAAAAATTTATTGTGCATTTGACTATTGCAAGTGTGTGTGTGTGTGTGTGTGTGTGTGTGTGTGTGTGTGTGTGTGTGTGTGTGTGTGTGTGTGTGTGTGTGAATGCTCCTACGTAATTACAAGGACCATTTTGCATTGTGTTTTGCATCTGTGGGTATGGTAGAAGGATTTCTCAGACTCGCACCGCTTGTGTTTGATAATATTGCAGAAAATTGGAGTGTTTGAGCAGGAATATATTTTCATACATACTGTTTTTGTCTGACAAAGACGCATATACAAAAGCATTTATTTTGCTTAATTTAGCTGGTTCAGAGGCCATTGAAAGAGTGTTCATTTGTGTTTGCCTGGGAGAGGGAAAACATCATATAGTGGTACTGGCTGAAACGAGGGAAGACCATCCGGAGTGCTTAAAACATGTAACCCCCAAATTAATGTTACAGTGGAAAGGCACTTATTTTACATGAGATCAAAAGCCTGGGGAAATGTTTGCAGCGTATATAACTGACTTGAGAAACAAAGCTAAAATGTGCAGATTTGGTGATTTAAGGGATAAGTTGATAAGACAGATTTTTGTGTGTTGTATTAAAGATGATGCTGTGAGAGTTTGCTATAAGGTTTAAGCAGATTATAACCTCTCCTACTAGGATCAACAAACCAACCAACAGGGAAAGTATGCTAGACTGGATATTGGTCAATAACCAACCCCGACTGTACACAGCTGGGACTCTCCCTGACTACCTTAGTGATCATCTACTAACCTGTACCATAAAACACAAGGCAGGCACCCCCCACCAAACCAAATACAAAACACTTAGAAACAGGAAGAAATTCGACCCTGCTACTTTCCTAAACAAATTAAAGGCAGTTGACTGGTCAAAACTAAAAAAAATCTATCATTAGAAGAGGCCATAGATGGCTTACTTTAATACTAAATTCTTAAGTATTTTTGATTCCCATGCTCCAGCACATACTATAAAAACTAAATCAAACCGCGCACAATGGCTCACAAAGGATACAAAGTCAAAAATTAGAACTAGAAACAGAGCCTGGGCCAGCTGGTGGTCAATTAAAGCCCCACTTGACCATTTAAAACACCACCAACTCAGGAATGAAACAAAAATCTATTCTAATAGATAAAAAAAAGCTGCTACTAAAATCTCCTACGTAAGCATCAAAACAACTCTCAAAAGTTCTTGGCAGGCTTAAATCAACTTCTTCATCCAGGTCATTTTACCACCCCATCACCTGCAAACCTCACCCATAATTCCCCAGAGACTATAGCTGGAGCCTACAGTAAAATTTTCACTGAAATAATCCAGTCCCTAACAAATCGACTAACCCCCCCCCCCCCCAAATTTCAACCCCATCTCCAATCTACCCAGTAATTATCCCCAATTTAGCTTCCAAACCATCTCCACCACTTTTATCAAAACACTAATAAAAAAACTAAAAACCTACTATTCTCTCTGCAGAGTACCTTCAAATAGCTGCAGATGCCATTGCATACCCCATATCTGTCCTGATCATTAGAACCTTATCCAAAGGTGCTGTTCCTTCCCTCTGGAAAATATCCCACTCCATAAAGGTGGAAATTCCACAGAATTATCCAACTATAGACCCATTGCCATTCTTTCTCCACTAGCCAAAATAATTGAGAAATGCGCCCACAAGCAACTAATGCAATACCTTATACAGAATAACCTACTGTCTAACACCCAGCATGGCTTTAGGCCACAACACAGCACCAACTCTGCCTTCCTTTCCTTTACTAATGCCATAAACCAAAACAGGAATGACAATAGGCTTATCCTCTGCCCTCTTTCTTGACTTATCAAAAGCCTTTGATATGGTAAACCATGAACTTCTCATTCTTTCTCTCTAAAGTCAATTTCTCTGAATAAGCACACAATCCTGTGGATCCAGTCCTATCTGACTGGCAGACAACAGGCTCTATTATGGCAGGGCAAACTGTCCAGCCAGTTACCTCTCACACTTGAATGTCCCTCAAGGCTATATGTTAGGACCACTACTCTTCTCTGTGTTTATCAATAACCTTCACACTGCTATCCATAAAGCTACCTGCATTCAATATGCAGATAATTCCACTCTGATTTGCTCAGCCACCTCCCCATCCGACCTGCAAATCTTAACCCAAAACACATTTAACACTATTTGAAAACTGGCTCTCCAACTGTCTACTGCTAAACCCCAGTAAAACTAAACTTCTGCTCTTCACCCCCACTAGTAGATCCCATTTTCATTCTCTGTTGCATCCAACAATGGTACCACTAACTCCCCAGATACCCATACTGAGCTTCTAGGAGTTATTTTAGATAATAGGTAAAAAAAAAAATACAGACCATCAGTTAGAAGCTTGGATCTCTGTACAGAAACAAGTCATTTTTAACCTCACTGGCTAGAACTGCAATCGCCTGGTTGCACCTACTCTCTACTCTTCCTCTCCTGTGCTCTCAAACCTTAATAAATCTGAACTGAGTAAGCTCTCCCATAGCTACAGCCATATTGCCAGGTTTGCCACCGGCTCCACCTATAGAACCCATCACTGCCAGAACCTGAAACAAGTAGAGTGGGTAGAACTGCCCAGCTTAATTCAATTCAATCAACTCTTAGTAGCACACACAATTTTTTTACCACCCTGAGGTTACCCCCTCACTTATAAATATTATAAAGCCATACATCAACTTAAGATCACTACGATCAGCCAACAAACTACTGGTAGAAACCTACAAAGCTAATACTCAGCTGGTGAATCCCTGTTTGCCAACTTTGTTGGCAAAACCTGGAATTCACTGCCAAACTATATTGCCCTTCAATCTTCCATAAGTCTCTCCAAAAAAAGCCTCAAACAGTATTTCAAAGTGAACTGGCTTTGTCCATGTACCAACCCTGATTAAGTTATAAAATGAAATCGGATCTGAATAATATTGTAACATTTAATATTCAACTACGTTCTGTACCAGTCTGATGATTTTTGCTATGTATTTGTGTGTGTTTTGCCGGTGCTGGTTTTGTAGGTCTATGTGAGACTGGTGGTGTGATGCAAGTAATTCTCTTTTCCTCTTGACTGTCTGATCCAGTCTTGGGTTGTGAGAGCTTAGCCTCCAGTTTGGCTGTATAATTGCATCTCTCGCATGTATTAGTGTTTGCTGGTAGGAGGAGAGGGTCGTCTGTGTACATGAGGCAGTTGTAACATTGCCTCAAAATGCTCAGATTCACCAGTTGGACTAGAGAGTACACCTGAAACTGCACTTTGGACATGCCAGGATAGGTACAGTGAGTGTATTACTGATGAGTTAAGGTCGACTAGAGAGCCATGTCCTTCTGTACAGTATGGGGGGGTTAGTACTAAGGTCTATTAGTGCTTGCTATGAGTTTTGAGCAAGTGCCTGGCTGAGAAGTGAATGGCTTGAGTGCTTAAGTTGAACGTTTGTCTAGTTCCAAGGGAAGAATTGAAGAGTAGACTTTGTGGAGCCGAGAATAGCTAACCGGTGCTGCCTGGCGCGCAAAATCACACAAATGTGTGTTTTATAGCAGGGAAATGAAAGAGAGAGAAATTAGCCCAAAATGGCCAATAAACTACTAATTTCTGGGCTGAAACCCCTCTTCCAGGGACAGATAGGCTGCTCAAAGATCCACTCTGTCACAGGTGAACAGAGAAACTTCTGTCCAAGTAAGGTATGGGCAAAAACAGAAACTTGTAACACAGCCCTGAATTCAGCAGTAATCTGAAAACTGGACTATACTAGCTTAGAAAGGTGGTAAAACACATTTTTTTTTTTTTTCCAGAAAGTAAAGCAGATACAATAAAAAAAGATGTACCTTACAAGACACCTGCAACACACCTGCAACAATAAAAAAAGATGTACCTTACAAGACACCTGCAACACACCTGCAACAGCTGGAAAGACCACAGAAGTATCTCACCAAGAGGATCACTGGCCTCAAACAGATGCCCTATGCAGCTCGACTGAAGAAACTCCAGCTGTACTCAATTGCATACCCGCCTATTCCAGAGGTGATCTCTGCCTGACATATAAGGCCATGTCCAACCCAGAATTAATGGACATGCTCCACATAAAGAAAACCATATCCACTTGAGCCACACGCTCTAGGGAACTAAATCTCACCACAACAGTAAATAGGATGTGCTGGAGGGATAGATTCCTGTCCCAGAGACTTCCCATGCTTTAGAACAAGATTCCAATCTACGTTAGGCAGAGCTCCTCGCTAACACTCCAAGAGAAACTTTGACGAGTGGATGGGAAACAAAGTTTACCCCAGGGATCACTTCAATGCCTCTGCTGGACAGAGGCACAGGGACCTGTTACTATTATAAAACACAGGGCACTGCTCCGATACAATGAAGGCTGTCTTTTGGCACTCGAAGACCTGCACGGTCCAAAAAATCAAAGTCCAAGGGTAGTCCGATTTTTAAAAAAAAAAAAAAAAAAACTATTTTAATAGAAAAACATGCCACAAAATCAAATGGCTACTAAAACATAAAAATAAACTGTGTATAATACATAAACGTTCACTGATTGAGCGCTTTCATCTCCATCCAGAGACTTCTTCAGAATCAATATTCCAACATGAAAATCAGTCTTTATACATTATTTCAAACAAAATCATTGGCTGGCAATAAATTACTTAATTGATAATTATGATTTAAAGGTCAAGTATATAAAAAAGGAAGAAACATTAAAACCAGTTGGTTGAAATACAGAGATTTAAAACAAGTTATATGAAGCAATATTTTTCTGAACTGTCTTTTAAATTAAGGTATAAGTTTTTTTCTCAAAACCCAAAAAAAAAAAAAATAA
>NC_056741.1:1042158087-1042175587 GCF_019279795.1 Protopterus annectens
CTTCCTCAACAAGTTTTGAATGTTATTTTGGAGGCCAGGAGGCCTAGTACAAGGAAAGTTTATGCTGATAAATGGAGGAGAGTTTTTATTTGGAGCAAAGCAAAGAGCTTTGATGTTTCCAGGCCTGATTTGAGTGTTTCTCTTCAATATCTTACAGAATTATTGGACAAGGGTTTGTCTTTCTCCTCTGTAAAAGTTCATGCTGCAGCCATTTCTGCTCACTATGACTGTGACCCACCATTATTCTCTCATCCTTTGTTTAAGCAATTCCTTAGGGGGGCAAAGAACATAAGTCCCCCGCGTAGAGCTCCTACTCCTGCTTGGGATCTCAATTTTGTGTTGGAAAAACTTACTTTACCTCCTTTTGAACCTGCAGCTACAGCTGAGTTAAAGTTTTTGTCTTGGAAGGCTGCTTTTTTGTTGGCCATTACGTCTGCTAGAAGGGTTTCTGAATTAGGCTCTAATGGCAGTTGAACCATTCCTAATTTTTCATAAGGACAGGGTATCTCTGCATACTAACCCTACTTTCATGCCTAAAGTGGTTTCAAATGTGGCCTTGAACCAATCTATTCATTTGCCTACTTTTTATGCAGATCCCCAAAATAAAGGGGAGAAAATTTTGCACACTTTGGATATTCACAGGCAGTTGCATTATTTGAGCAAGACTAAAGGGGTCAGACAGTCTCAGCAGTTGTTTGTTTCTTTTGCTTTGAGTTCTCAGGGGAAACCTGTTTTCAAAACAAACTATTTCTAAGTGGATTGGCTTTTGTATTGCTTTTTGTTATTCTCACCATGGTAAGGAGATTCCAGCTGGAATCAGGCCTCACTCCACTAGGGCTACTGCCACTTCTACTGCTTTTTAAGGGGTAGCTACTAAAGATATTTTGGAAGCAGCTACTTGGAGTTCAGTGCACACTTTTTCTAAACATTACCATCTTCCTCTTTATTCCAAATCTAGGGCTGGATTTGCCACTGCAATCTTGCAGGGCATTTTGGCAGCCCCCAATGCTTTATGATTTTGCCAGCCTCCCTTTACCTCTGCTTTGGGATTCTACCCATAAGTTATGACTGCAGCAATGTGAGATGAAGAACATAGTACAGTTTTGTACCTACCATAAATGTAGATGTTCAAGATCCACATTGCTGCAGTCCAATTTACCCTCCCTCCTTCCCCTCTGTAGTTTGGAGTGGTGGTATGATTTGGGTTGTAGCTGTTTTTGTACATGGTTTTAGGGAGTTATTCTATTTTTGGCTGTGGCCTTTATTTTTAGGGCCTTCTGACATCTGGGGCAAGAAAAGACTGAGGAAATGACGTCGGTCATGCGCTTTAATATCTTGACGCTCTGACGTCAGATCTGAGCGCCCATGACCGACGTCAGCCTAATACTTTGGTATTCGGGCCGACCGAGGACAGCGGACTACCCATAAGTTATGACTGCAGCAATGTGGATCTTCGAACATCTACATTTATGGTAGGTACAAAACTGTACTGTGTGAGGAGAGGTGATAGAGTATGTTTTCAAGTGTATTTATATTATTTCCTGGAGGAAGATGTATACAAATAACATAGATGGATTTGAAGTTGTTAACTTCTAGCTTGGCAGTTAGGATTTCTGCATTGTTAGTAGGTGGAAGGTGCATGTCAAAGGTGCTAAGAGTCCTGTTTTGTACAAAATGGCTACTACGCCACCTTTTTTGGTTTTACGGTCATTTCTGAGGATATTGAATCCTGGAGGAATAATTACCTGGTCAAGGGTAGTGGGTTTTAGCCATGTCTCTGTTATGCAGAGAATGTCAAAGGAATAAACTTGTAAGAGTGCATGAAGGTAGGTAGTTTTGTTGTTAATGCTACGGATGTTAAGGTGTGCTATCAGGAGGGAGTTAGATGGTCTGTTTGTAATGGTGTGATTAGGTGTGGAGTTATTTGGGAGATTGTGTATATGAGTATTGGGACCGGGATTAGGATGAATATTGCCGGCTAATAGAGGGTGTTTTTGAGGAAATTGGATACATTTTAGAATTTTGTAGTTTAAGTGGGTAGGTCTGTGATACTTAGAAAGTAGGTATGTAGAGGTACAGGTTATATTACTATGTTGTAGAGTATGTCTTAGGAAATTAGGGAGAGTTTGTTGGTTGGGATAGTGTTCAAGGGAGGTTAGTGTGTAAGGTATAGTGAGAGCTACAAGAGTTGCAGTTAAGAGTAGAGTATGAGTAGAAATTAATTTCTGTGTTGGATCCATTAGGTTAAAAGAAAAATGTGAGAATCAGTGGAAAGAGAGATGGAATGTGGAGGTATGTGGGAAGGGGGTGTAAAAGGAGGAGGAAGAAAATGTTTTTATACTGTGTAGTGGTTTAAGGTAGGGTGAGGAAGTAACAGGTGTTGGAAGAAATCCTAAGAATAGTTAAGAAAGGAAGTTGCAGATGAGGGGGGTATGGTAGAAGTGTGGTAGGGAGTTTAGATAGGGGAAAGAAACAGGAAGGGGAGTGGTAAAGGAGGTAGATAGTTAGGACCACTGGGGGTGGGTGGGAATTGGGGGTATGGTAGGGGAGCAGAGTGAGCCCGAAGGGCGAACGGAGCGGGTTAGAGCAGGTAAGTAACAGATTTCCTGGAGTCAATCAGGGAGGAGGAGGAGGAAAGCCAGAGACAGATGCAGTAGTCCAGGTAAGTATTGAGTGACTTCTGTAGTTCAATGACAGAAAAAAAAAGGGGGGATAGGATGAAGGATAAGATGATAGAGTGGTAAGGGAAAGAAAAAGAAAGGCTAAAAGGATAGAGAGGAGATCTTAAAGAGAGTGAGAGAAGAGATTAGAGGATGGGCAAGAGGTATGATGAGAAAAAGGGGAAATCAGGTAGGGGAGTAGTATCATTAAAATAGGAGAAACCAGAGGAAAGGAAATGGCAAAAAGGTAGGCAAACAGCACCCTCTAGTGGTCAAGGAGCAGAATGCGGGATAAGTTAGAAGCAAATAGTCGCTAGAGGTGGCTCCGACAGATAAGTCAGGGAGGGGGGAATACACCGCAGGTACAAGGACAGGTAGGGGTCTGGCTGCTGGCTATCTGACTCGGTGCCCAAAACAATCAGTAAAGCTGGGTAGGAGATATCTAGTAGGTTACTCTAAGTTTACACAAAGGTTACAGAGAGGTTAAGTTTAAATGCATTTTAATGTTTAAATGCATTTTAATGTTTAGGACCAGGGAGGAAACATACTCTCTTATTTGATTGGCTCAAGAAGGATTATGGTCCTAGTGAGCCAGCAGAATTAGATGACCTCACGTTAGGATGGCTTGAAGGCAGGGTCCCTTAAGACCACGTATATGTGTGTGTGTGTGTGTGTGTGTGTGTGTATGTGTGTGTATGTATATATATATATATATATATATATATATATATATAATTTGTATATATAATGTGTGTGTGTGTGTGTGTGTATATATATATATATATATATATATATCACACACACACACACACACACACACACACACACACACACACACACACACACACACAGTTGAAAAGTCGAGCTGCCTTACTGTGTGAAGTGCATGCGGATCAGCGGTGGAAAAAGGGACTGTGACATTATTATTTTGATTATTCAGAGTTGCTTCTTCATTTGAAGCCGTTTTACAGATTTGAGATTGCATTTGGCATGTGTTCTTGGAAATCATGCACCAAATGTAATAGATCTGGTGAGAATAAGTGCAGTAATGTCTAGGACTTGCACTACAGTAGGACTACTTGGCAGATAGACCTTTCCTAGGCAGTCCGTCTCACCCCTTTTTGTCATCCTGCACCATGAATTCCTCTCTCTCATTCTTTCTTGCCATATGAAAGTTTTGGCAGATAAAGAAATGGCCACATATTGTAATTTGCATTTTTGGTGTGTTTAACTGCTTGTGTAATCTGTTAGATACTGTTGTTTTTTTATTTTATTTCTTCTGTTTTCTCTCTGTCACATCTTATTTTCTTGTTTTTTTTTTTTTTATTTTGTCTTTTCTGTTATTGCTGGCCTAAGCCTTCCATAACTAGCTCTCACTGTCCTTGCTGCACTTTAAAAAATGTGCATGCAGCAAGTTGATTCTGCCTGTCGGTGGACACATTGGGTAATTTTACCATTTGGGCACCCAAAATGACATCCATTGGTGCTTTGGCACCAAGGACTTTACATGTGTAAAAACTGCTAGATAATGACTTTTCTAAAAAAATCTAAAAAGCTTGGACTTGCAGGTCATAAAGGAAACCAATGTTTATTTTCATCAGTTTTATTTAATTCCAAGAACTACTAAAAATTCTTCATTACACAGGAGCTTCCGAGATCTCATAAGAGGGCCAGCCTCCATAACGTCTTTTGTTCTCTGTCGTTAGGACTGATTGAAACACCCTTTTCCCTACCCATCATGCACCACAGGTGTCTGACTTGAGATCTTTTTAATGTATTTTTATTATGTCAAAGAAGAAATGCCCTGTTGACCTGTTTTTGCTGTACCTGATGCTTTTCTTTGTAGAGATGTTTTGTTTCCTGCTGCTTCCTTTAATTGTGAGAGATTATGGAGTTTGGGCAGTCATCTTTCTGTTTCCCATCTTTTTGGGCCTAAACTCTTCTTCACAACGTCTTTGAAATCCTTCCAAAAGAGTGGCTGCAGAAGGGCAAAAAACATCTTCAAATAGGCACCCAGTTTAGGGGAACTCATAATTGCCAAAAAAAAAAAAAGAATTGAGTTCATTAAGACTTTGAACAGTCACTGTTAACCTGTGTTAAATCTAGTGTGCATTCTGGCTCTTTATCCCCTTCTTCCTCTGAGAGGTGTGAGGTATCCTAACCGTTCTAAGAACAGGTACTTTCTTCCTACCTTTCTAAAAAATTAAGATGAAAATAGTTCTAGTTGTTGCCAGGTTTTTTGTCTTTTTCTGTGGCAGAGCTTTTTACAAAAGTTTGTAGTGAAGTTTACTTACAGTTGTAAATGGTTAAATTACTAACTGTTGAATTAGAATCTTCAAAGGCCAAGAAGACCGCTTCCATTTAAGACGAGAATTTCCAGACTAGTTTCACCAGAGTATGACTTGTCTCTTACCTTGTCAGTCATTGGATATAGCAAGCTCCATTAGCAAGAGTTATGGCAGGTGTTGGCCAGTCTACTGACTTTCTGTTCAAGGCATGTGGAGCCATTTGGGATATCTTTTCCCACTCCTCTCTCTTTTTGCTGTCTTTGCTGGCAGTAGCAGTGCTGCACTTTTTTTTGCTTAGGTTTGCCTGTAAGACTTCTGGCACTAATGCCACCAGAGTTTCCTCAACATTGATATTCACTTTGGTTGCTCAGAGTTGATCCTTTCCACTTTTTCCATATCGTGTGTCCTTGTGTCTCTGAAGTCAGCTTTGTCATCATCACTGCTTGACCATGCTTATGTCATTGTTGATGCCTGACACCTCTGGGTTGATGTCAGTATTTCTGCCATGAGTATGGATACCAGCTTGATTGTTCCTACATCAGTTCCACATTTACTAATGTCTGTACCGATATTGGGTCCCCCTTAACATTGTTTGGTATTCATCACCTTTTTCTGTGCCTTGCAACACAAGCTCCAATGTGTTTTGCCCCTGATATGGGACTTTTCAGGCCTTTCCTCTATCCACAGCTGGGCAGAGTCCACCAGCTTTTTGAAGTTTACTGCACATGTTTCTGTCTTGGTGGGTATCTTCTAAATTCCAGTCTATTAAGAGGCCCATCAAAACCAGCCCTTACAAAAATTAAATCTGGATATCCCAGAAGAATCACATGTTGAGGATTTTGATATGGAACTGGGTACAGATTCCTTTGACACCCCCCCCCCCCCGATTTGGAGAATACCTAATTGATCCTTTTCCCTCAACTTTAGAAGGCTTACAGGACTTCCCAACAAGTCCTTTCCTGTTAGATGCCTCAAAACACCACCAAAATTTTATGAGAAAACTAAGATCAGGTGGCCTTTGTCCCCATTGAGGATGAGTGTATTTTCCAGCCCCCCTCTCCATTATTACTTGGGCAAACACACCTCAGCCAGGTGGTGATTTTGGCATCCGCCTTGAAAATCTCCCTTGCGACACCACCATGACGTTTATCCTCTGCATAGAAAATCCAGAGCCATTGACTTGTTTGGGAAGTACGTTTATAGGTTCTTGGGTACTTACTAGGCTGTTCATCTGTCTGGAACTTGTTGATATTCTCCTGTTGGTATTGCAAAAGAGGTTTAAATCCCTTCAGTGGTTGTTCACACTACCACTGGACTTGTAAATGTTTAATAGGTCAGAAAACACAGGGTCTGTTGAGGCTGTATACGCAAAGCAGAGATCACCACTTAACCTGTATGATGTAGAGAGGGAGGGACAAGGCTTTAAGGAGATCTGCGTAATTTTTATGGTTTAGGCCCTTGATATATATGTTTTAATGCAACTGTCACGTTGTCCTCATGGGCAGTTATTTATGCTGTGCACGAGATGTTTTTTTTCAGCAATCTTTAGCTAATGAAAAGCATATGCAGGAGGGGTAGCGATATGGAACTCTAGAAGGATAAGGTACTGTACTAGATAAGAAGAGCAGCCTTTTACATGTAACCAGGGTTTGTTGTAGTACACAAACAATTCCAAAAGGGGAAAACAAAACACCTTAACTCCTCCAGCGAGCTCAAACAGGAACCGGCAGCTATAGTGTTAAATGATGAAGATAGTTCAGCGTTTTGCTCTGTAAGTTTTTGGCACTACTTTGACCTTAAATTAAACAAATTCTTTTCACAAAGTATAAATTCTTAGTGTTTTCACCTTGCTAAAGAAGGCATCATGAGAGGTAAAAGAAATAAATAAAATGAGCCAAGTGATACTTCCATTTGGGCTTTTTAAAGTCCACAGTAGCAAGGTGTGAAGGCATTCTCATCTCTAACCATTTAACTGTTTAACATAGATCAGTCTGTGATTACAACAAGGGAGTCTCTGATCATGATATTCCACTCCCTTGTCATCACAGTAGATAAAGTTGCACTTGACTGTTCACTAGCTCCTCATTCATGTGCTGCAGTTTGGTGACTGCTGTAGACAGACCATGTTTGCCGGTGGAGAGTATATAATCCTTGCTGTTTAGGGTTTTCCCTGTTCTTGGATTTTCAGAACGTGGCAGACCTTTTTATTTATGAAGGTCCTTGGTCTGATGCTGGCAGTTATTCCAGTGTTGCCCCATACAAGGCTTCACATGAGGGTGCTGCATGGGATTTTGCAGGCAAAATGGTCGCAGGTTTTTCACCTATTGTCTTGTCAAGTGAGAATATTGAGGGAAGGCAGGAGGCACCTTTGATGTTGGATGCAGCCTACCAGTTAAACCATAGCTGATCCCTTTTAATGACTGACCTCCCAGGGAGAGTCAATGTGGGTGTTGCTGTTCACAGGTTGGTGACTGTACCATGAATAGAAGGTTTAGACTTTCTAAACATCCTCAGAGTCTGATCTTCATATTAACGTTTTAGCGATGAGGGCAATCTTAATCCTCCAAGGCTTCTAGGACTCCCTTCCTCAGGGCATGATAACTATTCAGTCTGACAGCATAGCGATGAGCTGGTATATAAACAAATGGAGTGAACAGTCTCTACCCTCTGAGAAGCTATAAAAGAGTGGTAATAGAGAATTCTGTTAGACCATTCTGTTGGACCACTTGCTGGTAGCAAACAGTATGCTAGAGGAGGACAGTTCTCTTGTGGACAGTTTTGGCCAGTGCCTACTTGTACCCTATGAGTAGTTCCACAGCCCCTTAGTGGAATGGAAATTGGTCTGGAGATGTGGGCAGAACTCGCTGTTGTAACCTGTTTGCAGCTCTGATTAGCTGCAGGTGCAGCCACCACTATTTCCTTATCCTTTCACTGGGACATGCCTTATGGATGCTGTGATCTACAAATGGATCTGTGAACTTCACTATGCTTATGCCATTTGTTCTAATAGGTTCTTAGGTGTGTACTAGGCTAATGGCCCTGGGGTATTTACAAGCCTAGCCCATGGAAGTGCCCTGGCATCATGCCGCCCAACATTAGTTCTCAGTGCCTCTGTCAAATAGAGCCACTGGAGTGATCCCCAGGTGAACTTTCTATTTCCCATCCACTCATCAAGATTTTTCTTGAAGATGGCCAGTGAGGTGCTCTGCTTGACATGTATGGGAAGTCTATTCCAGAGCATGAGCAGTCTCTAGGTTATGAACCTGTCCCTCCAGCATGTTCTGTTGATTGTGGTAATGAAGTTGAGGTCTGTGGAGTGTGGTGTGGAGGGATTGGGATTTCTTTAGATGCAGTATTTCTAACAGAGCTGGGTCAGACATGGCTTTGTAATTTGAGCAGAGATTGCCTCTTATTAGATGATATCAGACAGAGAATAGCTGGAGTTTTTTGAGTCTGTCCTTGTAGGGCATGTGTTTAAGGCCTAAGATCCTCTTCATGAGGTACCTTTGTGGCCTTTCCAGCTGTTGCATTGGTCTAGTGAGATGCATGTTAAATGGGGTATTATACTCTATGATTGTCCTAATGAGGAAAGAGTAGCGAGAGGTGATGACCTCTTTCTTCCTGGATGAAAACCCCTTGGTAATACGATGTGCCACATGGAAGGACTTTCTGACCACAGTGCCAATGTGGTGGTTGAAGGAAAGGTTGCTGTCAGCTTGTGTCCCCAGATCTCTTAATAACGCCTTCAGTGTTCAGTGGGCTGCCATTAGTGTGGTAATTAGTGGGAACTGAGTTTTTCCCAAAGGGGATGATGACTCATTTTTTTGGCATTAAGCTTAAGGCCATGGTTTCGACACCAGTCATTGGTCACGGTGAGGCCTTTCTATAGGATGTCTACATCACTTGGGGAGTTAATAATGGCTCCCAGCTTGCAGTCGTCTGCGAACTTGGTCAGCCAGAGTCCCTCCGTGTTGGCCTGGACTTCTGAGAGGTAGATGCCAAACGGGAGAGGACCCAGGACCGATCCCTGTGGGACTCAACTCTTGACTGGTCGGCAGTCTGACTTGGAGTCTGCTACTTTCACACTGCAGGTTCTATCTGTGAGCCTATTTGCAACCCACCTAGTGATTACAGGGGTTGATGCCTAGTTTGGTGAGTTTATCAATAATTCCTGAGTGGGGAAGAGTTTTATGCAGAAAGCCCAGCTGCACAAAGCCAGAGTTCTTATCAAAGCTTCTTATTGACCTCAAGACATTTGGTTCCTTCATATGCCTCCTCTTCTGCACTCCTCCAAGGCCGTGTTGACTCAGACTTCAAATAAATCTTTTTCATACACCTATTTCCTCAGAGTAACCTTTCCAGTTCCTGTAGTGACCAACAGCCTGCCCTTTTTCATGAGTTCAGATAAAATCTTCCTAAAAGTCCTGAGGCTCACAATCAAATCTGTGTATCAGTCAATTTGCCTGTATTTTTCTACATTATAATAACCATACAGATTACTTATGTTGTGTGGACTTGCATTGTCAGTTGTGTTTTATATTGATGGAACAGATTCTAACTTCAGAGATAATTTGCTCTCCATTTTATGTTGTAAGAGAATGCTAGGGTAATTGCAGAGGAAAATCAGCAGTCAAGAAATGGAGAAGAGGCTAATCCTTTCTGCTGCAGATTTTAAATTTATTTCTCCACATTTATATCTATGTGTCACAGAGGAAGCAATAGATAATTTAATCCCTCTAGAATCTGCAGAGTCATTCGTAAGAACAGCAGCACCTTGCCAGCATTGGTCCATAACTGGTGGGCAGCATCAGTTTTATTAGAACAAGGTTTGGTATCCTTGGAGCAGAAAGGGCAGCAAATTGACACTTTTTTTCTGGGTAGCCAGTAGTTTTTCTGACATTTCATATGTAAGATGGTTGAAAAGAGACCTGTTCATCTACTGTACATATCCGCACTGTGCAGTCACAGCCACTGGTGCTTTGGTCAGGGACTAGTAGCTGAAGGCTGTCAGTTGGCTTTCTTTTCTACTTTCTCCAGTTAACTATTTCTGTTGCTAGACCGTCATCACTGCCACAAGCCTGTGGCAAAGAAGATTTGTATGCTCTTTGAAATGTAAGCTATGCAGCAAATCTGACAACCAGAATGTTTACTCCCCATTGTTTGGTACTGGAATATAGTCCCTAGGATGTTGGGTATTATTTTAGACCCAAGCAGTCTCAGCGTTTGTATCCCTAAAGATAGCTTCCTCGTGGTCACCTTGTACTCTGTCCTCCTCCTGTGATTACATTTGCCCCTTGGACCTACAGGACAGTTATCTAAACACCATCCCCCACCTCTCGAGCAGACTACCCTGGGCATATTGAGCAGTGTGCTAATTCATCTTCCTTCCAACAGGAACTGGATGATTGAATAGTTACTCACAAATTCACCCAGGGCCGGCCTTGTCTAACCCTATATGAGAGAGGGAGTATCATCTAATGGTGGGTAATGGCAAGGTGTAAATGGCATCTAGACTTGCTTGTCTTGCACTTCTGTGATCCTAGTCCGAAGGAATTACTGGAGGTTTCTTCACTGCTTAGCAGCCAGTCTGTTTCGGTTTATAATGCTACCCTTTGACCTAACATCTGTTCCCAGCAAAATTATATAATGCATGACAGTAAGTGGATGTTGTTCCAGAGAGCTTGAGATTTTCTTATCTGGATGTCACAAACTTCTATTTGCAATAAGCTTGACCGTATCTTGTCAGACCCAGGACGTTCTAGTCTCTGGGTAGAATTGTGAATGATTGATTATTAATTGGAGTCAAAAATTTGCTGAGCCTCACCTCTCTAAGAATTATAGTTCAGCTATTGCTAGGCATGTAGGTACCAGCAGGCGTTGTCCTCTATTTGAATAGTTTCCTTCCCCATTTCATATGAGGTCCTTGTGTGAGCAGTCATGTTGCAGAGGTGACTGGATATCAGTTCCATTAATATTTTGATCAGGATTTCAGGAACTTGGGAGAAGTTCCAAAGTAATGGAGTCTTCTGGCATTTGTGCACAGGAGCAAGCTGTTTTAGTTCTACATACTTTGCCATCCTCCTAGTGCTGTGCTTATCGCCTTGAGAGTCAAAAGATAAATACTAGCCTAATTGCCCTAGGGGCCTCTCTAAATCTAGCTGTGCTTTCCCAAATGTATCGGACATGATTTGTTAAGGGATGGATATAGGCTTGGATGGTTAATGGTCAATAATTTACAGACTGCCTCTGTCCATAAGAGGCATAGGTACTTGATCGGAGGTAAAGTTCTGATTTCCCATCCACTGGTTCAAGTTGTACTTAAATTTGGTTAGGGAAGAACTCTGCATGGATGGAAAGACTGTGCCTGAGGTGGGGTAGTCTCGCCAACTTATACCTGTCCCTCCAACATGTCCTGTTTATGTTGCAGACAGGGTGCCATTCCCTAGACCAAGTATTTCTGATGTCCTTTGTTTTGCGGATGTGCAATAGCTCCATCACAGCGGGATCAGATGATGCTTTGTATGCAAGCCATAGATTGTCTTGTAGCAGTGTGTTGGAGATGGAATACAGGGATAGGGCTTTGAGGCAGTGCACATAGGACATGCTACATATGCCTTGTATTCTTCTTGTGAGGAACTCATGTGGGCGCTCCGTTTGTTCCAAATGCCTGGTCAGATACATACCAAAGGGTGCATTGTACTCTGTGACTGGCCTGGGGGCAGGGTACAGCTGAACAATGATATCCTTGGACCTAGGTGCCACACCCTTGCTTAGTTGTGTAATATATACCATGTGATGGTCAAAGACCAGGATACTGTCTACCCAAATCACAACCACTGGGTTTACTCTTAGGGAGTATAACCAATATAATTTCCATAGGTGGCCACTCTTTCCAAAGGCTATTATTATGCATGTTACATTGAGGTTTAGACCATGGCCTTGACACTAGTATCAGGCCTTCTTGAAGGGCATCTGTGTCTGGGGGATTCTGTGACTGCACCTAGTTTGCAGTCTTGTGAAGACTTGGTCAGCCAGAGACCCTTGACATTGGTCTTGACTTTAGAGAAGTAGATGCCAAAAAGGAGAGGCCCCAACACAGAGCCCTAAGGGACTCTGCTAGTTACTGGCATCTTTGTGGATATCCTAACTATATCCTAACTTTGTGAGTCCTATCTATGAGCCAGCTAGCTTATCCATTGGGTGATATATGGCTTTATGCCTAATTTAGTGGGTTTATGTATAATGCCCAAGTGAGGTATTGTATCAAATGCTTTGGAAAGGTTGAATTAGGCAGTGTGCACCATTTTGCTCTTGTCCATGGCTTTAGTGACTTTTCACAAAGAAGTTCACCTAGTTGAATAGGCAAGACCTGCCCTTGATAAAAACTGTGCTGGATTAGATCCAGTGTCTGTAGTTTTTTTATGCCATTGTTTATCATTTACATGATATTCTTTCCATGACTTTATGAAATAAGTCAGACTTAGAGTCTGTAGTTACCCTGGTTCATTGACCTCACCCCCACCCCTGTGCAGAAGAATAACTGTTGAATAGTGATTATAGTGGATCTGATAAGTAATATTTCATGCAGTTTCTGAGAAATCCTGGGATATTAACTGGGCCCATCACAGTAGTATTCCTAATCTTAGAGAGTGCACTGAATACTTGCTCCTTAGTAAAAGTCGGGAGCTATGATTGAGGGTATTTCCTAAGGAGTGACTGGGGGAACAAGGAGGTAAAACTGGAGCTAAATTTGTCACCATTACATTTGTTGTGTCCCCTGCCTCAGTATGCGTGGCTGTGTTCACCATTAGTTCAGCACATTGCTCTATTTTGCCCTAGAGGTTGGCTGAAGAAAACATTGTGGTTGTCCTTTGCATGGAAGGCTGTTTTTACCTCAAATGTGGCTTTGGTAGACTTAATTATTCCCAGGTTTCTTGTTTAGATTCATGAGGGAAATTGTTGGGCATAGTCCTTCCTCTGGCCTTGGTTTTCTTTCATTTGTTGTACAGCATATTGATGCTGGGATTCCATCAGGGTGGCTTGTTTTTAGAGGTTGTTCTATGTTTATTTCGTAAGTACAGCTGTCTGTATGCAATTATTTACACGCTTGTTCAGGATCATTGCATAGGTAGCAGTGCTGTCAGGGTTGGTGGAGCTTGGAATTTTGCTAGGGTGTTGCTTTATAGTAGGAAGTTAACCTTAGAATAATTTAAAAGTTCCTGTGTTAGCTGGTGTCCCGGGTTTAGTGGGCATACAGACCACCTGGTCCAGGATGTTTTTTTGTGTTTATTAAAGTCAGTGAATCTGTGGGCCTCCATGTTTGCGGACATGTATAATTCCAATTTTATACTGGGATTATTAGTCGCCCATGGATATTGTATCTGGTTGAATGAATAGAGTCTCTAATACTTTCAAGTATATGGTATGGGCTTCATGGGTCATAGAGGGGATCTGTCGCTTGCTAGCACATGTGCTAGGACTTTGCTTATGGCAAGTTGGATGTGGACAAGCTTGAGTATATCATAGTATTTGATCAGCCTTGAGGTATGTTTGTTTGTAAATTGAGACATCTCCACCTTTTACCTTTCCTGTGCAGTAGATGGTCTAAATGTGTGGAAGACATTGTAGGTCTGCATTGCTGGGATGCTGTAGTGACTATGTAACTGACTGTCTCAGGATGGCCAAAACTGCCAAGTTGGTTGCAGAGATCTTGGGATAATGCACATCCATAATTTCAAATTCCATTTGCATGTTTTACAAGGGAATGGTAGAAGAAGGGTTTACAGCTGGTTATCAAGGATGCTTTAAGAATATAGACTACAAAAAAAAAAAAACATCAGAGGAAGGTTTTTTTAGTTCATTTTGAAGTGCCTATGTCTATACAGGGCATTGACGGACCCTGCTGTGTGATGAGTAGCATCACCCAAAATGTGATGACTTATACAGGCTCAGAAACTGACTAAACAATCAAAATAGCCCACCTGGTTAATTGGGAAATTACACTTGAACCATGCTCGAGTGATTCCCAAGCTCAGAGTGAGATCATGCTACTCTCCTCTGCCAATAGAGGGCAAACCTAATCCTCCTTGATGTATAATCAACACTGCTGTAACAAAGTGCAGGAATATAATAACCAGCAGGGAAGTACATGAACACTGCCTACAAAATGCTTACAAAGTGCTGAAATCAGCAACGGCACATTAAAAGGCACATTAAAATGATTTAAAGTTTAGCTACGCATCAGATAATACAAAATGTAACAGCAGCCCTCATAAACTGTAAAGTGCAGTTTAGCAAAGGATTTTTCTTATTTGCCAAGGACGATGGCATAGGATTGAGGCAGAACACAGTCAGATGTGTGGTGTGGACACCAAACAGTTGGACGCTCACTGGAAATGAGATGCTCATACTTTGGGCCTGCATTTTTTAGAGCATGGGGTTTCAAAATGTTGCATGTTCATAAAAGGGATTGTACATTTGTGGTGTGATTAAGAAAATGGGACAGATCTGATGTTGGCTTTTCCATCCATTCCTCACCTGATTGGTTGTATGTCTAAACTGTGATGCTTTTTCCAAAATTGGGATCCATAGCACAGGCTCCTCTCCTTACCCATAATCCCTTCCTGTCCCCAACATTACCTCAGGGTGTGATTCAATGACTCAGGCGTGTCAGTTAAATGTGCAAAAAAAATATCTGAAAGTATTTTTGGTGCTTCTCTGCTGTCAAGTATATCTGTCTTTTTCTACTGAAGTTCCTTCCCTTCCTGCACATATCTGTATCTAATCTTTAGTATTGAGCTGAATATCCAAGTATTTGTGTTACAATCCTAGAAGTCCTGGCAAAGCTTCAGAATGCTCTATGAGGGCATCCAGTACTGAGAGGAATAATCTAGATTTGTTATCCAGCAGTGAATAGACAAGTAACACAGCGACTGGTACACATTTGGGTAAACCAATTTAAATTATGTATATATTTAAACACAAAAGTCCCACAGTTGTTAAGCAGATATGAACATCCTAATGCATTTTCGACTGACTTCAGCCCATTCAGTATTGATTGCACTGTACTCGCTGTTGAGTTTAGGACACTCCATATTTACATTACAGCAGCTACGGACTTTATTGATGGTTTTAGTTGAATTCATGTTCATGTAAACTCGCTTAGCACTCCCTGTGTACCCTGTTGTTGAAAGGGAAACCTGCCTACTTTGCACATGCTAATGCTGACTGGAAGATCTCCAGCAGGGGCTGCTTAATTTTACCAAGCAATCCAGTATTTTACCCTTGATTGACCCAAGTACTTCAGTAGTATTATGAGGTTCCAGGTACTTTAGTTTGTATACATCATTTTACTTATGTCTGATTACTGTTGAGACATGAATCCCAATTTTGATTTCTTGGCCCTCAGAATTGACAGAGGGATGCTAGAAGTAATAACTACAAATTAAGGTCTTTATTAGTTCACTCTTGTTGTTGACTTTTGCACTCTATGAATGAGAAGAATCTGTGGACTGACGGCATACTTTGTACTGCACAATACGGTTATGATGCTTTAGCAGGTAAACTGAAGTGCTGTTTTGGATTCTTGGTGGTAGGTAGATCAGGGCTGGAACTCCTCAGAGGTTGCATAAAGGTGTGATTTCTGCTCCTTCTGCTGCTGATGATGGCACGAGCTTGGCCTCTCACTTACAGAGATATAGAAGGCACACAGTTAACAAAGGAACTGTGGCCTCCATGGAGTTAGGTGGAGGAGGTGCTGGATGATGTCTGGACTCCTGATCCATTGTTTGCTTTTTTCAATCTGGCTTATTGTTCAGGATCAAACCAAGGACACTTTTGCTTATCTCTACATTAACCACTCTCCAGTGTCATCCTTTTCTGAGTTTAGAGCTTTATTTTACTGGTGGTGGAAGTGAAATGCTGGTACTTATAATACTCTTTCACTTTAAATCTATCTTTGCAAGAAGGACAGTGTCAGAATGGGCCCGGTAATTGGGTGACAGTAGGTACTCTTGGAGGGTGTACCACTGAATGTCCAAAACTTCCCTACATCATGTGTTAGGATTGAAATCTTAGCTGGGACCACATTAGTAAAATACCGTAGGGGCCTCAGGCAGTAGGCACTCTGTCATGGCCAGGTATGTGACATCACAATGTATGCTGGGGAGAGGAGAGTGTGAAAGAAAGCTAGGAAATACAGAAATTCTGTGCTTAGATCACCACCATCAAAACGAAATTCCAGTCCGTTACTCCAGCATGAAATCTTCCAGTCTCTGTGGTATGTTTACCACTTTATAAGCGTATCAGATAACTGAATGAGTTCACTAGTTCATCTCTTTAGTGAAGAACAGTGCTGACATGGAAATGTTGGGGAAGTATGAATGGGGAGACATGGACGATGGAAGCGACTAGGGAAGAGATAGTGAAGACACTCAAGTCTTCAAGGAGAAGGAGCACAAAGTTTGGATGTGCCAATCCTCAAGTTGAGAGCTGACGGGACTGCTTAGTGAATCTTTGGCAGAGAGGTCTGTCATTGGAAAATGAGTGCTACTGCAAAAATGTAGGTTGGTGGAAGAGGTTCCATGACAGAAAAGTACACAGTCTTTGCAAGCCTATTAGTCTAAGTTATAGGGAAATCCATGGAGAACATTTTTTTCATGGCAAACCACTGAAGCTAATGAAAACTTGAACTGTGGCAGATGGTTGATAGAGCAACATGATAAAGTAAATGTATGTGCTCAGATCACTATTAAGGGGAACCTTGTGCATATTATTTTTATTTATTTACATTTGTTAACTGGATAATGTCCGACTAGGTTGAAAAAAAAATCGTTTTCGGCAGAGACCTGGGGGAAAAAAGCTCCCCAACAAAAAAAACATCATTAAGATACAAGCAGTAAACTTAGTTTAAGTAGTACATTGCTAACCATATGTAAATGAGCTTAACAAAAATATTATAGCAACATATAACAGAAATACAGTATAAACATGCATGTTTCAGGCATACAGGAATTTTTTTTTTTTTTTTTTTTTTTTTTTACAATATATATGAGGTACACAAGTCATGTAGCTTTACAAGGCGAGTCACTTCTGAAAGACCAAAATTGGTCATGTAGTTTTGCAAGTTAGGTCTTCTGAAGGAACAAAGATTAATAAATAAAAGACAGATAGTGGTATACCCCTTATGTGGGATGAGCACTATTTGGGCTATCACGTGTGAGATGAGTGGGAAAAAATAGAAAGAATATTAGTTGGGAGCAATACGGGGGCACTTTTTATGGGTGGTTTGTGTGTGCATCTGGGTTGCAGTAAGAACACTATACCTCAGGATCTTGGAAATGCACCCAGAATAGTTGGGTAAATTGGAAATGTGCTTTCCAATTAGAAGAACACAGTAGTTTTGATAAGGTAACGGACTGTAAAAAAAAAAAAAAAAAAAAAAAAAAAAGTAAGCAGAATAATGCCATATGCTTTAGTACTGTATGAGTTCTCATTTTCTACTTTAGTGCCAACTGACATTGGAGAGAAAAGTTATAATGGATGATTGAGAGA
>NC_056741.1:1042178087-1042184889 GCF_019279795.1 Protopterus annectens
GTGTAATAAAAAAGGTTTGACCATACCTAGACTACCTAAAGCACACTCGATAAGATCTGTTTTCACTTCTTCAGTCTTCTTTTCTAGACCCTCAACTGATGACATTTGTGCTGCTGGCACCTGGTCTAATGTTCATACTTTCATTTCTCATTATAGATTGGCTTTGCTTTCCAGAGATGAAGCAGTTCTACTGTCCTACGGAACATCCTTCCATGAGACCACGCATGGAACTAAGTATCTGTCCCATCAATTCAGGAATGGATGGAAAAATACATCAGATACGAATGTTATGTACTTACCATAACAATAGATCTGTGTTGTCTGTTTCCATCCTTCCTTAACTTCCCTCCCTCCTTCCACCTTGCATCTCATGTAAAGTTTTTTTCCTTCTCCTTCTGGTGTGACTGTAGGGGCTGCTGTTGGTACCACATTGCACAACTTGTGCAACTCCAGTGCAGATTTTCTCTTGCTCTGTCATGCGATCTTGTGATACCTTGTTTAAGGTTGTTGTTGTTTGTCTTTTCGTCTTTTCCCGGTTAGGGGTCGCCACAGCGGAACTCCGGTCCGCTAATGATTGGCAGTAGATTTTTGTGGTGCTGAGTTGCCAGCCCGATGCCCAACCTTCAGCGAAGGCACACCCATTCACGCATGTCTTTCGGAAGCCCCTCTACCGCGGGGAGGACATGCAGATGATGATGCATATCATTAATGTACTGGTTTTGCAGGTTTATATGGCAACTTGATCTGAGGGACGGGATTATGAGTAAGAGGAGGAGCCCGATCTACAAATCCTAAGTCTGGAAAAACATCCAAAGTCTGATCTGGAACCCATCATTTGAAAAATGGAAACTGACAGCACAGATCTATCTTTATGGTAAGTACATACAGTGGATATAAAAAGTGTACACCCCCCTGTTAAAATTCCAGGTTTTTGTGATATAAAAAAATTAGACGGCAATAAATCATTTCAAAACTTTTCCCACCTTTAATGTGACCTTTTAACCTGTACAATTCAATTGAAAAACAAACAAATCTGTTGGGGGAAAAATATATAAAAAATAAACATACAGTAAGCTGGTTGCATAAGTGTGCACACCCTTAAACTAGTACTTTAAAGCACTTTTTGATTTAATTACAGCATTCAGTCTTTGGTAGGAGTCTACCAGCTTAGCACATCTTGACTTGGCAATATTTGCCCACTCTTCCTTGCAAAAGCACTCCAAATCTGTCAGATTGCGAGGGCATCTCTTGTGCACAGTCCTCTTTAGGTCACCCCACAGATTTTCTATTGGATTTAGGTCTGGGCTCTGGCTGGGCCATTCCAAAACTTTAATTTTCTTCTGGTGAAGCCATTCTTTTGTTGATTTGGATGTATGCTTGGGGTCATTGTCGTGTTGAAAGGTGAAATTCCTCTTCATCTTCAGCTTTCTAGCAGATGCTTGAAGGTTTTGTGCCAAAAGTGACTGGTATTTGGATCTGTTCATAATTCCCTCCACCTTGACTAAAGCCCCAGCTCCAGCTGAAGAAAAGCAACCTCAAAGCATGATACTGCCAACACCATGCTTCACCGTGAGGATGGTGTTCTTTGGTGGTGGTGTTTTGTGCCAAACGTACCATTTGGAATTGTGGCCAGAAAGTTCAAGCTTGGTCTCATCAGACCATAACACATTTTCCCACATGCGTTTGGGAGACTTGATGTATTGTTTTGCAAATTTTAACCGGGTCTGGACGTTTTTCTGTGTAAGAAAAGGCTTCCGTCTTGCAACCCTACACCATAGTCCAGTCCAGACATATGGAGAATACGAGAGATTGTTGTCACATGTAGTACACAACCAGTACTTGCCAGAAATTCCTACAGCTTCTTCAGTATTGCTGTAGGTCTCTTGGCAGCCTCCCTGACCAGTTTTCGTCTTGTCTTTTAATCAGTTTAGGAGGGACGTCCAGTTTTTTGCAATGTCACTGTTGTCCCATATTTTCTCCACTTTTTGATGACTGTGTTTTATAGTCTATCCAATGCTGTGGAAATGTACTCTTCTCCTGACTGATACTTTTCAGTAATGAGATCCCTTTGATGCTTTGTAAGCTCTCTGCGAACCATGGCTTTTGCTGTAGCAGGAAACTGAGTAGATGTCAGGAAAATCCTACTAGGGCAGCTGAACTTTATTTGGGGTTAATCAGAGTCTCTCTAATTGATGGCAGATGTGTACCCAAGAAGACTGAATGCTGTAATTAAATCAAAAGGTGCTTCAGCAAAATGTTAGTTTAAGTGTGTGCACACTTATGCAACCGGCTTATTGTACATTTTTTATTTTTTATATTTTTTCCCCTAACAGATTTGTTTGTTTTTCAGTTGAATTGTACAGGTTATAGGTCACATTAAAGGTGGGAAAGTTTTGAAATGATTTATTGTGGTCTAATTTTTTTTTTATATCACAAAAATCTGGCATTTTAACAGGGGCGTGTACACTTTTTATATCCACTGTAGCTATCTTTTTTGATTCTTACTCATTGTGTCAAGTGGTGATGTGGCTAGCTTTGGAATTTGTTAGGGAAGGTAAATTTTCTGGCAAACAGATTTAAAAAGGAATCCTGCAAACTATCATGAGTCTGTTCTGTCAGACCCTTATCCAGGACTGGACTCTTGACAGTATGTAATTTGTTGTATGTCACTCACCTGTGCTATGTGCTTCATTAACTTTTTTCCTTGATTTCCCCCTAAAGGAGTGTGTCCTTCCCCTACTGTAATGATTCCTGGCTGAAGGGCTTGCTGCTCTTCTTTCCAGTAATTCCAGTAATTCCTCCGAGTCAAGAGCCCCTGACAGAAGTATGATTCCACAAAGCAAATGTATACATAACACTGTTTTGAAGGTGAGCATGGCTTCCCCACGCTTTTAGTGTCCTGCATTTCTTCCTTGCTGCCATTGCTTCCTGTCTGTGAGGTTCATTTTACCCCTGTTAATAAATGACCCATCATTCTGTACCTATCCTAATGTTCATAAGATAGATATATATATATATATATATATATATATATAGTACCTCATTTTCACAGATTATAGGCCCCCCTTTTCTAAAAGGGAATGCACAGCGTCTCCAGTGGCTGTAAAATATCCCATAACACACATGGAAAAGAGTAGGGGTTTTATTAAATGAACCATGAAACATTAATTTTTCTATGCTCAAGCACTCCAATAAAAAAGCTCATGTCAGTATCGTTCTTAGTTTAAAAAAATTGTTAATCCAGATTTTCTACACATAAGTAGCATTTGACTGTTTTTGGTGACAGTAAATTGCACAACACTCAAGACCTCTAGAGGAAAACCTTAAATAAAAAAAAAAAAAAGTCAACAGTGGGAGTGAATAGTGTATTAACATGGGTTTATGTAGCAGTTTATAAGGCATTGGCTAACAAGAAATGCCTTTTTGTTGTAATCCTTTGTCTCATTTTCTCAGAGACTCCATGCTGTACAAACTAAACTTGAAAGCTGATTTTATCTTTTGTCATCTCATTAAGGCTACATAAGCTGTGTTTTTTTTTCTCTTCAAAACTCAGTTTTGTTTGCCACTTCAGCATAGATAATATCACAATATTTGTGCAAATTGTTCCACGTGGCATTAGATAATTTCCTTTTGTGTAGACGTAATCCACGTGGCATTGGCTAATTTTCAGACTTTCTTCATTTGCCAAATTTGAATGCTGTGTATGATGCACCTTTAAGGCTCATTGGCACAAGCTAGTACGTTTTTTAAATTATCAAAAACATCATATACAAAATGTTCTGCTGCTAGTACATTCTTATTATATATACGGAATATACTGATATTTAGTTTTCTTGCAAAGCACGGGTTTATGATTTTTTCATACATCTAGCTAATGCATATTTACACAGGTTCAGTTATTGCAAGGTCAGTGCATATTTACACAGGTTCAGTTACTGCAAGGTCATCGTGAGGTTTAAGAACAGGAAAACATTTCTGTTTGCAGAGCTGACTGAGCTCAGAATCTTGTCTTTTTTTTGTAAAGCTTTTGTTGGTTGGAATCTTGTGTAAAACCTGTTTCATATGTAAGACTATTTGCCTGTCACTTTGGGTTTGATTTTTCCTTGGCCAGAGTCTGTGAGCCAGCTGTTGATTTTATGCAGTCATTATCACACTTGCTGGTTAAAGCATACTCAATATATACAGTAACTGTTTTCAAGTATGTTGAATATGTATTTGTACCTCACTTTATTTGCTTTAACTCATTCTGCAAATAACAATGGATATCTCCTGAATTAAGTTTCCCTTGTAACAGTTTCCATAAAAGATGAACCCTGTTGCATTTGTGTAGTACATGAAATGATATCCCAGTGTTTTTTTTTTTTTTTTTTTTTTGCTTTAATAGACGTGCAATATGGTACTAGGCTAGCTGCCCTTGCGGACCATTTTAAGCCTAGCCAGTTTCCCTTTTTTGCTCAAAGTAACCTATATAGGTTCGTAGGTTCATAGTAGGTACTAGGCTATTGGCCCTAGGGCCTATGCAAGCCTAGCCAAAAAGGTACCCTGGCTTTCGCCACCCAAGAAAAGTATTTTCCTGTGCCCCTGTCAAGCAGAACCACAGAAGTGATCCCTGGGGTGAATTTCCTATTACCCATCCAATCATCAAGGTTATTCTTGAAGAGTGCTAATGAGGAGCTCTGTTTGACATAGATAGGTAGTCTGTAACAGAGTATGGGTAGTCTCTGGGACAGGAATCTATCCCTCCAGCATGTTCTGTTTTTATTGTGATGATGAGGTTTAGGTCCCTACAGCGTGTAGCTCGGAGGGATTGAGATTTCTTTAAGTGGAGCATGTCCAACAGCTCTGGGTTTGACATAGTTTTCTATGTTAGGCAGAGATCGCCTCTGAGTAGGCGATATGTGACAGAATAAAGCTGGAATTTTTTGAGTCTGTCTGCATATGACATCTGTTTGAGGCCAGTAATCCTCTCTGTGAGGTATTTTTGCGACCTTTCCAGTTGTTGTAGATGTCTTGTGAGGTACATACCAAAAGGGGCGTTGTACTCTATAATGGGTCTAATGAATGATGAGTAGAGGGGAACAATGACCTCTCTTTTCTGGATGAGAAACCTTTTGTGATGTGGTGTGCCACATAGAAGGATGTTCATGTTTCACTGTTGCAGTCATTACATTTGGGTAATCCTGCTGGCAGGTTGCCCTCAGCCAGGCTGAATTCCAAAGTCTTGGGTCCTGTGTCGGCTGCCGTCGCCCCTTCTCTGACATCAGGGGTATAAAAGAAGCCGCCAATGCCATTTTCTTCAGTCTTTCATGCCGCACGGTGCCCGAAGCAGAAGCAGTTCGCAAGTGCCGGTCGGCCGAATCCTGAAATTTTCGTGTTTGAGTTTCAGAACCAAAGTCTTCAATAAAGCTAAGTACCCCGTTGGGGAAACTTTTTTTTTCTTGCTCCAAACCGGTCAGAAAAAGTTAATAATTGCATTACTTGTGGAAAGCAAATACCTCATAAGGATTTTCATTCTTACTGTATTCCTTGCCTAGGCCCTGATCACAACGTTTCTGGTTGTCGGTTTTGTGCTAGATTTAACTAACGCACTATTAACGTCTGTATAATTTTGCTTTAAAGTATTTTGGTAGCCAGTTTAATTATCCTAAAATATCGTCTGATAGCCATCCGACTACCGGAGTTTACAAAAAACGCAAAGAAAAGGATAGAGAAAAACAACCAAGGCCCAAAACCGATGAAGTTTCTCCTAAGCCAGTCGCCGGTTCTCAGTGAGGTGCTTTCGCAGCCCCTGACACCCACTACTTTAGAGTCACAGTCTGCTACCGACTCCCACGTGGAGTCGGCCATGCCGCTGGCTACTCAAAGTATTGGAGCCTCTGATGCTAATCCCTCAAATGGGTCTGGAGCCGCTGAGCAGGTACCGGCTTCTGAGGATGTATTCAGACCACAACATCTTTACATTAAAATGACTTCAGCTTCAAAATCAAAGACTAAAGCAGCTTCTAAAGCAAAGAAACAAACTCATGAGCCACGTATACAGGCCTCTATGTCCAAAAAACAGATGATCAAGATGGCCAAGACCTGATTACCTTGATCAGGGGTTCCCATCCCCCTCCTGATAAGAGGCCTAGGCAAGACACTGACTATGAATCTTCAGATCAGGTTTCTATTTCTTCTGATTCCTCTTCTGATCAGGGATATTCTTTACCCCCCTATGAGGATTCTGATGCTGAAGAATCTATACCTTAAGCATCCCCTCCTGAGGATTATTCCTTTGGGGAAACCTTGCATACCATGAGGGAGTATTTTCACTGGGAAAGCCAAGATTTTTCAGAATCTAAAAAGAGGCTAAGGGATTTTCTTTTACTACCACAGCACAGGCCTCTAGCCATTCCCCCTGTGTTAGACATTGTAGATGATTTTTTTTTTCGGAGTCTAATTTGACCCCTGACTCCTTACCTCCAGCTCCTGTTAAGCCTGACAGATATTACAGGGTTCCTGACTCTCACACATTTCTTTTTAAAAACCCTGCTGCTGACCCAGAAACTATTTTACAGGGTCCCAAGGGAGTTAAGGCCACTACAGCAAAAAAACCAACCCCCTCTGACAGAGATTCAAGGGCACTGGATAGATGGGGAAAAAAGGTTTACACATCTGCAGCTTTGGCCATAAGGGCCTTAAACTGTCAGTTTCATATGCTCTAGTATCAGCAACATCTCATGGGATTGCTTAAACAGAAAATTATGTTAAATTCAGAATGTGCTGAAAACAAGGAAATGCAGGATTTATTGCATGCAGCTGA
>NC_056741.1:1042185389-1042225583 GCF_019279795.1 Protopterus annectens
TATTATATATATATATATATATATATATATATATATATATATATATATATATATATATGTATATATATATTTATGAATATGATCATATGTGTACTGCCTTTTAGGGTTTATATTTGGTTTGAGAACTTGTACCTTAATTTAAAAGACAGTTCAGAAAAATGTTGCTTCAAATAACTTGTTTTAAATCTCTGTATTTCAACCCACTGGTTTTACTGTTTCTTCCTTTTTTATATACTTGACCTTAATTATCAATTAAGTAATTTATTGCCAGCCAATGGGTTTGTTTGAAATAATGTATAAAGACTGATTTTTCATGTTGGTATATTGATTCTGAAGAAGTCTCCGGATGGAGATGAAAGCGTTCAATCAGTGAACGTTTATGTATTATACACAGTTTATTTTTATGTTTTAGTAGCCATTTGTGGCATGTTTTTGTATTAAAATAATTTTTTATCAGACTACCCTTGGACTTTGATTTTTTGGACCGTGCAGGTCCTTGAGTGCCAAAAGACAGCCTTCATCGTATCAGAGCAGTGCCCTGTGTTTTATTTGGTTTTATTTGCCTTGTTTCTGGTTACCTATTACTATTATTACTGATACGTTGGTTAACAAGGCTCTACCTAAAGCTAAAAACACTGGCTCCATGGGACCAGATGGTGTCCCAGGCTTTCATACCCGAGCTCCAAAAGGAATTAACCCCGCATCTTAATACCCTGTTCAGCCTCAGCCTCCTCACAGGATATGTGCCCAGAGAATGGCGCACGCCAACGGTGGTCCCGCTACACAAGAGTGGGGCCACAACTGACCCTGGGAACTACCGACCAATAAGCCTGACCAGTCTGATCTGTAAGGCTATGGAGCGAATCATTATGGAACTCATAAGTGGAGAGATTGGGAACCTCCAGTCACTGGACCCCACACAGTTCAGCTTCGCCAAGGGCAGATCATGCCTCCTGAACCTGGTGGATTTCTTTGAGAGAGTTACTCAGGCTATAGATGAGGGAAAGGAGGTACACACTGCTTACCTTGACCTTGCTAAAGCATGTGACACCATTCGGGTATTATTGATAAGCTCACCAGCCTGGGCATAAACCCTTACGTCACAAGATGGATCGCAAACTGGCTCTCAGACAGATCCCATAAAGTAAGAGTAGCGGGATCTATGTCCGAATCCAGACCAGTAACGAGTGGTGTGCCTCAGGGCTCTGTCCTGGGGCCCCTCCTGTTTGGCATACTTCTCAGAAGTACAGGCAAGCACGGAAAGGCTGTGGCTGACTAAGTTTGCGGACGACTGCAAACTGGGTGCTATAATAGAGTCTCCGGCCGACATGGAGATCCTCCAGAAGGCCTAAATGAGACTGATGCATGGTGTCAAAGCCATGGTCTCAAGCTAAATGCAAAAAAATGCGTAGTAATCCCCTTTGGAAAAACAGAGTACTCGCAAACTACAACATAAGAGGTAATCCCCTGAAATCTGAAGAAGAAATAAGGGATCTAGGGACCCAAGTAGATAGCCAGCTTTCCTTTGATAACCATGTTGCCAAAGTGGTTAGAAAATCCTTCTATGTGACCCATCTGATCATGAAAGGGTTTGCATCAAGATCTGAGGATGTAATGGTGCCCCTCTACTCTTTCCTCATCAGACCCATTATTGAGTACAATGCCCCAATTGGAATGTACCTGGCTAGACATCTCCAGCAGCTGGAGAGACCACAGAGGTACCTAACCAAGAGAATTACTGGCCTCAAACAGTTGCCCTATGCAGCACGATTGAAAAAGCTAAGACTGTTCTCTGTTGCATACCGCTTTCTCAGAGGCGATCTCTGTCTATCGTACAGAGCCATGTCCAACCCAGAATTGTTGAACATGCTCCATCTTAGCAAATCTACTCGAGCTACATGCCCTAGGGATATAAACCTCAACACAACAATGAATAGAACATGCTGGAGTGATAGATTCCCTTTGCAAAGACTTCCCTTACTATGGAATAGGGTCCCGATCTACATAAGACAGAGCCCCTCACTATCACTCTTCAAGAGGAACCTTGATGACTGGATGGGTAACCAAGTTCACTCCGGGGATCACACCAACAGCACTACTAGATAGGGGCCAACGGTACTAGCTGCTAGTACAAGGGTCTAGGGAACTACTAAAGCGGCGGTGCATACCGCACAACGTGGCTGGGCTAATATATGCCTTCGGGCAGATAGCTCAGTACCAACTTATGAACCTAACCTATAACCTAATCTAAGGGGTTGATGAAAGCCAACACAAAAGCTAGGCTTATTAATGCCTTCGGGCAAATATCCTAGTACCTACCTGTGAACCTAAAAGACCACTGTTCTAATTTCGCCCAGTCTAGTTTTCCTACCTATGCTGATCTTTTCAAAGACAAACTAGGCAAGCTTCCAGCTGTGTACTCCATGAAGTTGGACCCTGAAGTCAGCCCAGTTGTCAGGCCAGCCCGGAAAGTTCCAGTAGCTATGCAGACCAGAGTCAAGGCAAAGTGTTAATTTTTTTTTTTTTTTTTTTTTTTTTTTTTCCCTCTTCCAGTTGGCGAACTTACTTAATGGGTATCTTCCTTGTTGACAGCTCATATGAAAAGCTCAGATGATATCAGAATATGTATTTGATCCAAGGGATCTGAACAAAGTATTTAAAAAGACCTCCTCATCCAATGCGCACAGATGAAGAAGGTATGCCCTCATGCCAAACTTCACTGTTTTTTCTGTCTTAGATGCAGAGAGTTCATTTTGGCAAATTTTGCTAGACTGAAAATTCTCATTAACTACTTTCAGTACTCCTTTTGGCAGGTACACATTTTTGAGAGTGCCATTTGGGATAAATTCTGCCAGTGAAGTCTTCCAGCATGCCATGGAACAAATTTTTTCTGATTATCTGTGTGCTTTTATAATGGATGATATTCTAGTAGGAGGTAAGGTGGTAGTGGTGAAGCCGAACATGACAGAAACCTCAAGAAAGCTGTGGAAAGAGCACATGAATCTTAAGCTGAATTCTCAAAAGTCCATATTCAGGCTATGCGAAGTTACTCATGTTGGTCATTTGTTTTGGTTCAGGCTTACGACCAGATCCTTCCAAGCAATTCTTGAGATGCCAGCTCAAGACAATGTTCAAGCCCTACAACATTTTCTTGGCATGGTTAACTACCTAGGCAAGTTCATTCCAGACCTAAGCCAAATTTCAGCACAGCTTAGAGAGTTGAAAATGCAGAGATGTATTCTGGTCCTGAAACAGAGAATTGACAGTCTGCCAACTCTCGGATACTATATCAAAAACCAGTTGCTCTTTCTTGTGATCAAAATTTGGTCTTGGTGCAGTTATTCTTCAAGAGGGTAGACCAGTAGCCTATGCATCCAAAGCTCTAACCCAAACCAAGATGCGATATGCACAGATTGTCTGTCTATATTTAATTGTAAGATGAACATTTCGTGGGACTAATTTTTATTTAATAAAGGTATCCACTATTTTTTTCAGCGTTATCTTTTTAGGAATTTTTGTAGAATCTGTTCTTGGATAGAATAGTATCACTGTTTGTGATAATGATGTTGGGGTGAGCCAGTAAGTAGCATTGCTGTCTTCACAACAAGAGGTTTTTCCATTTCAGTTCTTGATTGAGGTACCTCTTGTGTGGGGTTTGTATGTCCTCTGTGGTATGCTTGAGTTGTTTTCAGGTGCTTTGGTTTCCCTCCACCTCCCAAAGGCATGCATGAGGTGAATTGGTGTCTTCAAGTTTGAGCAAATGTGTGTTAGACTGTTGCACTGTCCCGAAAGAGTTTTAACACCTTGCACCCATTGTCTGCAGGAATAGGCTTTGGCTTCTGTGTAATCCTTAAAAGATGACGCAGGTTATTGATAAGTGGGTGGATCATCTAAAGACTTATGAAAATGTTCTTAATTGGCTGTATTTGACATTGATCAAATTTTACCGTAAAATGTGTAAAAACAAACATCAACAGTGAGGACAAAAGGATCTTTTAACTTTAAATTTAGGGTCATATCACAGACTAGGCAGAATATAGAAGATAAATGGGGGGCCAATGACAGTTTAGTCAAATTATTACTAGAAAGGAATGAATTGAACTGGCAACTAAGACTAAATGCACACACAGAACCAGGGTTAAATGAAGCTTGCAGCATTGCATGCATTTTAAAATTAAAAAGTTTATATAGGTAACACAGTAATACTTTAAAAGGATACTGAGTACTATTAGGTTCATAGGTTCATAGGTTCATACTAGGCTATCTGCCCGAGGGCATTTACAAGCCTAGCCCATAGTTTTGTGGCTTACGCCACCCCTTTAGTATGGGGAACTATACCCATTATTTTGCTGTGCCTCTGTTGAGCAGTGACACTGAGGTAATCCCTGGGGTATATCTGCGATCTCCCATCCATTGGTCAAGATTTCTCTTGAACAAGGCCAGCGAGGTGCTCTGCCTCACATATACCGGGATTTTATTCCACAGCATAGGGAGTCTTTGGGTGATGAATCTATCCCTCCAGCACGTCCTATTAATAGCCGTGTCGAGGTTTAAGTCTCCCGCCCTTGTGGCTCTGACGGATCTAGATTTTTTGAGGTGAAGCATATTCATCAAATCTGGGTTTGACATGGCCTTGTATGTTAGGCAAAGGTCACCTCTGAGCAAGCGGTAAGCGACTGAATAGAGCTGGAGTTCTTTCAGTCGGGCAGCATAGGACAGATGTTTGAGTTTATATATTATTGATTTTATATATTTTTTTTAAAAAAAGAAAAGAACTGAATACAAAATAGAGTTCTATAAACATGCTACTTATAACAAATATATTTTTTTAAAAATATATATAACATATTTGTACTTTATGCACACTTTTTAACAACAATAAACACATCATTTTGTATTGATATATACTACTTTGTGTTAACATGGAGTTTATTATTTCATTTATTTGTACATATAGATACGTAGATACACATAATATATGCATAAATTTAGTAATATTTTGAAAAAAACAAAAATATATATATATATATATATATATATATATATATATATATATATACTTAATATACTTGAAATATTATACAAATATATTTTTCGTATAAAGTAACACATTCCCTATTTAGGTGAGCATTAAATAGGAACGTTGTTATTAGTTAACGGGTAAAAAGCCATTAGGTAAAAAACACACTACAACACTAGGGGGAGCTGTTGACCCTTTAGAGAGTAGACACAACAACAGTTTGCATTCTAATTTCAATATTTTTAAGTAAAGACTTATTCGTACCTTTGTAGTTCGGTGTACTGCTATCATCATTACTACTAAAGTGCAAAGGAAGAAAAGGTGTGTTGATTACATATTTTTCTATACACACTGAATGATTTTTATATATACTGAATAACTGTACAAGAACATTACCACAAGAAAGTTCGTTGATTGATATGGTTACTGATTAAAAAAGATTGAATCAACGGACTGTGTAAATATAGAAACTTAGAAAAGTATATTTTAACTACTACGTGTATTAACCTTTATACTGGTTGTTAATACAAATTTTGTTTTATAGATCTGGAAATTAATAAGTCTTGTTGTTGAAAAGTCGTCCATTACTTCTTCCTGATAGGACAGGAATGAAGAGGGGACTATTTAAGGGCAACAGTAATACGAGTAATATGTCTGAAGAAGTTCGGGTATTACCCGAACGAAAAGCGCTTAACACTACGTGGATTTGTCTTTGGAATTTTATTAAATCGTGCATTTAAACTGTTCTGGATTCCAGTATCATTTTATTTTTCTGCTTGTTTGGCTAAAGGTGCACTTGTTTTAGGGTACTGGTGTACTCTTATCGCTAAACAGAACAACCAAACAACATTTTTTAAACGTGGTGTTCCAGTCCTACTCTGGAGCAGAGGTTGTTTGTTTTTTTCTTTTGTTTGTGGACGTTTATTGGTGCTTAATGGTTAACTACCTAGGCAAGTTCATTCCAGACCCAAGCCAAATTTCAGCATCGCTTAGAGAGTTGAAAATGCAGAGATGTATTCTGGTCCTGAAACAGAGAATTCACAGTCTGCCAACTCTCGGATACTATATCAAAAACCAGTTGCTCTTTCTTGTGATCAAAATTTGGTGTTGGTGCAGTTATTCTTCAAGAGGGTAGACCAGTAGCCTATGCATCCAAAGCTCTAACCCAAACCAAGATGCGATATGCGCAGATTGTCTGTCTATATTTAATTGTAAGATGAACATTTCGTGGGACTAATTTTTATTTAATAAAGGTATCAACTATTTTTTTCAGCGTTGTCTTTTTAGGAATTTTTGTAGAATCTGTTCTTGGACAGAGTAGTATTACTGTTTGTGATAATGATGTTGGGGTGAGCCAGTAAGTAGCATTGCTGTCTTCACAACAAGAGGTTTTTCCATTTCAGTTCTTGATTGGGGTACCTCTTGTGTGGGGTTTGTATGTCCTCTGTGGTATGCTTGAGTTGTTTTCAGGTGCTTTGGTTTCCCTCCACCTCCCAAAGGCATGCATGAGATGAATTGGTGTCTTCAAGTTTGAGCAAATGTGTGTTAAGACTGTTGCACTGTCCCGAAAGAGTTTTAACACCTTGCACCCATTGTCTGCAGGAATAGGCTTTGGCTTCTCTCTAACCCTTAAAAGATGACGCAGGTTATTGATAAGTGGGTGGATCATCTAAACACTTATGAAAATGTTCTTAATTGGCTGTATTTGACATTGATCGAATTTTACCATAAAATGTGTAAAAACAAACCAACAGTGAGGACAAAAGGATCTTTTCAGTTAAATTGTTGATCAGAAGGGGGGGGCTGAAGGTTTTATGTAAGCCTTATTGGTTTACTAAGCCTTATGCTTTGAATTAATGTGTCAAAGCCACAGATGATGTACGTTTTTTTTTTTTTTTTTTCCAATCACTCACTCACCTGGACCTGATCTAGTGCATATTTTGTGCTGACCATTAAAATTCCAGATTGACCATCTGTTTGACCATTGCTTTGCAAATAAGCATTAGCCTGTTACTGTGACCTTTTGTTTGCATAATTTGTGCTGACCTGTATCACTTCTGTTACAACTTTTGTTTCTTCTTGGATTTAATTTGTGTGTTTTGATACCATTTCATATATGCTCATTACAGAAGATCAGAAGGGAAAAGCTTGGTATTGGCTCCTGTCTTAAAGGCATACAGTATTCTGGTCAACCTGGGTAGAGACTCCACACCAGACCTGTAGTCTTTGCTGCAGCAGCATGTAACAGGAGTCCAGCTGTTCAGGTTCAGCCTGCTCATTTCTCCAGATTGATAAGAGTCCAAGGCTATGGACAGAAGGACAAGTGCGGTTACATGTTTTCCACTGTTCCAGAGGACCATGAATTACCTTATCCTGATACTGTGCTTCTAGCATAACTTATCAACAAGACCATAACTTATCAACAAGACCACTAAGGAAAAGTTACCTGATGTAGAGGATAAGAATGTCCAGCTGACTAAATCAGGCAAAGTGTGCAGCTTTGTGCACCACACTAAATGACTGTGGACTCCTGCCTCTGACTTGCTGTCTTTGCTAACGTGACTTTTAAGAATGTCCCTCTGGAGAAGCACTTAATTTCAACCCATATACTGATGGATGTCTCAAGTTGATGAAGTATCACACTGTTAACACTACCTTTAATTTCACCCTCCTCCGTGGGCTTTGCAGGGTCCCAAAGACCCTTTGGAAACCTAGGCCCACCAGACCCATCTGCTCCAAAAGACAGGTGCAGACAGAAGGCCATCATTTCTAAGCCTTAAAAAAAAAATCAATATCCAGATACCTGTGGTAACCATTCTGACTTGTTACGGTATTAAATTAGTCTAGTTATTTTTTATTGGGGAAGGGAGGCAAACACATGAGTGTCATATTCTCAGTAGCCTAAACCTCTAGATATCCTTCATGACCATGGTGACTTGATGTGGTAGTACTCTTCTCACCCCCCCCCCCCCCCAAGCAAATAAAAAAAATACAGACACATTAGTCCTATTGTCTCAGTAGCAGTTCAACCAGTAAAGTGCATGCAACAGCCATTTCCAACTTTTGCAATAACAACAATGTTTTTGCTTAGCTTTTTTTCTGGATCTTTTTAAGGCTCTTCTTGTAGGGGACTTGCTGGTTTAGGCTTTCAGTTCAGGAGCAAGTTCTCTATGGGAACTTATGGTGGTACCATTTTTCAGACGTTAGTGCCCTTTTTAATGAGTATGTTTGACTGTTTTGCTCCCTGTCTGTAAAGGGCTGTCTCTACAAAATGGTTTTATGTATTCTAATGAAAAGCTGGGGAAACAATAGTACAGCAGTCGGCAACAAAATATCTTTAGATTATACTCTTGGCTTTAATGTGAACATTTTTCTTTTTCTGCCACACTTAAAAAAAGCTTTACAGAAATGACATTGTTTTAGGCTTACTGTTAAATGCATTTATTTTGGGCTCTAGTTTTATAACGGTCTAGTGTAGTAGTTTAGATGGCTTTTGTATTTCTTATAAACTAAACAAATAGCTAGACTTTTGCTCTAAGCAGAATGTTTTGGAACTTTTGCTGCTTCTAAATTTCGTATGATCAGTCAGTCTGACCAATGTTTGACATAATTTATTTAAGATTTTCCGAAAATGTATTCAAAGTGGGGTTTTAGTCTTAAAGACAGTACAGTGGATGCATGCCATTTGGCACATTTGTTTGTTTTTACTTGACAGAGAATGTTACCTTTGAATATCATAAGTTTTGATGTATCAAAATAGCACAGATATGATATTTAATATTTATTGTGTACATCAGTCGTAAAAAGGGCATATCACATTTAACTAATTTTTATAACCCAAAGAAGTCCAGCATTTATTCTTGAGGTTTGTATAACAGCTGCTATTACGTAAGCAGTAGTCTATATTTGTGTGTGTGTGTGTGTGTGTGTGTGTGTGTGTGTGTGTGTGTGTATGTGTGTGTGTGCGCGCTAGTAATGGAAGATCATGTAGTGCTGCTGCATTTGTGAGTCCAGAAATGCCATACATGTTGCAAGTTGTATGATTTATGAAGCAGTTTGTTGGAAGAACTATTAGAATGTTGTGAAGTGTATAGTATGAACATTACTAAAAAGGGCAACTGCAGTGTGCTTTATTAACAGTTGGTTAATTGTCCAAATTTCAAAGTTTTTATGTTTTGAAGCATCTTTCCCTAGATTTTTATAGGAGTGGATCAAGACTTGAACCATAAGGAGTGTTTTGATCAATTACACTGAAGGAGTTTGACAAGTCAAAGTTAACCATATATGGTTTATAAGAACATTTTTGAAGGCAATGTCTCTTAAGCTATCCCTTTTCAAAATTGTGTCTGTACTGAATGGAAATATGTTCTATTGTACACTTAAAGTGGGAGTAATTTTAAATTTTCTTAAATGGAATATTACATAGAATTTACTGTTTGTAAGTATAGTAGGTAATTTTTCCCTTGTATGTTCGAGAGCATCAAAGTTTTGTTTTTTTCTTAGTTTGAAGAAGTTCTTGTAAGGAGATGAAACGGTTGCTGATTTTTTTTAAATAAAAGTGGTAGGAAAAAAGTGGTTTGATGGTGAATATTGTGATTGCAGTTGTAAAAAAAAAAAAAAAAAAAATGCACAGCTCTGATGTGACATTATATAACACATTTCCTTTGCCAGCGGTGGTTGGTATATTGCAGTGAAAGAAAATATTACATTTGTACACGTATATAAATGTCCGTATGCATATGTGCATGTACATATATGCATGTACATGTACTGACACTGTCAAAGAAATTCTAGAAAGTACTCAAAAACAGGCCTAGAACCACTAGCTTCTTGTGTAACTAAACCCCATACTCAGCATATGACTAAATCTTAACAAAACAATAGCCAGTGAAACATGAGTTGGACATTTAAACTTCATCTCCCATTTCATTTGGCTAACTTGGAAATCACAGTAGCAGTATTCATCATCATCTCTCCTTTTTCCCCGTTTCCTACACGGGGTTGGGGTGTCTTTTAATTGTCGCCATCTCTCTCGATTCAGTGCCACATTGACTTCTACAGCACTCCGGTCTGTCACAGATCTTCACTCACACAATCCAGCCACCTCTTTACTGGGTGCCCTTGTTTCCTCTTGCCTTCCTTCTGTTTGTCCCAAATCTTCTTAACCACATTGTCTTCTGCTTTTCGGCACATGTGCCCGAACCACCATACTGTGTTCCCTTGGATCTTTTCTGCAATTGGAGCTACTTTGGCTTCTGCTCTTATGCCCTAATTTCTTCATTTGTCCCACAGTATGCATCCTACCACCCATCTCAGGCACTTCATTTCCATCACCTCTAGCTAGCTTCCTTATCTGCAATGCCTTTACTGTTTTATACACCTTACTTTTCAGCTTCTTTGACATTCTTCTGTCATAGATTACCCCTGACATTCTGTGCCACTTAGCTGCAGCCTCTCTGATTCTAACTTTGACCTCTTCGGACTTCACTTTCCTTCAACCAGCCCTCCCAGAAACTTGAAGCTGTTAACAGCTATCTTCCCTTCTGCCTCAATTATCAGCTTCTTGTGATTTCCCCAATTTGCTCATTACTGCTGTCTTATTTATACTTAGTTTCAGCCCACGTGGCTTCAGTTTTGCATTCCATTCCCCTGTGTTTGCTGATATACTTGCTCAGAGACAAGGAACAGGAACATATTTTTTGGAGTGACCCACATTATGGAACAGATTAGTTTATACTCGCTTCCTGGACGATATATTTATTTTATTCAAAGGAAACGAAAATGAAGCCTTGTCCTTGGTTAACCAGTTGAATAACACTACTGACTTTTTAAAATTTACACAGTGTTTTAACAGCGATATCTTACCTTGATTGATATAGATTTAAGAAAGGACAGGATAAACAAATGTTGGAAAGCAAGTATATTTAGAAAGGAAACTTATTCCAATACATTCCTTCATTATAGTAGTTGCTACCCATCATTTCAAAAACGTTCCGTAGTAAAAGGACTGTTGGAAAGGGCGGCCCGAATGGTCTCAGATGAACAGGACTTTTGGAGGAATGTAAAAAACTAGTAGAAATGTTTAAAAAGAGGGGCTATCCGGATGCATTATTGGATGAAATAAGCATAGAAGTAATAAAAACAGAGAACTTTAGGTATAGACCTATTTTAGTCCCTAAACCCTACAATATAGGTTTAGGTAGTGTTATTGACCAAGAGGGCACTTTATTGGATGAGCTACCTAGCAAACCTGTGGACCCATGAAGTTTTTTTTTTCACATTTTGTATGGATAGCTACAATTTTGTAAACATAATACGAAATAATTGGGAATTTATAAAAACAGACCTACCTACTGTTAAAGAACTACATGATTTTCCTAAGGTAGTCTTTAAGAAAGGTAGGAATTTGAAAGGTAGGAATTTGAAGACTCTATTAGAAACTCATAAACCTATTAATTTTAGTACAAAACATGGGGGCATGTATAAATATGTGCCCATATTGTAGACATATAGAGGTGGGGACAAATTTCTCTATCAGAGGGGTTAGATATACTACTAAACATAAGTATGATTGTAATACAAAAGGAGTGGTCTATCTTGCTAAGTGTTACAGCTGCCCTGCCTTCTATATCGGAAAGACTGATAGAAGGTTGAGGGACAAAGTATATGAACATTTGTATAGCATTAGAACCAACAAATTAGACAATGCTTTAGCTGGACACACTCACTCTTTTCCCAATCATGGTTTTATGTGTAGAGCTATAGAATGTGTGTTTCACTGTTGCAGTCATTACACTTGGGGTTATCTGCTTGCAGTAGCCCTTAGTCTGCCTGATTAACAAAGTCTTGGGTCCTGCGTCGGTTGCTGTCCCTTCTTCCAGGTCGTCAGGGGTATTAAACATGCAGCCGACGCCATTACATCAGTCTTTATTGCCGTGCGGTGCCTGAAGCAGAAGCAGTTCGCAAGTGCCGATCGGCCGACTCCTGAAATTTCCGTTTTCAAGTTTCAGAATCGAAGTCTTCAACTAAAGCTAAGTACCCCTTTGGGAAAACGTTTTCTTGCTCCTTACCGATGTCAGTAAAAGTTAATAATTGCATTACTCACAAAGATTTTCATTCGTACCGTATTCCTTGCCTATCTGCAGTTGTGGTGCTGTGGTGGCGTTGTCGCCTCACAGTAGGACGTTGTCCTGTTCGATTCTCAGCTACAGCGTCTTCTGTGTGGAGATGTGCGTGGGTGGGCATGCCTTTGCTGAAGGTTGTGCGTCGGGGCCGGCAACTCTGCATGTGGAAGTCTGCTGCCAATCATTGGGGGACTGGAGTTCCGCTGTGGTGACCCCTAACCGGGAAAAGCCGAAAGACTCAACAACTGTATTCCTTGCCTAGGCCCTGACCGCGATATACCTTGCTGTCAGTTTTGAGCTTTATTTAATCAGTGCACTATCTGTCTTCGGTATATTTTCGCCTCTAAATATTTCGGTTCTTGTTTTAATTATCCAGAAATGTCATCGGTTAGCCATTTGACTACCGGGATTCCAAAAAACGCAAAGATAAAGACAGAGACAGGCCGTCGAGGTCCAAAGGTGCCGACGACACCTCCTAAGCCAGTTGCCAGTTCGCCGGTACTCACTGAGGCGCTTTCGCAGTCCCTGATACCTGCTACTTCTGACTCGCAGGCCTCTACTGAGACCCATTCAGAGTCCGGTATGCCACGAGATGCTTCAACTGTGGAACCTGCGGATGTCTCTACTTTGGATTGGTCCGGAGCCGCTGTGCAGGCACCAGCTTCTGAGGGTGTTTTCAGGCCTACGGACATGCATATTAAACCGACGCCTCCTTCTTCATTTAGGCCAAAATCTTGAACCATGCCTAAGAAACCGATGCCCAGGCCACATGCTCAGGCCTCTATGCCTAAAAACAAATGATAAGAATGGCTGAAGATCTTATAACTAATCAGGGGAAGCCAGCCTCCCCCTTCCAAGAGACCTAGGACTGAAGTTGTTTATGAATCTTCTGACCAGGATTCTGATTTTTCTGATTCTTCTGATGATCTGTATTTACCCTTATCTACTTATGAGGATTCTGACGCAGAGGACTCTATTCCCTCTGCTTCCCCTCCAAAGGATTTTTCTTTTGACGAGACCTTACATACTCTAAGGGAGCATTTCCACTTTTCTGATTCAGAAAAGAGGCTTAGGGATTTCTTACTCCTGCCTCAGCATAGGCCTTTAGCTATACCTCCTGTACTAGACATTGTTGATTATGCCTTTTCAGAATCTAGTTTGGCCCCTGATTCTTTGCCTCCTGCTCCCAGAAAACCTGACAGATATTACAGGGTCCTGATTCACACAAGTTTCTTTTTAAAAATACTATTGTGGATCCAGAGACTATTTCACAGGGACCCAAGGGCATTTAAGACTTCTACTGCTAAAAATCCTACCCCTTCTGATAGAGACTCCAGGGCGCTGGATTGATGGGGTAAGAAGGTTTACACTTCTGCAACCTTGGCCATTAGGGCTTTAAACTGCCAGTTTCATATGTTAAAGTATCAACATGTTATTGGATTGCTTAAACAGAAAATTATGTTGATTCCTGACTGTGCTGAAAATAAAGAATTACAGGATTTTATGCATTCTGCTGAACTGGTTGGAAAACATACTTTGCAATGTGGATTTGATTCATTAGAGGCCTCTTGCAGGGCTGCTGTTACTGGGTCTGTGCTCAGAAGGCATGCTTGGCTTAAGGAGCAATCTTTGCCCGATCATGTTAAAGCTAAATTGTTGGATGCTCCCTTAAATCAGGACCGCCTGTTTGGCAACAAGGCTGAGGAAGTTCTTAAAAAGATGGAAGATAAAGCTAAATCTATGCAAACTGTTAAATATTTCTTACAAGTTTAGCCTCCTAGATTTAGTAGGCACTGGCCTTCTAAGAATTGGTCCTTTCCAGCCCCTTGATTCATAACCCAGAGGCTCCCTTCGCTCTGGAATAGAATCCCAGTCCATGTCAGGCAGAGCCCCTCACAGAGTCTCTTCAAGAGGAATCTTGAGTGGATGGGGGATTGTAGGTTTACCCCGGGGATTACTTCTGTGTCACTACTAGACAGAGGCACAGTAAACTAACCTTAAAAAAAGGGCACAGTAAACTCAAAAATCAAAGGGTGGCGAAAGCCAGTCACACTCTGGCTGGCTTATAAATGCTCCAGGGCAGATAGCCTAGTATGAACCTATGAACCAAGTCTATGAACCTCGGATGCTAGAAGTGCCCTAGTACTATTGTTACTTGAAAAAATTGAATTGTTTTGGCAACTACGTACGTTTGCATGTCTCTATCCATGTCTTAATGAGATTTATTCTATCAAATGTATTTTAAAGCTTAATTCTTTTAAGATAATTATAGCTATATATTTTTAAAGTAGTTTTTTAAAAACCTTTCAGGGCAGAAATGTATATTTTACATAGCAAACGTTTTATGAATTTTATATGTTATGTATATTATATTATATTATATTATTGCATCAAGTAGAGTTGTCCCAGTAGGAGCGATGTATGAGTTTTGCATCATTAGTTTAACTGTTTGTTTAAATTATATGGTTTTTGAGTATGTACATAATTAAAGAAAAACTCGTATGTATGGTTTCTGACTTGCACTTTTATAGTATATTAAGTATTTTATACGTTTTTAGAATGTTTTTAGAATATTTATAGATATATAAACTATGATTTAAATTAATAAACATGTTGGTAGATTTTAATTAACTTAACTAGAAGTAGATATAATTCATGGTATGTGTGTTTAAGGCATTTGGGTGTGAGGGTATGTATATGCATTGGTTGGTGTTGATCAGCTGTTCTAATTAGTAGGGCAGATCAGCTGACTGATCATGTTATATACTGTGTTTTGAACATTTAATTGCATCAGAAGAAGTCTAGCTATCCAGCAAGACGAAAAGCACTTTATGGAATAAAAAGTTTGTATTACTAGCTTGCAAGTTCGTGGATTTATTCTTTTTTTTGTGGAGCATTAGTCGATTTGTTGCTGTTTTTTTCCAAGAAAGAATAATCCACCACCATGGCTGACTAAAACTCAAAATATTTATTCGAACAAAACAACGGTAAGTGCTTTCACGGCAAGGCCCCTTCTTCAAACCATATAAAACACAGCGTATAGAAACTTGTTTAAAACCATGAGTAGACGGGTCAAATCAGTGAGACAGGATCACGTGACCGGAGTACCGGTTTTAAAGACAGTCATGTAAACTGTGGCTCTTGTCTGCTTGCAAATTTAAAATCCATTTAAGTTCACAGTACTCTATTTTACTCTACCTCCCCTCATGTTAACACTCATCCGTTCTAGGACAAGAAATTTAAAACTGTGTTCGGAGATAGAATCATGAACATGTTTTGCTAATGCACTAGTTAGCTTCTGTTTCTTGATGTCATTATTGTGCCCCCAAATCCTCTCTTTATGATCCAGTTGGTTTTTCCCTACTTGTACACTGCAAGGTAGATTCAATTCTTACTTTTATAGGCTGCATAAGATTCAATGTACTAGCCAGATGATGGATGTGTGACGTGTATAGTGGACCATCTAAATTTACATGCACTACAGGAACGGCATGCAAAGGTCCCCAAGCAATCATAGCCTGTGTGATTTAGAGTAGTTTTTTTTTTTTCTATAACATAACTGACATTTCAATGAAGTATTATTTTAAAAGAGAACCTAGGTGTTATAACGAGGATTTTCTTAAGATGTTCATCTGCCATTAAAGCTGATTAATTTTTCTTGTATCACAGACAATATTTGTCACTTGAATAGGTCCGTGAAATTCTAGTTTCTTTATTGTGTATATTGTAAGTCGTCTGGGAGCCTGTAGGTTTGTTCTCAGAAAAATTTGTTGGCTTAGTTGCTAACTGGACCATGCACCTTTCACACATCTGTGTGGATGAATTCAGCAAATGCAGCAGGCTTGGGAATTGATGCTAGTCACCATGTTTGCCTCTATCTAACTGAATATGCCAAAAACACAAAACAATTCTATTGAATGCCCCATTTGAAGGAATTTTACTTTTTGGAGTTGCTGTAAAAGTTGAATTAGAGAAGCAAAGAGTGAGGGCAGTTCACTCTAAAAGGTTGGGCTCTGTTATCCAAGAATTAGCAGGGCATGTGTTGACTTTGGTTTCAGCATACACAACTGAACAACTTTTTCCAGGTTCTAACAGTGGTTGCAGTGAATACAGCGACTCCCAGAATGGCCAAGCTCCCAGAGGAAAAGGGTTTTTGGCAGAACCGGAGTACCATGGTCCTCCTTTGGAAAGATTCAGTCTATTCCTTAGGCCTAGCCTGACTGCACTCCTCTGGAGGCAGTTGGGGAACATCTGACCTTCCACCATTCCATGTAGTAGATCATCAAATGCAATAGATGGGTCAGGTAAATGGTCAACAGAGGCCATAGTATGTCCTTCTCCTGGACATCCCTCACCCCACCAAAAGACAGTAACAAGGTTAGAGGTGTATAATCTACACTTAAAAGGAGGCATCCATAAACTCCTGCCAGATCAAAGAGTTAAGCATTTACTCGATATTGTTTTTGCTCCTGTTTGTCTCTGTGACATAGATGAAGCCTTGACTGTGACCCAGGCAACTGCTGTTTGATTAGTGGCTGTGTTAACTAAGAAGCTGGGAAAGATAGAGAGGGGGGGAATGAAGGGGATGGAGTCTACTTGTGTCTTAGGAGGATACACATTTTTTGTGTGCATTTGCATGACACAGTTTCCTTGGTGGAGGTTGTCAAGGCTACCTGTGGTGTTCCCTAATCCTGTGTGGCCAAGGTTTGCCCAGATGGCTTATGCCCCTTGTGAAATGAAGGGCATCCTAGAGCTGGCACCATTTGCAGTTCCACTTACATGGGTTGGTAGGGTGTATAACCCCCCCCCCCCAATTCCTTTGAGAAAATGATGACCCCACTCTCTCTTCACCTGGTCGTCATCTTAAAGGAAAAAAATGAGCCATAGGGTTGTCAAGGGGGGGGGGGGTGAATGGGATGGACAGGAGAGCTATTCCTTCAGCAGAAAAGCAGAGCGTTTGGTTTCCAAGAAGCCAAAGAATATGAGGCCCATTCTTTATTTGAACAACCTGATTCCACACTTCCAAAAAACCCTTTCACACTGTTAAGGTGCAGTCTCTCCTTTTTTTTGTGAGTCTGAAAGATACTTTATGCTCTCTTTTGGCCCTTCAGGGATGTATACCTGTGTATCAAGATTGCTAAAGAGCCTAAGGCATTCCTTCACTTTGGGATAATGGTCAGTCATTTTCAGTTCCAGATTTTGCCATTTGGTCTCACTGCAACCCTCATGGTGTTTTCCAAATGTTTATGAGTAGTAGCAGAGACTTTCATGCTATAGGGCTCCAGGGTCTTTCTTTAACAATGGCTGGTTCCTGGCAGCTCCAACTGTCGATAGTCTTATTGCCTCCTAGGATTAATTTCTGTGACTTTTTCAGCCTTTGGACTTAATGGAACTTTACAAAATCACAGCTGATGCCTCTACAGTCCAATACCTTTATAGTGTGTATGCTGTACACTTTTTGACTTGGTAAGATTTTATTCTACTGGCAAGATTCTTGCCCATCATCCTGCAGTTCATGAAAGTCATTTTGTTCTGAACATGTTCTGTCTTCATCAGTGGACATCACAGCACTAACTCTTTCATATTGTCCTACGTTATAATATATGTAGGAGTTCAGTGGCCCCTCAGAGTTCAGTGGGACCCTTTATTCTACTCTCATAAATATACCCCAGAAAAACAGTCTTCCAGAAGTAAACTTTGGGTCTCCTTTACACTTTCTCCATTTCCTGGAGAAGGTCGTTTTGCAAGGCAGTGTGTGTTATCCTGGTGTTCCCTTCCTGGTATTAACAAGTGTGGTTCCCTTTGCTCTGATCTCGCCCTATTTCCTCTTCTCAGTAGGCATCTCCAGCTGAACCCTTCCAAAAGTCTGTTACCTGCTTTCTCACCCATCCAACAAATTTTATTTCCTTCCTCGGGTTAACCACTTTTTTTTCCATTACCTTAAAGGCCAGGGATCCTTTGTACTCCAAGAAGATGGTCCACATCCTTATCTCTACTCAGAGACTTGGCACAGAGGTATCCTATTAAATGCTCTCTGTTTTCCTTATGGATCATTGCGAGTGGACTAAATCCCTTTAAGGTAGCTGTCTGTAGTGTCTTGGAAGATTTATCAACAATTTGACTCTCTGATCTCAGTTCTTTTTTTCTTTTAAGGTCCACGTAGCAGCTGTATAAAATTTTTACCCAGTAGTGTCAGTTCCTTCTCTTTAGCTTCTCTCAAAGTCTGTAAAACCTGAGGGGCACCTTCCTGCTTACACACCCTTTGCAAGTCTCTATTGCCTGCTTAGGACCTGTATTTTTTTCATGGGGAAGATTACATTACTTTAAGTGTGGTTACTCTACTGACTGCCATGGAAGAGTGCTTCAGCTGGAAGGATTTCTTACCTACACTCTATGTACAAATCCTCTCTCTTTTCTTTTGCAGTGTGTCCATGAGGACAAATCATTTTCTTCTGCTAAAAGTGCCCACCGAAGCTAATTAACTGACATTTCAGTCTGTTTATATAATTTATGCAGTTCAAAATACTGCATATGTGCATAATTGGGGCAGAACAAAATCTGTAAGGAAAGATTTGAAGCTTTTCTCTCCATTTCCATCAAACTGGGTTCTAAAGTATCCATGTCAACTGTTAACTCTTTGGCTTGCACATTGCATAAGTTTTTTTTGACACACATCAGACTTTTATTTTGATCTACAAATTCCCATTTTACCATAGAAGTGGTCACTTTGCATACCTTCTTTAAAATACAAATGTAGATGCATTTTCATAGCTGCAATGTGGGCATTGCTGAACACTTTCTCAAGGTCCTACAAGTTGTATATATTTTTTTAAACAAGAAATGTTGCCTATATCATAAGTGATTATAATAATCGTATGCAATTGTATGTTTATACAAATGAAAACGAACCATCATCATCTCCTTTCGGTTTATCCCGGTTAGGGATCGCCATAGCAGAACGGTCCACGAACCATAATGACATATTTTCATTTGTAAACATTCATACATCCCATGTAATTCATCAGTCGAACAATACAGAGCTCGTTCTACTCCTGCCTTCTTTAAACCTCATTCCTCCTCCAAAACATTGTGGGAACAATGCATGCAGAATAATTTTCATTTTTTCTTCCAGTAATATGCTTCTACCTTTTTCTAAAGTTCCCACTTCCAGTTGTCTTATCTATATTACTGTATTCACTACTTCAGCTGGAGTAAACTTCATTTTCCATTTTCTAGTAATTGCTTTTTTGCAGCCACCAGCATTAAACTCGGAAAGGCCTTAGTATGTCTAGGCAGTTCTGATTCTTTGTCACAGCTCAAGAAAGCCATTTTTTTAGTTGCACCAGTTTGCTCATCCAGTATTTCTGAAAGAGTAGTTTGCAGGGAATTTTTAAAGTTCTATTTTAAAGTTTATATTTGAATTTCGCGGTTGTGTGTTTTCGAATTTGTGAGTTGTGGTTGGGTTTTCGGCTTTGTGGTTTCGAAATACTGAAATTCGAGATTTCAGTATTTCGAAATTACAAAGTGGTCCGTGCTTTCACAGCAGTAATGCTGCTGCTGCTTCAGACCATTAAAAACACAACTCAACACATGAATGCAAGGAGAAATTCAAAACTATAGCACTAATCAGCACACGGAATTCGTATCACATGACCGTCATCTTGATGCAAAGTAATTAACCAACCCACCCTTTATAGAAACAGAGTTAAAATAAGAAATCATCATCTCAAGCCTTTTAGTCTGACAGGTTTCGGACAGATTTTATAAAGACCCTTGTCTTTATCAGCTTGCAGCTTGATGATCCACCTTAACTCCCTTTTCTCAGGTCTATTAAAACAGACCAAGGAAAGACCAGCTAACACAGTCAAGAGCATAAATTTCAATAGCTTTAATAATCTGAAAAAGCATTGTATAGCAACATGAAGGTGCTTATCCATTTTCTTGTCTTTTTTTTTTATAGTTTCTGTTGAAGTTTTTATGGGAATTTTTTTTTTTTTTGTTTTTTATATTAAAACGATTGAAATTTATGCTCCCTGACCATGGTAATTGGTCTTTATTTGGTCTGTTTTACTGGCCATATATTTAGAGAGCCATAATCTTAAACATTTAGCGAAAGATGTCATGGAAGGAACTTCCTGCTTTGAGGGTCAGTAGTCCACAAAGTAAAAGACCAAAAAAGCTAGGTCTGATTTTTGGCTGTGCTGTCTCCACTCAAGTTCTCTCTCGAGGATAGTGAAAGCTAAGAGCATCACCTGACCCTTTCATTGGATTCTTCTGCCGTGACTAGAAGTCGGCATGGAACCGACATCACTCATGTCCCGGGAGGCTTTGCCGATATCTGTTTCGGATATTCAGGAGGAACTGTGGCTAGTTATTACATTAGTAGTCAGAAACTCCTCCCTAATCAAAATCTGTGGAACATCCTTAGGCCCTTTGGTAGACTGCCATATGTGGCTTGAACCTTCTACGTTTCATAACTATGACATCCTTTTAATGAAGAAACAAAAATAAACCGTGCTTCTCCTGCAACCTTCAGAGTGATTGGCAGAATTTCACTCCGGGTTTGTTCAGCACCCTTTTGGCCTTGAAGCCCCCCTCAGAGTTTCTGTTCCAACTCCACCTTTGTCTTCTGCTCTTAAGAGACCCAGGAAACAGGATTCCTCTGAGGAGGAGGGTGATTCAGATGAGGAATCCCTTGTTTATTTTTCTCAGACTCCTTTTCCATGGAACTGTGGTTCTGAGGAGGAGGAGTCCACTAGTCCTGACACTCCTTTTGAGAAGATTCCCTTTAGGGACACTTTCTAGAATGGTGGAATTTTTTAAATGGGATTGTGCCAAGGTTTCTGAGGTTCAGAAAAGGTATCACAAGCTTCTGCCAGTGGATTCTCCTAGACATTCTGCTGTTCCTCTTGTCTTGGCTGCTTTGTTGGATGCCTTCTCTACTGCATCACAGGCTCCTGATTTTCAGCCCAGTGCCTCCAAGAAACCCGATTAGGTTTTATAAGGTACACTGTACCTGATGTTTGCAAATTTCTCTGTAGGTGCCCATCTGCTGACCTTTCTGTGCCATCTGACAGGCCATCTAAGTTACTGCCTTTGACACAGTTGCTTCCTTCTGATAAGGACAGCAGGGCTATAGAAAGGCTAGGTAAAAGGTATATACTTCAGCTGCCCTTGCTTTCATCAAGGGTATTACATTATATTCCGTTATCAGACCTGTATCACTAGGTATATTTTGGCTGTTCTTTCTCAGGCCTGTCAGGTTATTACTTTCCTGATTCTGAGGAGAATACTTCTACCCTATCCTGTTTAAGGACTTTCTCTCCAGTGACTCTCCATTCTATTAAATGCAGCTGTGATACAGCAGATGCCCTTTCTAGGGTTGCTGATTTTGGTTCTATGATATATTCATGGTTTAGGCTTCAACCTCTGCCTGATGATAATAAATATAAAGGTGATGGATTTTCCTCTGGACAACAAGCATTTATTTGATGGTGCTGCTGCTAATCTAAGTCCCTGCAGGAAAAGGGTAAGGCCTTACAAGAGCTGAAATGTATTTTTATTTCTCCTGTGCCTAAATTCCAAAGGAATTGCCCTAATAAGCCAGCTTTTGTTTGTAAATGGTCTCGCCCCTTCCCAGAGGTAAAAATTGGGGAAAACGAGCTCCTCCTGCTAAAGCTACTCAAGACTACTTCTACACAGAAATCTCTCTTTCCTGAAAAAATAACAGGTGCTGTCTGAACTATCCTGCAGTTCTCCGCTACATTCCTATTTCTCTTCTTTCCCTGTCGCTTTCTGTTTGGATAAAGGTTACTCAAGATTCCTGGGTTCTTTCCATCATTCATCAAGGGTATTACATGGTCTGGAAATCATCCCCCCCCCCCAATTTCATGGGCATTCCTCAACCCAATCAGGAAAAATTTGTCTTTTTTTCTTGAGGTTCTTCAGGGTCTCTTGACTCTGGGAGCTATTCGGGAAGTTCCAGTTTCTCAAAGGGGGAAGGGATTTTATTCCAGAATGTTCTTGGTCCCCAGGAAAGAGGGCACTTGGAAACCCATTCTGGATCTCTCACATTTAAACACCCTTCTGAAGGTCCCTTCCTTTCAGATGTTGTCTCTTCAGACCTTGTTTCCTGTGCTGCTTCCTCCAGCTTTTCTAGTTTCTCTGGACCTCAAGGATGCTTATCTTCATATCCCTATTCATCCACTTTTCAGGAAGTTTACGTTTCTTTGCTTCCTGGCATTTTCAGTTTTCTGCTTTGCCATTTGGCCTCTCTACTGCTCCAAGGGTATTCAGTAAATGCCTCACTCCTGTGATTGCCTTTTGCAGGCTAAAGGGATTACAGGTTTTTCCCTACTTGGATGACCTACTTTTTGAGGCATTCTCTCCAGAGATTCTACTGCAGCATCCTCATTTTACTATTTCCTTCCTGAAGAGTCTGCGGTTCACTATAAATTTCCAAAACTCTTTACTGACTCCTTCACAGGATGATTTGTTAATAGGATGCAGGATTCAGACTGTTGCAATGATGGCACCCTTGCCTCCTCCCAAGACCGTGACTCCTATTGCCTTCTTTCAAACTCTTCCTCTGGCTTCACTTACACCCAGGCAATCTCTAAGAGCTCCGAGTTTCATGGCCTCCACCATTGCTATGCTCCCTCTAGCCAAACTCAACATGAGGAAGTTTCAGTAGTTTCTAAAATCAGTTTGGCTTCAGCACTATTGCTCTCAGGATTTCTTGGTCTCTCTTCTTCAATGCATCAAGCTGGAAATTCAGTGGTGGATTTGGCAGTTGTCCCTCAGTCCAGGTCTTCCTTTTCAGCTTCCACTCTCCACTCAGGAGCTGTTCATAGGAGCCTTATGGGGGTCTTCCTGTAGCTCTCTAAAAGTGCAGGGCCTCTGGTCATCTCAACAAAGGGAAGACCACATCAGTGTCAAAGCGATAAGAGCTCTTCAGGCATTTCATCTCCTCTCTTCATTCCAGGGCCCTTGAAGGTACTAACGGACAATACCCTAGTTGTGTTCCTAATATCTTCAGGTTTTTGCTTTGCCCTTTGGCCTTTCTACTGCCCCAAGGGTATTCAAGTGTCTCGCTCCTGTGAGTGCTTTTTGCAGGATTCAGGAGATCTAAGTATTTTCCTTTCTTTGATGTCCTATTTCAGCCATCTTCTCCAGAATCTTGTTGCAAAATCTTCATTTTGCCATTTCTCTTTCTCTTCTGCAAAGCCTGGGGTTCAAAGTCTTTTCTGACTCCTGCAGACTTGTGCCTATGCTTCCACCCAAGGGCCTTAACACACATTTTGTTCTTTCAAAGTCTTCTTCCTCTGGCCTCCATAACAGCCAGGGAATTTCTGAGATCTCTGGGGTTTATGGCATCCACCTTCCTTCAGGCCAAACCCCAAATGCGAAAGTTTCAGTGGTTTCTGATGTCAGTTTGACTTCAACATGTACATCTTCTAGAATTTGTAGTTCCTCTTCTGCCTTGTCTCAAGCAGGAGCTTCACTGGTGGATCCAGCAGTTGTCTCTAAATCCAGGGCCCCCTTTTCATCCCCCTCTTCCCTCTCAGCATCTGTTCACAGATGCTTCAGACGTGATGGGGAGCAGCTTTTGGCTCCATAAAGATGCAGGGGGTGTGATTTCTTCAACAGAGAGCATCAGTGTCAGAGATGAACACTTTTCTGCTGTGCTTCAGACTTTTCATCCTGTTTTCTCCCTAGGACCTCTCAAGGTATTTACAGACAATGCCACCGTGATGTGGTATTTAAACAAATGGGGGGAGGGTACTCCTAGTGTGGGATCTTGCTATCCAGTATCAAGTGACTCTTACATTCCCTCAGGTCAAAGCATTGTGGCAGACGCACTGTGCGGGTCCTTAACCCAATCTCATGAATGGATGCTTCACAGGGATGTGTTTCTTGACATTATCCACTACTGGGGTACTCCTCAAGTAGATCTTTTTGCCTCACCTGTGAACCGGCAACTTCCTCAGTGTTGTGCCAAAGTCCCAGGTCCTCTGGTTTGGAAGGTAGATGCCCTATCTTTTTCTTGGAAGGGGATGTTTGTGTTTGCTTTCCTTCCCATTCCCCTCATTCCAAAAGTCCTGTTCAAAATTCATCAGAATGCTCCCAAAATCTTGTCTCCTTTTGGTCGAGACAGCATTGGTTCCTCCTTCTACATTTAGCCAAGGGCAGTTATCACAAGTTACCTCAGCGGGTGGATCTACTCACACAGGGCAAGGGATCCTCTTCAACTGACACTGTAGGTGATAGAAAAAAGGAGTCTATATTGAATCAAAATCCTGAGGATGTGCTTAGGGTCCTGCCAGAGGCTAGGAAATCCTTCTTGTCCAAATGGAAGAAGTTTTCTGTTTGATTTCCATTTCATAACCTGGATCCACTTTCTGTGGATGTTCCTTTGGTTCTCTCTCTCTCTCGTGTAGATGTGTGAATTGCTCAGTGCTGGGTTGGTTTATTCTTCTGTTAACTTGTTCACTCCAATGGAGTTGAGGTTTGCACTTAATTTCCAATGGGCGGACCCTAAAGTTTTGACAGAATCAAATTATATCCTCACATTTCAAACAAATGTCCATATCTCTGGAACCATAGGGGTTATGAAAGAAGTGTAAATGGCAAACTATTCTTATAGTGGTAGTATTCTTTAGGTTCTATGTCTTAAACCAAATTGTCACAGAAAACACCGTAACTATTATATTTGTAAGCAACTTACAATATCTCCGCAACCACTCAAGTTACACATCTACTGTCAGCTGCATTTTATTCATCTAGGTGGAAGCTTTCACAAGAGGCCAAGGAGATGTCCTTCAAGAATGCAACTGCAGTCATAACATATGGGTTGTCCTGCCTCAGGCAGCCCTCAGTCGGCCGAATTCCAAAGTCTGGGTCCGGCGTCGGCTGGTGTCGCCTCCTCTCCAACGTCACAACGGCTGGAGTATAAAGGCATCGAACGACGCCATCTTCTTCAGTCTTTCTTGCCGTGCGGTGCCCGAAGCAGAAGCAGTTCGCAAGTGCCGGTCGGTCAGCTCCTGTGTTTTCAGTACCGAAGTCATCTAAAAGCTATGTACCCCGTTGGGGAACATTTATTCTTGCCTCAGCCGATGTCAGAACAAATTGAGAAAGTTAATAATTGTTTGTCTTGTGGTAAACAAATACCTCATAAGGACTTCCATTCTCTCTGCCTTCCCTGCCTGGGCCCAGACAACGACGTCTCGGCCTGTGCTGCCTGTGCCTGCTTTAATAAGCGCACTCTCAGGCACTGGGCAGAATTCGCCGAGGACTTCTTCGGTGAATCCTTTGCGTATATCATGTCATCGGAACAACCGACAACCCAATCTGCTAAAAAACTCAAGGACCGGGACCGCGTCCGCTACCGATGTTTCTCCTAAACCCTCTACTAGCGCTCCGGCTCCTTCGGAAGTGGTAAATCTACCGCTCCAGGCCGACTATACAGCGCTAACACGACCTTCAGTGTCGGAGATCTCTCCGGTGCCGGTTGTTGATTTTCCTCCGGAAACCGAAGTTCTGGATCTACCCGACACCATTCCTGTGGGCAAGGTAACGCCTGCACGTGGGGCTGCTAGGCCTCCTGTTTCCATGTCCATCAAGGCCTTTGCACGTACTAAGGCTGCCAGTCAGGCCAAGGCCCATCCTAAACCTGCCCAGGCCCCTTCTTCTGATAAGCAGATCATGTCTCTGGCTGCAGATCTTATTTCCGTTATCAGGGGGTCTCAGCCTCATCCGGACAGGGGTTCTCAGCCACCTGCAGAGAAAAGGCCTAGAACTGAGCAGGCGGACGACCTCTCCTCTGAAGCTTCTGGGGATTCTGAGCACTCTGACACTCAAGAAGAACCCTTCCAGGCCTACGAGGACTCTGATGCTGAGGAATCTATTCCCTCTGCCTCCCCTCCAGAGGATTTCTCATTTGGGGAAGTTCTGCATTCCATGAGGGAACATTTTCAATGGCAGGGTCAGGAATTCTCTGACTCCAGGAAAAGGTTACGTACTTTCCTCAAGCTCCTCCAGCACAGACCTCTGGATATCCCTCCAGTTATGGATGTTTTGGATGATGTTTTCTCTGACTCCAGTGCCAACCCTGACTCTCTTCCTCCTGCTCCTGTCAAGCCGGACAGATATAGGGTCCCTGACACTCACAAGCACCTCTTTAAGGCCCACTCTGTGGATCTAGAAACTGTTTCCCAGGGCCCCAAGGGAGTGGCTTCCTCCTCTGCCAAAAACCCACTGCCAGCTGACAGAGAAGCAAGGTCCCTGGAGAGATGGGGTAAAAAAGTATATACCTCTACTACCCTAGCCATGAGGTCTCTTAACTGCCTTTTTCACATGTTTCAGTACCAAGATTTCCTCCTGGATGATTTACAGAAAAAGGTAGCCTCTTCTGAGCCTATTGATAAAAAGGCACTGCAGGATCATATACATAACACTCAGCAGGTTAATAACCATTTTCTGCAATGTGGTTATGATGCACTGGAAGCTTCATGTAGGGCAGCTATGACTGGGGCTGTAATACGTAGATATGCTTGGTTGAAGGATCAATCTTTGCCTGACCATGTTAAAGTAAAGTTACTGGATGCACCTTTGGAGAAACTAAAGCTTTTTGGTGCTACTGCACAAGATGTATTGAAATCCATAGAGGAAAAAGCAAAGTCAGTACAGACAGTCAAGGATTTCCTTCAGGTTCAGCCACCCAGATTCAGCAGAAACTGGCCCTCAAAGAATTGGTCCTTCCCCGGCTCTGGCAAGTTTCAAAGGAGAAAAAGCAGACAAGCCAGGGGTAGAGGGCAACACCGAGGATCTTACAGGGGCCGCCAATGGCAACCTCCAAATCAAAGAAGTGGCGCAGACAGTTCAGCTGCACCACAGGGACAATCACAATGACTTCACTTTCGTACCGCCTGCAAGGGTTCAAAGAGAAGCACCTTTGGGCGGAAAATTAGCCTTATTCTCACAAAACTGGCATATCTTAACCAAGGACAATTGGATTCTGGATTTGATAGACAAAGGCTACAGATTCCACTTCCACACATTACCAATAAGACAAGGCATGCCAAACCTGCCACATCATCAAAGGGCAGAGGCACTCTCTCAAGTTTCCAAGCTATTAAGTATAAAAGCAATAGAAAGGGTTCCTCAGGAGCAAGGCCAGGGATTTTATTCAAGACTGTTCCTTGTTCCAAGAAAAGAAAACAAATGGAGACCCATACTGGACTTGTCAAATCTAAACACTTTCCTCATTGTGCCAAAGTTCAAAATGCTGACGTTGCAGCAACTTCTTCCCATGCTGGGCAAGGGGTCTTGGCTGGTCACTCTGGACCTCAAGGAGGCATACCTGCATGCCCCAGTCAGACAAAGCTGCAGAAGATACCTCAGATTTCTTGCAGGAACAGAGCATTATCAATTCTCAGCATTGCCGTTTGGCTTGTCTACTTCGCCCAGAGTGTTCACGAAATGCCTCGCATCAGTAGTGGCACACTGCAGACAGCAAGGGATTCAAATATACCCCTACTTGGACGACTGCCTCATACAAGCAGACAACAAACAAACCTTAAAAGGGAATTTGGACTATGTCATGCATCTACTGCAGGCCTTGGGATACACGGTCAACATTCAGAAGTCAAAATTACTACCATCCCAACAGATTACATTCCTAGGAGCCAAACTGGACACGGAAACACAAATGGCCTACCTCACAGAGGAAAAACAGCAGCATTTACCAGAGTACTTCAAAGGCCTAGCAAAGCTTTCCCAGCTGACTGCAAGGAAAATCCTGCAGGCCCTGGGTTTCATGGCATCTTGTATTCTTCTGATACCTTTGGCAAGACTTCATATGAGAAAGCTGCAATGGTATTTAAAAAACTTATGGTCTCAACACAGCAACAGCCTAGAGGACATAATCCCACTTATTCCATGCCTGCAGAAGGAATTTCTGTGGTGGGCTCAAGCCAGTCAACTAAACAAAGGCATGTCTTTCAACAGACCTCAAGCAGGCCAAATGATCACAACAGACTCCTCAGACCATGGATGGGGGGCGCACATGGAGGGCAGATGCATTCAAGGTCTATGGACGCCAAAGGAAAGACATCTGCACATAAACCAAAAGGAGATGTTGGCAGTGATACATGCCATCGAGACTTTCGAAAAATCACTACAAGAAGGACATCTGCTAATAAGGACAGACAACACCACTGTCATGTGGTACATAAACAAGCAGGGAGGCACTCATTCTTATCCCCTCTGCAGACTAACAATGCTTCTCTAGGAAAAATCCCTGAGCCTGAACATACACTTACAATCCCAGTTTGTACCAGGCAAGGACAATGTACTGGCGGACAATCTGAGCAGAAATTTCATGGATCCACACGAATGGATGTTGCACCCTCACATTTTCTCTCAACTGACAAGGACATGGGGAATACCGGACGTAGATCTTTTTGCTTCCCACTTAAATCATCACCTAGAAAAATTCTGCACAAGGACTCGCCACCCTCTAGCTTGGAAAACGGATGCTCTCTCCTTCAGCTGGAATTCTCTAAAAAATTATGCATTCCCTCCTCTGCTGACCAAAGTGATACTGAAAATAAAAGCAGAACAACCAACAGGCATATTGATAGCTCCAGACTGGCCAAGGCAACACTGGTACCCACTGCTATTGACCATAACTCGGACCAAACCATGGCCTCTAGCCCTATGGCCCCTGCTCCTAACGCAACACAATTACAGGACTGTACATCAAGACCTGAAAACATTGCATCTGACAGCCTGGAGACTTCCATGATTTCAACACCTAACTCTCTTTCCAAATCTGTTCAAGAGATCTTGCTGGAAGCACGCAGACCTTACACCAGAAAAACCTATTCAGCCAAGTGGAAGAGATTCAGCATCTGGAATGCCAAAAAGGGTCAGGACACAGAACTACTGAGTATCCCTCAGATATTGGAATACTTGGCAGAACTATTCCATACTGGACTCTCATACTCCTCAATAAAGATTCATGCCTCAGCAATCTCAGCAAAATACAACTGTGACCCTCCAGTGTTTTCGCATCCTCTGCTAAGACAGTTTTTAAGAAGGATAAAGAATACCAAACCTCCCAGAAAACAGCCAGTACCTGCATGGGACCTCAATTATGTGTTGGAAAAACTAACTCTTCCTCCCTTTGAGCCAGCAGCATCCTCAGAAATGCAATTTCTTTCATGGAAGACTGCCTTCTTATTGGCAGTCACTTCTGCAAGAAGAGTTTCGGAGATACAGGCACTCATGGCAGTGCCCCCCCTTCCTCATTTTCCATCAAGACAGAGTCTCCCTAAGAAACAATCCTACATTCATGCCAAAAGTTATTTCCAGGGTGTCTCTAAATCAAGCTATTCATCTGCCTACATTCTTCCCCAATCCTCAAAATAGGGGGGAAAAATTACTGCATACCTTGGACATACACAGACCACTACGCTACTACTTGGACAGAACTAAGGCCACCAGAAAGTCTGACCAGCTGTTTGTAGCCTATGCTGCTCGAGTACAAGGAAAGGCAATCTCCAAACAAACAATTTCAAAATGGATTGGACATTGCATCAGATTTTGCTATTCTTTTCATGGAAAAGGTGTGCCAGCCAATATTAGGCCACACTCCACCAGAGCTATAGCCACTTCCACAGCTTTCCTAAGAGGAGTGGCAACAAAGGACAATTTAGAGGCTGCTACATGGAGCTCCGTGCATACATTTACCAAGCACTACCACCTGCCATTATACTCCAGATCCCGAGCAGGCTTTGCTTCGCAGTCCTGCAGGGATTATAGCTACACCATCCTTATCATAGTTCCATCCACCCCCAGCTTGGCTATGGTATTCAACCCATATGTTATGACTGCAGTTGCATTCTTGAAGGACATAGTACAGTTTTGTACCTACCATAAATGTAGATGTCCGATAGATATGCAACTGCAGTCGATTTTCCCACCCTCCTACCCCTCTGTATCCTTCTTTTTGGGTCCCTACCCCTCTTCCCTTCAGCTGGGGGTATCTCCTATGGTGTATCTGTTTATTACTGTTGTGCATGCTTGGGATTATTTTTTATCCATTTACCAAATTTAGCCTTCCTGAGTGGGCACCTGACATCTGGGGCAAGAAACACTGAAGAAGATGGCGTCGGCCGATGCCTTTATACTCCAGCCGTTGTGACGTCGGAGAGGAGGCGACACCAGCCGACGCCAGACCCAGACTTTGGAATTCGGCCGACTGAGGGCTGCCTGAGGTAGGACAACCCATATGTTATGACTGCAGTTGCATATCTATCGGACATCTACACTTATGGTAGGTACAAAACTGTACTTTCTGTGTTACTTGATTGTTGAGATACTAAGAAAAATGTGAGCATTATAGCTTTATACATTAATATTATAAAAAAAATAGTTAATATCTATTTACACTAGACGGGTAAAATATTAATGCAGTTTGTCATTGTGTAAGCTTTAAAATGAATTCTTTTGAAACCTTGTACATACCATAGTTTTGGAATTATTGATGCAAATATGAACAAGCTATATTTGATGCATAAAGTCGACGGTAGGAGTTAACTGCCGATGCACCTGTCGGTGTCAAAGGGATGTAATGAGTTGAGGCCCACTTATCTCTCTCTCTGCTTGTCTGCTTTTATCTCCTTTAGCTTCTAGAGTTGAAGATAATTCCTTAAAGACATCCTTAGTATTAGGCCACTCAGGATACCTGTTCCTCCTCCCTGGGATTCTAATTTTTTTTTTGAAAAAAATTGACTCTGGCTCTTTTGAACCTACAGCTTCAGCTTCCTTGCAGTATTGCTCTTGGAAGACTGTACATTTGTTAGCCTTTACTTCTGCCAGACAGGTGTCTGAGCTTCAAGCCCTTATGGCTTGTCCTCTTTTTTTGGTGTTTCTTAAGAACCCTTTTATGCCCAAGGTGATGAATTAGTTGTCCCTTAACCAGTCTATCTACCCATCTTCTTCCCTTCTCTGCAGTCTTGGGAGAAGGTGCTCCACACGTTGGATGTGCATAGGCAACTCGGATTTTATTTGGATAAGACTAAAACTATTAAGAAATCTGATCTGCTTTCTGTTCCTAGGTCCTTAGTTTGCTTTGATACAGTTAATCCTATTTCTTCTTGGATTTCAAAAGCTGCTTCTTTTTTTTTTTTTTATTCCTTTCATAGTAAGAGCATTCTTTTAAGGCTCTTTCTACTACAGCTGTGCATTCTTTTGCGGCTTTTTCAAGGGTTTGGATACTGACTCTATTCTTCAGGCAGCTGCCTGGACTTCTGTGCATACATTTTCCAAGCACTAGAGATTGGATGGAATCCCCAGAGCTAGAGCTGGTTTTGCTAGGGCCATGCTTCATGGTTTCCTAGAGGGCTCTACTGGTCCACCCTCCTCCCAAATTTTTTCCTGAGCTTTGGCACTCTCCTTATTGTAATGAATACTGCAACAGTGAAATAGGAGGACATAGTACAGTTGTGTAAGACCTTTCCATAACAGTAGATGTCCTTATCTTCATTGTTGCAGTATTCACTCCCTCCTCCTGCTCCCTTGTCCATTTCTATTGTGGATATACTGATTACCTCTCTCTTCCATGGACTGGTGTTCCTACTGGGGCTCTCAGTTCTGAGGATTGTATGTCTGGACATCATCTTTATGTCCTACCCAATGTGAGGAGCAAACGTGTGATGTTCTGCATACCATAAAGGAACTTAAAGGCTTTGGTATACTGGCCGGACACTGAGCCACCCTTGGCAGGAAATCCCTATTGTAATGAGTACAGCAACAGTGTAGAGAAGGACCTCTACCGGTATGGTAATATTTTATACAGCTGTACTTTCTTATCTGTGTAAATTGCTCAATGCTGGAATGGCATATTCTTCTGTTAATGCCCACTTGTCAGCTATTTCTGCTTGTTTGCCTGTAGCACCCCCTTTAACTTCTAGATTTGAGGCTAAGCAATTTCTTAAAGGTGTCCTTCATATTAGATCTCCAAGGAAGCCTGTCCCTCCTTCCTGGGACCTTAAATTTGTTTTGGAGAAATTGACTCTGGCTACTTCTGAGCCTGTGGCTTCATCTTCCTTGCATCATTGTTCTTGGAAGACTGTTCTTTTGTTGGCCCTTACTTCTGCCGGACAGGTGTTTGCACTTCAAGTGCTTATGGCCCCCCCCCCCCTTTTTTTAGTTTTCTATAAAGACAGGGTGTCCCTTTGTAAGTGGTGAATGAGTTGTCTCTTAATCAGTCTATTCATTTGCCCACTTTTCCCTTCTCCGCAGTCTGCTAGTGAGAAGGTTTTGCACAGATTTTATTTGGATAAGACCAACGTTTTTCACAAATCTCATCATCTTTGTTTCCTTTCATCCTAGATTCTTGGGATATACTGTTTCCAAGCAAACTGTCTTTTTGTTATACTTTTTATGGCAAGAGCCTTTCTTATTCAGTTGAGGCTCATTCTACTAGGAATGTGGCTTCTTCTGGTGCTTTTTTCAAGGGTTTAGATACTAACTCTATTCTTGAAAAGGCTACCAGGATTTCTGTGCATACTTTTACCAAGCACTATATAAGTTGGGTGTGATATCCAGGGCTAGAGCTGGTTTTGCGAGGGCCAGCCTTCATGAATTCCTAGAGTGCTCTGCTGGTCCTTCCTCCTCCCTCTCTTCTCCTCCATGAGCTTTTGCACTCTCCCTGTTGCAAGGAATACTGCAATAGTGAAGAGGAGGGCATAGTACAGTTGTATAAAATCTTACCGCAATGGTAGTTGTCCTTATTTTCACTGTTGCACTATTCACTCCCTCCTGCTTCTGGTTCTTTTCCTGGATGTGTCTGGTACTTGTTTAATTCATAGACTGGCATTTTTACTGAGGCCCTCAATTCTGAGGATGGTACGTCTGGACATCACCTGTATGCCCTACACTGTAAGCGGGGAGCATATGTGTGACGTACCACTTACCCTTGGCACCCTAAAGGCTTTGGTATACTGGTCAGACATTGGGCCACCCTTTTGCGGGGGATCCTCCCTATTGTAAGGAATACTGTAACAATGAAGAGAAGGACATCTACAGTCATGGAAGATTTTATACAACTGTACTTTAGCATGTAGTATTATATATGCCCCACTAATTTTTTAACAGCAGCTTCTTTTCTAGATTCTACTAAAAATTATAGAAATGCTGGCCTTTCACGTAGTATTAGTTGTGATTTCTAGACCCAGACCATCCTTTTAGGGCACCATTATTTAAGGCATTTTCTCATGATCTATGGAGGGGCCAAGCTTGGATTCTGTGATGTTTTTGTTGATATTTATACCTGTGGTTGGGACTTTCATGTCCTTACTGTAAAGATAGATCCTTGTTGGCACTTTCATCTCCATCACCTTTCCCACCCTCCTCCCCCCACCTTGGGACTGCTAAGCACCTTTACTGTGAGTGTGTTCAGGACTAGAGTTTTTTTTTTGTAGTGCCATGTCTTATGCGGGCTGTCAGAATGTTTTGGATGGGTCCTTAGGTGCACAAGTTAATGGGTAAGAGGGAGTAGCTAAGGTAACCTGGCAAAGTTTCTGGTACCAGGCCAAGTTGTGCCAATTTTAGTCTTGTTGTGACAAAGATAAAACTACCAATGCAGATCTGTTATGTTGGTACTTTCATGTCTAAATGTTCATGTCCATGCTTTGCAACATATCCACTGTTCTTCCCCTCACTAATGGAAGCAAGACCTAAAAGAGTTTTTAAGGTGCAAGTTTACTATATTACTATTTATGTTCAGTGGGGTATTTTGATCAAGAGCAGCACACTGTTCATTGTGGAGAAAGGGGGGTGTTGTACTTTTATGGATAAAGGGGTAGTTGGAGCCTGCTGAAGTTTTCTAAATGCTTGAGCCTGTGATTAAGTCCTGTAGTTTGTAGAACATGGATTCAGATAATGTAGATCTCTTATGTTGGGTACATAACTTTTATTGATTCTTCCATTAAAGTCATTTGGGTACTGTTGATAGTTTTCAGCTGTAATTTCATTTTGTATATGATATTGCTGTTTAGTAAGATGTGTATTATGCCATTTGAGCTCAAGGCAATTAGACCAGACCACTTACAGGTAATAGTAATAAATAGAGACTCTTCATTTCTTGCCTTTTTCAGAACTCAGTCTGTCCTACCATTCTTATTAGTTTTACACCATGGCAGATGTACTTCATGGGAGAAAAGTTTACTCTTCCTGTGTCTGCTGGATTGAAGTACTTGCTCTGGAGGACTCCTGTTATTAGTGCCCATTGCTTAAGTCAGAAAGATTTCTGAGTTGAAAGCTGTTTGTTTCAAATCTCCATACCTAGTGTTTTACAAAGAAGGAAACTTGGTATGTACCTTGTTATGCCAATTGTGTATTTGGAGACCATTTTGACTTATCCTTGCCTACACTATTGGTTCAACTGTGCTCTCATTCACTCCTTCATCTCTAGAAGTGTATATAAACTGCCTTGTCATAGTTGCGCCTATGATGCCAGTTGTTTTTCAAATGCAGACTGCTCACAGCTCTAATTGAGACAATTTAGCTTAATTCCAGTACTAAATTTGCAGTATTGAGTTCCACAATAAAACTGTGGGAATCTGAGAAAGTGTTTGTTTTATTGAGCAAGGAAGACAAATGGTGCTTTACTTGTTCAGCTGAAAAGAATTTACTCATATAAATTTTCTTTAAATCTGAGTTCCTGGCAGTTGCTACCCAGGAGTGATACCTCATTGACTGACTGCTGGGAGGCAAGAATGAGTTAAAACAATCTATATGCCTACATGTTTTCTTTCTTTCTGCAGTATTTAAACAGTGGACATAGCTTATATAGACAACCATGCAAATAATAAGATATTCTCTCTTTGTGTGTGTGTGTGTGTGTGTGTGTGTGTGTGTGTGTATATAACATATATGCATACATAATTTATACTTGGGTTGTGGACCAAGAACAACTGTTGCTGCACACCCAAGAATGGCCAGAGGTTATATGGGCTTCCTCTTGGAGTAAGATTCGGTAATCTCAGACTCTGCTCCGAAGCCCAATTGGTCTGTATTTTTACTGCATCAGTCTCTGTGGTGTGCCTTTTCATATCTTCCCCAGTGCCATTTAGTTATCCCACATTTTCCCTTCCCTTCAGGGAGCTCACAATACTTATGAATTGTCCCTATGTATTGTACTAGAGCATTGCTGAATTTTTCACTTACACTGTTTACTTACTAGCTAAATCATTTGCCTACCTTTTTAATTTCTCCTGTTAACTTCACCAGGAAAGCTTACCTTCCGTGCTGCTAGTAGTTTAAATGTAGTATAAGATTGGGTGGGAGGGATAGGGGACAGGGTAGGGGAGCGAAGTGAGTCAGAGAAACTGTGGCTGTCTTCACCCATTCTTTCAGTCTGCCAGTCACAACTAGGCTCCTCAACCTCCCTGACATTCTTCTCAGAAGTCACCAGTAATTAAATCATCATAAAACACTTCTACTGAATTCAGTATTCAATTTACCACCTCCAACATTACTCTTCTACTGCTGATGCACTTTATATCTTCCATAATCTTTTTCTAACACGTACTTTATCTTTATTCATATTTCTGTACAATTCGTATCAGCATTATAAGCTTAACCTTCACCCCACACTCTGTTTTATAGCCACTATAGAAAGTTGTACTCTATTGTGAGCCCTTAATTCTTCCCCCCAAACACTCTGGATGATCCACATCTATTTCTATTCACCCAGTAAACACCCCTTAAAGGAAATTATTTCATCCCTCAAACTCCACATTGTTTAGATATATTAAAGCCTCTGCTACAGTTACTTCACAGTAAGAATGTTTATAACCATGACATGCAAGTACCTTTTCCTGCTGATGTCAATTATTTTCATTCAACCCTCAAATAAAACTGAGCAACTATCTAACTGCCGCTGCCTCCTTATATCAGATTATATTAATTGCATACTACCCACCTATACCCCATTAGGTATTCACATCACATCTAGGGTTGCCAACTTTTCATGTCAAAAATTCTGGACATGTATGTGAAAGCAAAATGCATGTAATTTTGGTACCCTCATCCCCTCCCACACAGCCATTCAAGTGTCACATTACTTGGCTATATCTCCATTTCTTCCCATTTGCTATAAGCACTGTTCAAATCTCTGTGTGCATACTGTTTTCTGCTTTACTTCTACAATGATTAGAGATGTTTGGATTTTATTTAAACCTTTTATTTCAAATTGTATAGCATGAACACTGATAGACATCTGCTAAACAAAGCAATACAGTCTCACAATGAAAACAGACTTGGCATTAAAACTTCTCTGTATTTGAAACTCACATTCACTGAAGCAGCACTGAAACCCACATTCAAAGATAATGCATCTGGCCAGTGGTGGATTAAGTTTATCTTTGGGCAGTTTTCAAGTCCTAGGCCTCTTGCACACATTTTTAGGACCATGCAAAAGTTGTTTGATTCACTTCCTGATTATATTAAATTATAATCTATAATTAAATTGTATCTCTTGCATAATACAGTGTGTTTAAAGTTGATAGTTTTGAACATTTTTCCAGTAAGCAGTGAAAGAAAACATATGAACCAATAATGACAAAATTGCCCAATTCAGAACATTTCAGCCATAAAAGGCCACTCAAAGTTCTGTCATTATTATCCACCAGTATCAGTCACTAACTGATGTCACAAAAACACAGCTCCTGCCTTGCTCTGCCCTCATGGTATGCGCACGAACATACCTGTCAAATGTTTAGATTTTTGCCTCTTATTTTTCATCTGTTCCTCATAAAATTTATGTTTTTCTGGCATATCCCTGACGATTTAACCCACTAAATAGTGACACACATTTCAGTTTGAAGCTTAATACCCTTCAGAAAAATGCATGCTAATGCAAACCTTGTTATATTTGTTGGCTGTCATTCTCCAATTATTGAGTCTTTGTCCAGATTTCTTTCACTAATAAGTTGAGAGGTATGTGCATAAATAACAGCCCTTACTGACTATTAAGCTTGCGGTTACTGGTGTTTTGAATAGATGCATTATATGATAATAGGTACTCTCTCTTTTCATGAATAAAACACAGCTGCCAAAACATAACCTCCAGTTACTGTTAACTCTGTTTCTTCTCCCTAACTTTTAACAATCCCAAACATATTTACTGACTGGCATTACAAAATTAAAGCAGGAACTACCAAATCACTATAAATGCAAATACAGTAATGCAGGACAAATCACTAAGCTACCAAAACTTCCTTATAAATATGACTTGTCTCATCTATTCACTATTAACCTTAACAGAACAAATCTTGTGTAAATATGTACAGTTTGTCGCTCTTGACTGCACGCTATCTCACTGTCGTTATTCACCTCTGTAACCACAATTTACTAAATATGTGGATAGTTTGACTGTTTATCTCTACACTGATCACTATTTCTTTACTCTCAACCTTGTAAGATATATTTTACTGAACTAGCATTTTACGTCTCTTTACCTGTAGCAGTGACAAGGTGGAGGGACATTTATTTTTGCAGCTTTCAGGATAAGCTTGTTGGTCTGCTGTTATAATGATATTGGAATACATTTAAAACTGGTTTGATTTTCTTTGCCAACATCATTTCAATGGAAGGAATCAAGTGAGTAGTACATAAATGAATGCTAACGTACAATAGACAAAGACTTTCAAGATACTTTAATCATTTCAGCAAAATGAATTCAGTACCTCAGTAAGTATTAGCATACAATAGACACAACCTTTCTAGATACTTTCACTGAATCATTTCACAGCAAGGGATCAAGTACGAGTAAATGGTAGCATAAAATAGATGCAGCTTTTCAAGATTCAATTTTCAAGATTTCACGGAATCATTTTAGTGGAAGGAAATTTATACATCAGTAAATGCTAGTATTTGATAAATGCAGCCTTTCTAGATATCCTCACTAAATCATTTCAATGTAAGGAGTAGAGTACCACAATAAATGCTAGCATGTAATGTGCATACCCTTTTAATTGTTTGATAGCAGTAATTGCCACACATCCCGCAAGTCCTTAAGCTTTATGCAGTTTTTGCCATGCTTACCGAATAATGCTTTACCATTACAAGATTTGAGTAAACCTGAATAATCAATAGACTGGCCTGTGATCCTTCCGTTCATGGTCCGTCCGCTGCGCAGATGAGATGTCTTCAAGAATTCCATGTGTGTGGAAGATGAAAGGACGAAAGCATAAACAATGTGTTTCACAGATACAGAAGACAGTTTTTGTCTTCTGCTTCTGTACGACCAGATGCAAAGGGTGTTCTTAAAGTCCTTAAAAAAAATTAAAAGAAAATTAACCCACCCAGTATTTTTTTGGACAATATGCTGTCCAGTCCATTTTCTGGACAGTGTCCCTTAATTCTGGACAGCCCGGAAGAATTCCAGATGGTTGACAACCCTAATCACATCACATACGTACCAGCACCCAACTGACGTTCATCAAACTTATCAGAGTTTTGATACCTCATCATCTCTAATTTTGGTAGAAAACCCCAGCTATACCCAAAATTGAACATTCCAAAAACACTACACCAATTCAGTTCCGTTGTTGTTAATACGTATGCTAAGAGGCAACATTGAGCCCAATCCACTACCGCTTAACATTAATGCCTCCACTCATACCAGTAAACAGCATCATATAACCTATTCCATCTTTAATACCCACAGCATCAAGAACAAAATCAACCAAACCAATGCGTTTGCCATACAACATAATCTTGACATTATAGTTTTAAATAACAAACATGTATAAAATGTGACCACCCCTAGTCTTCACCACATCATACCTTCAAGATTGCAAGCTAGGCCAAAAAAAAACAGGGGAAGGAGAATTGAGTCTTTTCGAAGACTACCTTAATCCTACCAACCCCACACAAGCTAACGGTAACTCAGAATTGGATCCTAACTGGATGCTTTTAAAATTTCCAACAACCAATCAAAAATTCCTTATACGAGTGACCCTTTAAGTACGGCAAGTCACTGGTGTTCATTCTTCTGTGTACCTACTTTTCTGCCTTTATTTCCTTAATGCAACATTAGCTAATATTTGTGCAGCTGTGTCATGGTCCTGTCTTGGCACATTTGTTGGGCCTTACTGCATTGTGCTGGGTGTGATCTGTTGGTCCACGTATTCATTTGGTGACACCATTGCCTGCAGTAAATTTTCTGTGGGATGACCATCTAGGAATGTTGACTAGAGACTCTGTCCTATTGGTTGTATAGGATGGGCCTTTTCTTAAATGTGAAAGTTTATATCATTTCCATAAGATCTGTAAGAAGTCCATTCTTTGTACCTTGCCTTTTCTTCAGCTTCATTATAGCTAGTAACCTCACATTCTTGGAGTATAGCTAGTACCTCCCCCATTTTTGGACTGGCCATCCTGCTGACACACTTGCTTGTGTTGGGCTTTGCAGACAGTGATTGGACCCATCATCCTTGAGTAAGAATGGAGTATTCTTCTTAGGTCCTGCTTGTCCCACTGCTCATGCACAACTGGGCTTTTGCTATGCATATCTATGCATCTGTTTGAAAGTTGATCAGATGACCCTGGCTTGATAGACAAACGTGTATGTGTGGTTCCCAAACTGTGTTGGGGATTCTGTCAGACAGTGTGCCATGAGTACATGCCCACTGTCCTTTCCCCAAAGAGTAGTGTGCAGGCTACGCTTCTTCATTTCTAGCCCCAACAAGTGTTTAATCCACAGTCGGGGCTGTTTTTGTATCACATATGGAGTTTCCTTTCCTTTTTCTTCTGTTTTATACTTTTTGTCTTCTAACGCTGTAGCCAGAAAAACTGAAGAGGATAACGTGTGTTTGCATGATGGAAGGGTAAGACTATTAGTGGTCTGGAAGGCTTTTCTGACGTATGGTCCTGGTATGTGCAGCTTCAGTCCTTTTGGTTACAGAGGATGAAAATTCTTCTTACAGGTCTGTTATGGTAAGTGTATATATATAACCTTTCTTTCCCATTTAC